>NC_080041.1:53056483-53388508 GCF_012489685.1 Lotus japonicus
TGACAATTGTGCTCAAGTCCTCTGTGCAACCAGCATTGATCAAATCTTGCACCAAGTTGCTTTCAATGAGAAAGTCTGAGAGCAGCCTCCCAAAAGGGATATATTTGATTGCAGACTTGATGGAGGCTGTGGTGCGAGACTTCCGGATGCATTCCTTCAAATAGGAGAACAGGAAGTAGGGAAGGCAGATCTTCTCCTTGTCTTGAATGAAGAACAGCATCGCCTTCTGGTTGAAGTTGATGTAGTCTGGAGAACTGCCCTTTGGTCGTTGATTGATGCAGTTGAGCAGGATCTTGTGCCAGATCCTGAGTTTGGGGTGAAGGTCCATCACTTTGTAGCTCGTCTTGCCCGGTTTGAAGGTGGTGTACAGGGCCTTGTTGACTATGTCCTTGGTTCTGGGTTTCAGCTTCGATTCCGTCAGTGAGAACCGATACCCATGAGCAGTTTCTGCACCTAGCAGATTCACGAATGACTTCTCCGTGATGATGATCTTCCTACCCAGTATGTAAGAGACCACCTGAGTGTCATCACAGTCGGCGTGCTTCCAGAATTCCTTTACCAGCTTCTCATACACCGGTCCTCAAAGTCGATTGAAGTAGTTTCCCCAACCTTGAGCTTGGACTTCAGGACGAAGATCAAACCCATTTGCAGCCAAGTTGTCGAGGTTGAATCTCCATTCTGCAAGGACTTGGAGTTCCTCAGGAGGAAATACACAGTGAACGGCACAGCCCCGTTCTGCAATAGGAACAACCTGCTCTTGAGCTTGAGCTTGTTCTTGTGCCGGGTTCTCAGAGCCCTGTTGACCCGTTGCCAAACCGACTACCATATGAGGGAACTGAGGTGCATCTGCAGTAGATCTTCTGGTTTGTCTCACCATTTTGAAGAGGTTGAAGGTTTGAGGTAGAAGATGAAGTTTGAAGGATGAGGAGAGATCGAGAGAGAAATCACGAAGGAGGCGGTTTTGAAAAACAGAGAGTGCGAGAGTGAAAACCGGAAGTGAGAGAGAACGTGTGTGTATAGTGGGTTTTATCAAATAACCGTTGTTGATTCAAAAAGCACTTTAAGATCAACGGTTGAAAATTAAAGATAGATAGTAACAGTAAAATACACAATCACACACAGGAGATAAGCATATCTACACGCAATCATAACAGACTGTCACACGGGCACAAGGAACTATGCATCAGAAATTCTGACGCACGTGTTGTTGTCTCAGCTTCAGAGTCAGTACCAGTGGGCACACACACTCTGATTGAGTTACCTTCTGAACTAGACATCTTCTGATCAAGAAGTATCATAGTCAGAGGTTCTGATCCATCTTCACTCTGGACAAAAGTCCATGCTTAGATTTTTCAGAATAAAATTAAATCTATCTTCAGCTAAGGGCTTTGTAAAGATATCTGCCCATTGATGGTCAGTATCAACAAACTTCAGAAGAAGTACGCCCTTCTGTACATAATCTCTAATAAAATGATACTTTACCTCAATGTGCTTTGCCCTTGAATGCAAGATAGGATTCTTACTCAATGAAATTGCAGCAGTGTTATCACAATAGATTGGGATATTGCTCTCAAGGATCTGATAATCCTCCAGCTGATGTTTCATCCAGAGCATCTGAGTGCTGCATATTGCTGCTGAGATATATTCTGCCTCTGCAGTTGATAGTGCAATGGTTGATTGCCTCTTGCTTGCCCATGAGACTAGATTGCTTCCCAGAAATTGACAATTTCCAGAAGTACTTTTTCTCTCTGTTCTATCTCCAGCATAATCAGCATCACAATAACCTGAAAGCTTATACTCTGATGTTTTCTTATACATCAAGCCAAGGTTAGTGGTGCCTTTCAGATACCTTAGGATCCTCTTAACGACAGTTAAGTGGGTTTCCCTTGGATCTGATTGGAAACGAGCACATAAATGAACACTAAATAATATGTCTGGCCTAGATGCAGTTAAGTATAAAAGTGAACCTATCATGCCACGATAGAGCTTCTGACATACTTTACCACTTATATCTTCTTTTTCCAGAATGCATGTTGGATGCATTGGAGTCTTGGCCACTGTAGATTCCAGCATATTGAACTTCTTCAGAAGTTCTTTAGTGTACTTGCTCTGATGGATATATGTTCCTTCTGGTGTTTGATCAACTTGTATTCCCAGAAAGTACTTTAATTCTCCCATCATACTCATCTCAAATTCAGCCTGCATCATCTCAGAAAATTCTTTGCATAGAGATTGATTAGCAGAACCAAATATAATATCATCAACATAAATTTGCACAATTAAGATATCATCCTTATAAGTCTTGCAAAAGAGAGTTGTATCTACTTTACCCCTTACAAACTCATTCTCCAGAAGGAATGAGCTAAGTCTCTCATACCATGCTCTGGGAGCTTGCTTCAGACCGTAGAGTGATTTCTTCAATTTGAACACATGGTCTGGTTTCTTTTCATCTTCAAAACCTGGGGGTTGATGAACATAGACTTCCTCTGAGATATAACCATTTAGGAAGGCACTCTTTACGTCCATCTGATGTAGAATTATGTTGTGATTTACTGAGAAAGAAATCAATAGTCTGATTGCCTCCAGTCTTGCTACTGGAGCAAATGTTTCAGTGTAGTCTATTCCTTCCTGCTGGCTGTAGCCTTGAGCAACTAGCCTTGCCTTGTTTCTGACTACATCTCCTTTCTCATTCAGCTTGTTTCTGAATACCCATTTTGTTCCAATAACATGAACATTCTCAGGCTTCTTCACTAAGCTCCAAACATCGTTTTTGGAAAATTGATTCAGTTCTTCTTCCATGGCCAGAATCCAATCCTTGTCCTGAAGAGCTTCATCTATGGACTTGGGTTCAATTAAGGACACCAATCCTTTCAGACTCAGCAAGGTCTCTTCAGAGGGTCTGAAGGCAGATCTGGTTCTGACTGGTTCATCTTTGTTGCCCAGAATCAATTCCTTAGGATGAGCTGCAGTGATTCTGCTCTTCTTCAGAGTTTGTGAGTTAGAGGGACCAGCTTCTTCCTCTGGTTCATCTTCCTCTGGCTCAACTTCCTCTGGAGCTTTGCCTTTGTCAGAAACATTAATGCTTAAATCTGCAAACTTTTCAACTAGCTTTGACTGGTCAGAGTCAAGCTTATCGTCAAATCTAACATGAATAGATTCTTCAATAGTCTTAGCATCAGTATTATAAAATCTAAAACCTTTAGATCTATCAGAATAACCAAGTAATAGACACTTAGAAGACTTAGCATCAAAGTTATGCAATCTATCCTTAGTATTGAGAACATAACAAACACAGCCAAAAGGATGAAAATAAGAAATGTTGGGTTTTATGTTCTTCCACAATTCATAAGGAGTCTTATTCAGAATTGGTCTCACAGAGATTCTATTCTGAATGTAACATGCTGTATTTACTGCCTCTGCCCAAAAGTGCTTAGCCATGCCAGTTTCTTGGAGCATGGTTCTAGCCATCTCCTGAAGAGTTCTGTTCTTCCTCTCAACAACACCATTTTGTTGAGGAGTTCTGGGACAAGAGAAATCATGTGCAATTCCATAGGAATCAAACAGACTCTCAAACTTGTCATTCTCAAACTCTCCACCATGGTCACTTCTGACACGCACAATTCTACAAGCCTTCTCGTTTTGCACTTGAGCAATGAAGGTAGAGAACACAGCATGAGACTCATCCTTGCGGGTTAGAAACTTTACCCATGTCCAGCGGCTATAGTCATCAACGATAACCATCCCATATCTCTTGCCACCTATAGACTCAGTTTTCACTGGTCCAAACAGGTCGATATGCAGAAGTTCTAACGGCCTTGAGGTTGAGACAACATTCTTTGCCTTGAAAGGGACTTTTGTGAACTTGCCTTTCTGACATGCTTCACAAAGAGCGTCTGAAGCGAACTTCAGATTGGGTAAGCCCCTGACAAGGTTTAGCTTGCTTAGCTGAGAAATCTTTCTCATACTGGCATGCCCTAACCGTCTATGCCATACCCACTGCTCTTCATTAACAGACAGAAGGCACTTCACATTCTGAGCCTCCAACTCAGATAATCTGATCTTATAAATGTTGTTCTTCCTCTTGCTGTTAAACAGAACAGAGCCATCGATCTGACTTACAGCCCGGCAGGACTTTTGATTGAATATAACATCATAACCCTTGTCAGCTAATTGACTTATAGACAATAAGTTATGTGTTAAGCCGTCTACCAATAAAACATTATCAATGCATGGACTACTATCTACACAAATAGTACCAGTACCAATAATTTTACCCTTTTCATTTCCTCCGAAGCCAACTTCGCCTCCAGGCTTAAGTTTCAGCTCTCGGAACATACGCTTTTCTCCCGTCATGTGACGCGAGCATCCACTGTCCAGATACCATGATTGGTGTTTCAGTGGAGCTATCAAGGATATCTGCAACATAGATAATCTTGTCCTTAGGTACCCACTTTCTGGGTCCTCTTTTGTTAGTTACCCCAGAGGTTCTGATCACCTTGGGTGTCTCAACATAATATTTTAAAGGAATATTTGCATGATATTTAGTCATAGAGAAAGACCCCTTTTTAAGAGGGTTTTTAGCAACTTTAGCAGGTACAGCATCAGGCAATATGGTACCAGAGGGAACAAAGCATTCATATAAAGATTTAGCTTTAGACACAGAAGGCTCATTTCTAATTGGTTTAGAATAGCCAATGCCATGCATTCCATTTCTGCTTACACCATAGATCATTGAAGCCATTAAGCTTCTATCTACGCTTTTAGCCAGGAATCTTTGAAAAGATTTTTCATACTTAGATTCATGCTTACTATCAGAGGCATCGCAGGCAATAACTTCTTCTAACTTAGCAATTTGATTCTTAAGCACAGAGTTAGAGTTAACTAAAGCATGATTATCATTTTTCAAATCAGATATGATTTTCTCATGTTCAGAAGGAGTTTTAGAAACAGCAGATAAGTTCTTTTTCAGCTTCTTATGCTTAGACAACAAGGAGTTATACTTATCCATGATATCAGACAAAGCATGTTTCAGTTCAGAGGTAGAGAAGGAAGCAAATACCTCATTTTCATCGTCAGAGTCTGGATCTCCTTCTGATTCTGAGTCAGAGTCAACAGCTTCCTTTGACTCTGCTTCCTTGTCTTTGACAATTGCCATGAGTCCTTGGACTTCACCATCAGAGTCAACATCCTCTGACTCTGATTCATCGAATGTCACCATCAGACTCTTCTTGGTCTTGAAGTGCTTCTTTGGCTTCTTGTCCTTCTTCAATTTTGGACAGTCACTTTTGTAGTGCCCTGATTCTTTGCACTCAAAGCAAGTGACTTCCTTGATTGACGACTTCTTCTGACCTGAGGATTCAGACTTTCCTCTTGCCTTTCCAGAGCCTTTGAACTTGCTCTGCCTGTGCTTCCAGATGCGGTTGAGTCTCTTGGAGATCAGAGTCAGCTCATCTTCATCAGAATCTTCTGATGCTTCTTCAGATTCTTCTTCTTCAGCTTGAAGAGCCTTTGACTTCTCAACCTTAGCCTTTTCAGATTTGGATTTCAAGGCTATGGATTTTTTTCTCAGATCTTGCATCTCTGAGCGCTTCAGCTCATGGCATTTCAAAATGCTGATGAGTTCTTCTAAACTCATATTCTCAACGTCTCTCGTGAGCTCTATTGAAGTCACCAAAGGCATCCAACTTTCAGGAAGACACCTGATGACCCTTATGACATGATCTTTTGTTGTGTAGCTCTTGTTGAGAGGACGTATGCCAGCTACAAGCAGTTGAAATCTGGAGAACATTTCTTCAATGGACTCATTTGGCTCCATGATGAAGGATTCATACTTTTGGATCAAAGACAATGCCTTTGATTCTTTGACTTTCTTGTTTCCTTCATGAGACATCTTCAGAGAATCAAAGATGCCTTTAGCAAACTCACGATCTGTAATCTTCTGGTACTCCTCATAGGAGATAGCACTTAGAAGAATTGCTCTTGCTTTGTGATGTTGTGAGTACAGCTTCTTTTGATCTGCAGTCATCTCTGACCTTGGGATCTTCTTGCCATCTGCATCAACTGGACGCTCATAGCCATCCACAATAATATCCCAGAGATCTGCATCGAAACCCAGAAAGAAACTTTCCAGTCTATCTTTCCAATATTCGAACCTTTGACCATCGAACATAGGAGGCTTTGCGTTGTAACCATCTCTTTGAGTTTCACTGGTGGTGGCAGCCATTGTTTTTCACACCGGCCCGGATCACTGAACACTGTTAGGTGTGGTAATCAGAACTTGCGCTCTGATACCAATTGAAGGTATGAAAAACGGTAGAAAGGGGGGTTTGAATAACGTTTTCAGTACAAAACTACCACCTTAAAGATTTTAACAAATCTTTTCGAGAACTAAGTGCAAAAGATAAGAGATAGAAAAGCACACAAGGATTTTATCCTGGTTCACTTGATAAATCACTCAAGCTACTCCAGTCCACCCGTTAAGGTGATTTCTTCCTTCTTAGAATGAAGGCAATCCACTAATCAGGTAAGAGTTACAACTGCACTTGAAACCTACAAGTGACTAACAATTACACTGACTTAGCTCACACTAAGATTCACTCTCTTAGTCTTCTCTAGGATCCGATCAACCTTGATCTCCTAAAGGAAAATCAAACAACTGTTTGAGGTTGGTGTTTACAAGGGTTTGCTTCTGAATAAGCTGAGTGTAAACTAAATAAATTACAGGATGAAAGAAAGCTTAGAATATTTTGAATATCTTGCGCGTGTGTTGCTTCTCGTATATTTTTCTTCGCCGCTTCTTTCAATCTTCAGCCTCTAAATATACTCCAAGGATTAGGGTTGAGCGTTGCATGGGAAATGCTACCGTTGGAGGGCAGTTCTGGAAAATCCAGCTTCTGCTGTGGCTGAGAACGTTAGGTAGGTCGTCAGGAAGGTACACTTGCTTTTGTACTTGGATAGCGACTTGACCTTTTAACCTAGGAGACTTCTGATCAGAGGAATACTTCATATTGGAACTTGTGAAGCCGGTTGATCAGAGTCAGAGGGAAAGCACAGATCCTCTGACCATTGTATCTTCTGATTCTGAACTCAGAGGGAAGAACATGGCCTTCAGAGTTTCTTGCTTCTGGACTTCAGAGTTTCCACTATTCAGCTTCTGGATCTTCAGAGTCTTCTACACCATCAGAACATCTGAACCTTCAGTGTTTCTTGGTTGTCAGAACTTCTGGATCATCAGAGCTTCTAGCGACTGAGTCCTCATCAGAGTTTGTATAGCTTCAGATCTTCTGAAGCTTTTCCACTGTTCATACTGAACATGGTGAATGCGAAAGCGTTGCTTGGGTTACCCTTTATACACAGTGCTTCTGATAGGTGTGAGATTGAGTCAAGGTCAGAGCCTGTAAATAGCACACTCAGAAAAACACGTTAGAGTACCACAATTGTTCATATCAAAAGGTTAACTTGTAATCATCAAAACATAGAGTTGTACTACTAGATCAAAACTTGATCTTACAACAGTTTTTGATCCGATAATTTTTCCGAGTTTAGAATACCCTTAGTTACGGCTAATGATAGCATAGGAACCAAGTTTGATCGAAGAAAAATCGAACCCCACAATTAACCAAAGTGGTCGAGCACTCTAAGGGGGGAGGGGGAAAATTTCTTTTTCAAAAACTTGTCCTTTCGCGCTAGATTATCGTACCTCGGAGTAAGTACTACTTCGTGTAACCTTAGTGAGTATTGATAGCTTAGTTTTCGATAGATTTTGATAGAATTCTGTGGTTTTACTCTAAAGGTTCGTTGAGGAATTTCCCGAAGAACAAGGAACTTTGTGGATTCGAGGGGGGAGATTGTGAAGGAAAGATTGAGGAGCTGATTGTGAAGGAGCGTTTGAAGAGAACCCTGGAAATTGGCTAAGGTGAGGGCTACTCTCTGAATTACTAGATAATGTTTTAGGTGTCGACGAATTCGACTTGATTTATGTGTTATGCACTTAATTGCTAAATGTATGACATGATTTCTGAGGCTTCGGCCGAGCTTGTTGATTTCATGATGCCTTGATATTGTGTGCTAAATGATTCACAGGTTATGTGCTAAATGGTTAATTTAGGATGTGTTGGAATATGCTGTTTATGCTTATTGGATTGCGCTTATTTAACTATATTATTTCACATATATCTGTGGTACTGAGGAGTGAGAATAACGGGCAAGTCATGCCGATTTTTATTTAGAGAGTTTGAGAAAGTTTGACGGGACGAACGGAGTTCGGGCCTTGTTACGGTTATGATGGATCGAGACATTCTCGGGGAGTTAATTGGGATTTTGGTGGATGTTGAAGACTCATAAGATTTGCGATAAGACTAAAAGGATATTATTTTATAAGGAAAATTCATAAGACATTAAACAACCTCTAAACCTTTAAATAATGATAACAATCTCGAGTGCAAGTTGAGGATTGAATCTTAGTTGTGGAAAGCGAGAAGTGTCGTCGGATCCAAGGGTTGAGAAAGATTGTGAGTTCTGAGTACGTTGATACTCATTCGCTCTGGGAGCAGTTTGTTTAGCCATCCAAGGGATGTGCCGAGAAGCTTCACTGAGGCGTGAGACCTTGTGAATGCGTGATACTCCACTGAGGCGTGAGACCTTGTGGAAAGCATGGATCTTCACTGAGGCGTGAGACCTCGTGAACAGCATGAAGCTTCACTGAGGCGTGAGACCTTGTGAATGCGGGATACTCCACTGAGGCGTGAGACCTTGTGGAAAGCATGGATCTTCACTGAGGCGTGAGACCTCGTGAATAGCATGGAACTTCACTGAAGCGTGAGACTTCGTGCAAGTGTGTAAATTCACTGGGGCGTGAGACCCCGTGAAAGCATAAAACTTCACTGAAGCGTGAGACTTTGTGAATGTGTGAGACTCCACTGAAGCGTGAGACTTCGTGAGAGCATTGATGACTCGAAGAGTTATCGTGAGTGCTTGCACTCATTTTATGGTTATTGTATTTTGTCGCAGAAATCGACTTTTACCTTAGGGTAAGCTTTTAGAGACTTTAATTTAGCTAGAACACGTGGCGACGTGTCGAGTGAGGTCGGAGACGTTGTTTGGCTAATCACATTGCACTCATGCATACATAGGAGGTTAATACACGGCGTGATACCGGACCTCGGTGGATTCCAAAATGGTCATAAGACCCGGATTTCCGCGTAAGAGCGCTGTTAGGCGAGTCTTAGTAGCAGATCTGGCTACCTTTGTGTGGTGTAAGAGGCACGCGGGCGGAAATGGTCCCACCGTTGCTGGTGCTAGGATTGATCCGTTGATGTCCATCCGTTTCCGGAATGCATTTGGTTAACTGGGTTAACCGTCATTTGCATTTCATGCAACATGCATACTGACTTAGTTGTTGAGTGTGATTGATAATTGTTAATCCTATTTGATGCATGCTATATGTTATTACTGCGTTATATCCATTGTGAAATATACAACCCTAGGATGTTATCCCTAGCTATAAGCCTAAGTGGCTATTCTCTTATCTATATCTATTGGTGGTATTATTTACATAATTCTTTGGAGTTGACCCTCGCGTCTTCTGTGTGTGCTTTGGCGGACTACGCCCTTTGTCAGATGTCTTTGGCGGGCTGGTTCACGATGGTTCACCCTTCGGGGGGGGGGACTAGGGTTGAGATGTTGGAACCGGAGCGCATCGCGGTAGCGAGAGGAGGACGGATGGTGTACATAGACTAGGTCGTTCTGAATTCAGATTCGGACGACGATCATGCTAGCATGTAGGTTTTAGTGCTGGTGTGAGCTCCTCGAGATGGGATTAGTGTAGGAGTAGAGTCTTAGCTCTGACCGTTATGTTTTCTTTTGGGAACAGGGTAGTTTCCCGCCGATAGCTTTTTGTGTGGTTTCTTTACGGGAATCACAGAGAGTTGGTTGGACTTAGGAGGTCTTGTTTTAGGCCGCTTGGGCTGACTTATTCTTATTTTGAGGGACAGTGTTGCAGACACTTGACCTTTCTTTTGGATTGTACCTTTTGCCTACGGGCGTTACTCTTCTTATTACCCGTCACTGGAGGTTTACTCGTGATGTGGTTAGCTACTTACAACGGGGGCTGTTATATATATTGTATATTAGTTATGTTTGTCTTCGCATTTGCATTTTATTTAATTCAGTCTTGTCTTTATCATTGTCGAAAAAAAAATATTCACGTTTTTCCGCATTAAGTTTCTTTTGGTTACTAAAGTGACGCCACCGAAATCGGGGTGTTACAAGTCATTTTGATGTAGAAGAGAGGAGAATGGATATGAATGGAGGAGAATGGGATTGAATGGTGAAGGAGAAGATGAACGCAGTGAATATAAGGAAGAAAAGTAACAGAAAAACATGCATAAAACTTATCAATCATAAAAGCATGTGAGTTACTAAATGGACGGTGCATTGAATCAGAGAATGAAACATTAACACAGTCAACATGAAATAAATTTAGTCATAGTAAATAAGTGCATGCATGATAGATGTGGGGGATTCAAGGCTTGGAAGATGAGGGAAGATTGTCCATTAAATACTTCATGATTGCTTCCATTTTGCTTGAGGACTCTTGAATTTGCTTGCTTTGCTCATTCTGAACATGTCCTTGTTGCTCAACCATCTGAAATAACCTCTGCTGATCATCCTGAATCCTGTCAATCCGGGCAGCAAGAATGGCAACTTCTGGAGCTGGAGCTGAGGTAGGAACTTCTGGAGCTTGTGTATGAGCAGCAACTTCAGCTTCTGAAGACATTGCAGTATCAACTTGAATTGGCCCTTGCTGCTCAACTTCATTTATATTTGCATCTTCCAGAATGACTATACCGTCAGAGCTTTCTTCTTCAACCTCTGCTGAAGGCCATCCAGCATCTTCTGAGGTACATTCAGAGACAACACATGATCTTTCAGCCATAGCTCTTCTCAAGGGTTCACAGACCCTGTGCAGCACTCTCTGCCTTTGCTCATAGGCCCTCTCAGATGCATCATGAACTCTTAGTCGTTTCTCCTTGCTAAGTTGCTTATGAAGTTCATGAACTTTGCCTTCTGACCATCTTTCAAAGGCAAACCATAAACCATCAACCAGAGAGGCATCAAACTGATTATCAGTTACCTGATACAGCCAATTCAGTCTTCTGGTGGCCTCTTCAGAGAATCCTTGAATGAGTTGAGTAAGATTCTGAGGTTGGAAGGAGGTGGCCAAGGTCAGAACAGGCTGAGGAGTTCTGACAGCATTGGAGCTTGAAGCGTTTGAGCTATCAGGTTTGAGTTGTTCTGAAGGAGTGGACTCAATCTCATGGTCCTTCTCTATGCCTGAGTGATCTGATTCATCCATGTGCTCAGCTTCAGAGATTGTGTCTGGCCTTTGCCTTGAGGTAACAGTCTTCTCAGGTGAGGTGAAACTCAGATCCTGTGAGTTGACTGCAGAGTAGTTGGACAAGGACACATAGGATGACTCAGGAACCTCTTGAAGCTGATCTTCAAAGTTGGAAGCTACTTGTTGAAGAGGCTTCACATTGAAAGGCGGTACAAGGATCTGAACATCATCATCCTCCTTTTCTGTCTCAGCAGGGATCTCACCATGTTGGGTTATGAGGAAGGTGTGTGAAGTGGATGCAGGCTTGGGAGTGAATTGTTGAACCAAGGTTCTCAGGGTAGCCTCACTTTGAACAATACTGTAAGGCCCGAGTTTTTAAGTTTATGCTAAGTGAATAAACTTCTTATTCACGATTAGGGTTGATGTAATGTGAAGGGAAACCTGAACGAAAGTTTATTAAATGAAATATATTTATGAAGGAGAAAGTTCAGGAAAAGTTCAAGGATTGCATTATGATCGATAAAAGTTATAGCACGAACGTTTTACGCTTAAACCTAGGTCAGAAACCCTAGTATATAGCTAATTTTCACTTTTAGGCACGATGGCAGTTAATTCCAAAAATCTTCAGAGAAATGTTAGAACTTCTCTTTTTCCATATATCACAATCGTTTCGAGGCGAAACTCTAGGATCTACGAACGTCCGATTCCAATCATCGGAAGTTTGCCGAAACCGAATCCCTGGTATTTCAAAACCCTAGAATTTCTCGACAATGAAGACTTTATCTATTCAGAGCTTCAAATGAATATTCTACACGCGTACACCCATTTCTCTTGATGATTTCAATCTTTCTTCCGAAGGAAGTTTTCTATTCCGACATTCGATGCAAAAAGCAACTTATCGGGTAAAATAGTTTTATACCGACTATGCATTAGTTGCCAAAAATACAAGAAGACCTCTTTATAGTTTTGGAATTCTTTTGCCAAAACATATCTAATAATTCATGGAGAATGACGCCGGAAAAATCAGATTCGCGAAACTTTCATTTTCCCGCGAATTTCCACCTTCTATATATAGCAAAGAAAGGAAGAAAAAACCAAAAAAACTACCCATTTCCCCACCCAAACCCGCGGCCACAAAGAGGAAGAAGGAGGAGAAGATTTTCTTCATCGTTTGCTTGATCGTTGATTAATCAGTTGCTGCTTCAAGGTTTCGAGGTATAGTCGCTAATCCTTACCTCTGATCGCTTTTTCCATAGCTTTTCTGTAGAGTTTTCTGAGTGGATAGTTTATGGGTTTTTGCAAAACTATCCTGAATCTTTCATTTCTGATTCTAAACCTCTTCTATATGTGCCCAAGATCACTTCTGCCGGATTAGATTTTCCGTTATGTCGCCGGAATTCCGCCGGAATCAATTTTAGCCTTAAATACCCATTTTTGGAGTTTTTGAGGTAAAGCTTCAACCTTTAGGCTAAAAACTATCGCCTTAGCTTAGTGTTAGTAGGATTAGTTGTCATAAACGTCGTTGGTGACGTCCCTGCAAAATTTTATTTTTGGGATTTTAGTTTTGAAAATCCTAAGTTAAAAATCATGACCAAAATACCCTTGCGACAGTTTTTGATCCGATAATTTTTCCGAGTTCAGAATACCCTTAGTTACGGCTAATGATAGCATAGGAACCAAGTTTGATCGAAGAAAAATCGAACCGCACAATTAACCAAAGTGGCCGAACCTATTTAGGGGGGAGGAGGAAATTTCCTTTTCCGAAAACTTGTCCTTTCGCGCTAGTTTATCGTACCTTAGAGTATAGATTACTTCGAGTAACCTTAGTAAGTATCGATAGCTTAGTTTCCGATAGATTCTGATAGTATTCTGTGGTTTCATTGTAAAGGTGCTTTTGAGGATTTCTCTGAGGAACAACACTTTGAGTGCGAGGAAGCGCTTGACGATCATACTGGAGAACCTTCAGGTGAGGGCTTCTCACTGAATCTCTAGTTAATGCTTAGGGTCGATGTTTCGACATTGTTTACTGTTTATGCACTGGAATTGTGTGTGATTGGAAAATGTTTTCTGAGGCTTCGGCTGACAATGTAGATGATTCATCTACTGAATGTTTTTGAGATTGTCTTACATGCTATGTGCTATGTGGGTAATCTAGGATGTGTGGTGCATGCTTTATATGCTAAGTGCTAAGTGTTTATGATGCGATTTATTGATATATGACATGTTGTTGATTGTGATGATTTAAATATGCTCTGTACTGGAATCTGAGATTCTGAATGGTGAGAATAGCGGGCAGGTCATGCCGATTTTATTTTGAGAGTTTTGAGAAAGTTTGATAGGACGAACGAGGTTCGGGCCTTAATTTTGTTTAGTGGATCGAGACATCCTCTGGAAGCGACTTGGGATTGGGAGATCCTGCAAATGTATAAGACTTGCGATAAGACAAAATGGAATCTATTTTATAAAGAAAATTCATAAGACCTTAAATAACCTCAAAATCTTTAAGTAATGATAACAACCTCGAAGGAAGGCATTGGAAGTCAAATCATAGTTTTGGAAAAACGAGGAGTGTCGTCGGATCCAAGTGTTGAGGAGTTTGGTAAGTTCTGAGTATGTTGGTACTCCTTCGCTCGTTGAGCAGTTTGTTAGCCATCCAAGGGATGAGCCGAGAAGCTTCACTGAGGCGTGAGACCTTGTGAATGCGGGATACTCCACTGAGGCGTGAGACCTTGTGGAAAGCATGGAACTCCACTGAGGCGTGAGACCTTGTGAGAGCATGAAACTTCACTGAAGCGTGAGACTTCGTGAGAGTATTGATGACCCGAAGAGTCATCGTGAGTGGTTGCACTCATTTTATGATTATTGTATTTTGTCGCAGAATCGACTTTACCTTAGGGTAAGCTTTTAGAGACATTAATTTAGCTAGAACACGTGGCGACGTGTCGAGTGAGGTCGGAGACGTTGTTTGGCTAATCACTGCATTGCATGCACTCATTAAGTGGTTTAAACACGGCGAGATACCGGACCACGGCGGATTCCAAAATTGGTTATAAGACCAGGATTTCCGCGTAAGAGCGCTGCTAGGTGACTCTTAGTAGCAGACCGAAATGGCAGGCCTTCGGGTTTTATGCTGATCTGACTACATGATGATGTGGGAGTAAGAGGCATCACGGGCCGAAATGGCACCACCGTGGCTGGTGAAGGGCTGATCTGATGATGTCCATCCGTTCCGGATTGCATATTGGTTGACTGGGTTAACCTGCATATCATTTCATGCAACATGCATACTGACATAGTTGATGAGTGTGTTTGATACTTGTTAGTTCTACTTGATGCATGTTAACTGTGATTTACAGTCGCTATATTCTTTGTGGAAATATGCAACCCTAGGATGTTATCCCTAGTTATAAGCCTAAGTGGCTATTATCTTATTTATATCTATTGGTGCTATTATTTACATAATTCTTTGGAGTTGACCCTCGCGTCTTCTGTGTGTGCTTTGGCGAACAAACGCCCTTTGTCAGATGTCTTTGGCGGGCTGATTCATGATGGTTCATCCTTCGGGAGGAACTAGGGTTGAGATGCGGGAACTGGAGCGTATCGCGGTAGCGAGAGGAGGACGGATGGTGTACATAGACTAGGTCGTTCCGGATTCAGATTCGGGCGACGATCATGCCAGCATGTAGGATTGAGTGTTAGTGTGAGCTCCTCGAGATGGGATTAGTGTAGGAGTAGAGTCTTAGCTCTGAACATTATTTGTTTCATTCGGGACAGGGTAGTTTCCCACCTATAGCTTTTTGTGTGGTTTCTTTACGGGAATCACAGAGAGTTGGTTGGACTTAGGAGGTCTTGTTTCAGGCCGATGGGCCAGCTTATTCCCAGTTTTGAGGGATAGTGTTGCGGACACTTACCTTTAGATTTGGTTTGTACTTTTTGCCTACGGGCGCTACTTTTCTTATTACCCGTCACTGGAGGTTTACTCGTGACGTGGCTAGCTACTTACAGCGGAGGCTGTTATATATATTGTATATTAGTTCTGTTCATCGTTATTGTTGGGTTTTATTTAATTCAGTCTTGTCTTAGTTATTATCAAAAAAAAAAATATTCACGTTTTTCCGCATTAAGTTTATTTTGGTTACTAAAGTGACGCCACCGAAATCGGGGTGTTACATTGTGGTATCAGAGCACGGTCGAGTCTTTCGGGAGTTGTTGGGGAATAGGTCTTCTGTGCTAGGTTGTGTGACTCTGCAAAGAGTGAAAATTGATTGTCTGCAAGCGATTTTTCGCTTAAAAAAAAAAATTGATTGAAGTTATTGCTTACTCATATTGTATAGTGATGCTAGATGCTATCTTATGATAAGTACTGACTGTTTGCTTCCTTTAACAGAACATGGTGAACACTAACCAGTTAGCTGAGATGATGGCCACTATGGCCCAAGCGGTAACAGCGCAGGCCCAAGCGGTAACAGCACAGGCAAATGATAATGCCATGAGGCGTGCTACTGAAGAAGCACGTGAACAGCATCAACGTCAGAGAGAGATAACTCTGGACCAGAACAAAGGCCTCAATGACTTCAGGAGGCAAAACCCACCAAAGTTCTCTGGTGGTACTGACCCAGACGCAGCGGATCTCTGGATCCAGGAAATCGAGAAGATTTTCGGCGTTCTGCAGACTGTAGAGGGTGCCAAGGTGGGCATGGCGACTTATCTTCTGCTGGGAGATGATGAATACTGGTGGAAGGGCACCAGGGGGATCATGGAAGCTAACCATGAAGAGACCAACTGGAACTCTTTCCGGGACGCATTCTTGGAGAAATACTTTCCAACAAGTGCTCGGGACGAGCGGGAGTCACAGTTTCTGACCCTCCGTCAGGGAGTTATGTCGGTGCCGGAATTTGCTTCGAAGCTGGAATCCTTGGCGAAGCATTTCCAATTCTTTCATGACTACGTGAACGAGCGCTACATGTGCAAGCGTTTCGTTAATGGACTGAGGCCGGATATTGAGGACTCAGTGAGGCCACTGGGAATCATGCGATTCCAATCATTGGTGGAGAAAGCCACTGAAGTGGAGCTGATGAAGAACCGGAGGGTGAACCGGGCTGGAACTAGAGGGCCGATGAGGTCGGGCTCCCAGAATAATCAGAACAGGGGAAGGTTTCAGAACAGGAGGCCGTATCAGCGTCCTGCTGGTAGAGGGTTTGCCTCGGGATCTTACAGGCCCATGATGGGTGCTGCTGGTGGTTCTGGAGGTCAGACTCAGAACAGGGAGCTGACTTGCTACAAGTGTGGGAGGCCGGGGCACTATGCTCGCGATTGTCCCGACACGAGACCCCAATGCTTCAATTGTCAAAAACCGGGGCACACTGCTGCACAGTGCAGGCTACCAAAGGCGGAACCAACCGTCAACACTGCTAGAGGAAAGCGTCCTACTGCGAAGGCGAGAGTCTACACCATGGATGGTGAAGATGCTGAGGGAGTCAATGGACTTATTAGAGGCGACGGCGAGATTGACGGTAATCTTCTATCCGTACTTTTTGATTCCGGTGCAACGCATTCTTTTATCTCTAGAGAGTGTGCGATCAGATTAAGACTTCCTATTACTGCTTTGAGCTTCGATCTGATAGTTGCTACTCCTGCCAAGACTCTACTTGCTAATTCAGCATGCATGCATTGTCCGATAACATACAACAATAGGATCTACCATGCTAACCTAGTATGCCTAACTCTTAAGAACCTAGATGTTATCCTAGGAATGGATTGGTTGTCCCGCTATCATTGTCTTTTGGACTGCAACCGAAAGAGAGTGGTATTTCCTGATTCGGATCTTTCCGAGTATCTATCTGCCAATCACATCAGCGTCTCTTTGAACGAGGGATCTCAGGAGTATTCTGTTTTGCTAAGCTTGGAGAGCAAAGGGAACCCGGAAGTTGGCAGTATTCCAGTGGTGAGAGACTTCACAGATGTTTTTCCTGGCGATGTACCTGGTTTGCCGCCTGTACGCGACATTGAGTTTGCTATAGACATCGTACCGGGAACAGGGCCGATTTCGATTGCACCATATAGTATGGCACCTGCGGAGCTAGTGGAATTGAAGTCCCAACTCGAAGATCTTCTGTCGAAGGGATTCATACGACCAAGCGTTTCACCTTGGGGAGCGCCAGTCTTATTGGTGAAGAAAAAGGACGGGAAGTCGAGATTATGTGTCGACTACCGACAACTGAACAAAGTAACCGTCAAGAATAGGTATCCGTTACCTAGGATTGATGATTTGATGGATCAACTGCGGGGAGCTACCATATTCTCGAAGATCGACCTGAAGTCGGGTTATCATCAAATCAGGGTCAAGACCGAGGATATCCAGAAGACGGCATTCAGAACCCGTTATGGACACTATGAGTACTTAGTGATGCCATTTGGGGTGACAAATGCGCCGGCAATATTCATGGCTTACATGAATATGACTTTCCATACATTCCTGGATCGATTCGTCGTGGTGTTTATCGACGACATTCTGATCTATTCAAAGAATGCTGAAGACCATGAGGAGCACTTGCGACAAGTTTTACAAGTGCTGAGGGAGAAGGAGTTGTATGCCAATCCTTCTAAGTGCGAATTTTGGCTCAAAGAGGTAAAATTCTTAGGTCATGTGATCTCTAAGGAGGGGATAGCTGTGGATCCAGCAAAGGTAGAGACCGTATTGTCGTGGGAACGGCCGAAGACAGTGACGGAGATCAGAAGTTTTGTCGGTTTGGCGGGATACTATCGTCGTTTCATCGAGAATTTCGCGAGGATAGTTGGACCTTTGACTCAACTGACGAGGAAGGACCAACCTTTTGCATGGACTGAAGCGTGCGAAACTAGTTTTCAGACGATGAAGGAACGGTTGACGACGTCACCTGTACTTGTCTTACCGCAACCGGAGGAACCTTATGAGGTATACTGTGATGCTTCGCATCAAGGTTTGGGATGTGTGCTGATGCAACATCGGAAGGTGGTTGCCTATGCTTCAAGACAACTGAAGGTGCATGAGAAGAATTATCCAACTCATGACTTGGAACTAGCTGCAATCGTATTTGCGCTGAAGATTTGGAGACATCACTTATATGGATGCAATTTTACCATATTCAGTGATCATAAGAGCTTGAAGTACTTGTTTGAGCAGAAGGAGCTGAACATGAGACAGCGTCGGTGGATGGAATTTCTCAAAGATTACGAGTTCACTCTGCAATATCATCCTGGAAAGGCGAATGTTGTTGCTGATGCCTTGAGCAGGAAGATGCACATCTCGTCGATGATGGTGAAGGAGCTGCAACTGCTGGAACAATTTAGAGATTTGAGCTTGGATGTGAGATTGTCTGAAGGGGAACTGAAGTTCGGAATGATCAGAATCACAAATGGATTGATGGAAGAAATCCGAGACCAACAGTTACAAGATGAGTTTCTGCTCGGGAAAAGGAATTTGGTAAGTCAAGGTAAAGACCCAGAATTCAAGGTAGGAAGTGACAATATCCTACGGTGCAAGGATAGGGTTTGTGTGCCTAACAACCCTGACTTGAGAAGATTGATTATGGATTAGGGTCACAAGAGCAAATTAAGCATTCATCCTGGAATGAAGAAGATGTATCAGGACTTGAAGGTGAATTTTTGGTGGCCAGGAATGAAAAGACAAGTGGCTGAGTATGTAGCTGCATGTCTGACATGTCAGAAGGCGAAGGTGGAGCATCAGAAGTCTTCAGGTATGCTACAAAGCTTGGATGTGCCAGAATGGAAATGGGATAGCATATCGATGGATTTCGTCGTGGCTTTGCCAAGAACTCAGAAGGGATACGATTCTATTTGGGTAATCATGGATCGACTGACTAAGTCGGCTCATTTCGTACCGGTGAGGACTACGTACAACGTGGAGAAACTATCAGAGTTATATATAGCGGAGATTGTACGACTTCACGGAGTACCGACAAGTATTGTATCCGATCGAGACCCGAAGTTTACATCACATTTTTGGGGAGCTCTTCAAGAAGCTTTGGGAACGAGGCTGAGACTAAGTTCTGCTTATCATCCGCAGACTGATGGACAGACTGAGAGAACTATTCAGTCGTTGGAGGATTTGCTACGCGCTTGCGTTCTGGACAACAAGGGCAGTTGGGATACCTTATTGCCATTGATTGAGTTCACATACAACAACAGTTTTCATACGAGCATTGGTATGGCACCGTATGAGGCTTTGTATGGCCGCAAGTGTAGAACACCTTTGTGTTGGTACCAAAACGGAGAAAATCTATTGGTAGGACCGGAACTTCTGCAACAGACCACTGAGAAGATCAAGCAGATCGGAGAGAAGATGAGGACTTCTCAGAGTAGACAGAAGAGTTATGCAGATCAGAGGCGCAGAACTCTGGAGTTCGAAGAAGGAGATCATGTATTTCTGAGAGTTACCCAGACGACGGGAGTTGGTCGAGCAATCAAGTCAAAGAAGCTTACGCCCAAGTTTATTGGACCGTATCAGATCACTCGTCGAATTGGACCAGTCGCTTACCAGATTGCACTACCTCCATTTCTATCAAATATTCATGATGTATTCCACGTGTCACAACTGAGGAAATATATTGCGGATCCGACACATGTTATCGAGCTGGATGACATTGAGTTGAAGGATGATCTGTCTTTCGAGACACCGCCAATTAGCATTGGTGACACCAGGATAAAACAGTTGAGAGGGAAAGAGATCGAGTTAGTGAAGGTCATTTGGAATAAAGACACTGGTGATGCGACATGGGAGCTGAAGGAGAAGATTCAAGAACAGTATCCAGAACTTTTTACTAACCCTTAAGTTTTGAGGTCGAAACTTTCTTTTTGGAGGGTAGTAATGTAAGGCCCGAGTTTTTAAGTTTATGCTAAGTGAATAAACTTCATATTCACGATTAGGGTTTGATGTAATGTGAAGGGAAACCTGAACGAAAGTTTATTAAATGAAATATATTTATGAAGGAGAAAGTTCAGGAAAAGTTCAAGGATTGCATTATGATCGATAAAAGTTATAGCACGAACGTTTTACGCTTAAACCTAGGTCAGAAACCCTAGTATATAGCTAATTTTCACTTTTAGGCACGATGGCAGTTAATTCCAAAAATCTTCAGAGAAATGTTAGAACTTCTCTTTTTCCATATATCACAATCGTTTCGAGGCGAAACTCTAGGATCTACGAACGTCCGATTCCAATCATCGGAAGTTTGCCGAAACCGAATCCCTGGTATTTCAAAACCCTAGAATTTCTCGACAATGAAGACTTTATCTATTCAGAGCTTCAAATGAATATTCTACACGCGTACACCCATTTCTCTTGATGATTTCAATCTTTCTTCCGAAGGAAGTTTTCTATTCCGACATTCGATGCAAAAAGCAACTTATCGGGTAAAATAGTTTTATACCGACTATGCATTAGTTGCCAAAAATACAAGGAGACCTCTTTATAGTTTTGCAATTCTTTTGCCAAAACATATCTAATAATTCATGGAGAATGACGCCGGAAAAATCAGATTCGCGAAACTTTCATTTTCCCGCGAATTTCCACCTTCTATATATAGCAAAGAAAGGAAGAAAAAACCAAAAAAACTACCCATTTCCCCACCCAAACCCGCGGCCACAAAGAGGAAGAAGGAGGAGAAGATTTTCTTCATCGTTTGCTTGATCGTTGATTAATCAGTTGCAGCTTCAAGGTTTCGAGGTATAGTCGCTAATCCTTACCTCTGATCGCTTTTTCCATAGCTTTTCTGTAGAGTTTTCTGAGTGGATAGTTTATGGGTTTTTGCAAAACTATCCTGAATCTTTCATTTCTGATTCTAAACCTCTTCTATATGTGCCCAAGATCACTTCTGCCGGATTAGATTTTCCGTTATGTCGCCGGAATTCCGCCGGAATCAATTTTAGCCTTAAATACCCATTTTTGGAGTTTTTGAGGTAAAGCTTCAACCTTTAGGCTAAAAACTATCGCCTTAGCTTAGTGTTAGTAGGATTAGTTGTCATAAACGTCGTTGGTGACGTCCCTGCAAAATTTTATTTTTGGGATTTTAGTTTTGAAAATCCTAAGTTAAAAATCATGACCAAAATACCCTTGCGACAGTTTTTGATCCGATAATTTTTCCGAGTTCAGAATACCCTTAGTTACGGCTAATGATAGCATAGGAACCAAGTTTGATCGAAGAAAAATCGAACCCCACAATTAACCAAAGTGGCCGAACCTATTTAGGGGGGAGGAGGAAATTTCCTTTTCCGAAAACTTGTCCTTTCGCGCTAGTTTATCGTACCTTAGAGTATAGATTACTTCGAGTAACCTTAGTAAGTATCGATAGCTTAGTTTCCGATAGATTCTGATAGTATTCTGTGGTTTCATTGTAAAGGTGCTTTTGAGGATTTCTCTGAGGAACAACACTTTGAGTGCGAGGAAGCGCTTGACGATCATACTGGAGAACCTTCAGGTGAGGGCTTCTCACTGAATCTCTAGTTAATGCTTAGGGTCGATGTTTCGACATTGTTTACTGTTTATGCACTGGAATTGTGTGTGATTGGAAAATGTTTTCTGAGGCTTCGGCTGACAATGTAGATGATTCATCTACTGAATGTTTTTGAGATTGTCTTACATGCTATGTGCTATGTGGGTAATCTAGGATGTGTGGTGCATGCTTTATATGCTAAGTGCTAAGTGTTTATGATGCGATTTATTGATATATGACATGTTGTTGATTGTGATGATTTAAATATGCTCTGTACTGGAATCTGAGATTCTGAATGGTGAGAATAGCGGGCAGGTCATGCCGATTTTATTTTGAGAGTTTTGAGAAAGTTTGATAGGACGAACGAGGTTCGGGCCTTAATTTTGTTTAGTGGATCGAGACATCCTCTGGAAGCGACTTGGGATTGGGAGATCCTGCAAATGTATAAGACTTGCGATAAGACAAAATGGAATCTATTTTATAAAGAAAATTCATAAGACCTTAAATAACCTCAAAATCTTTAAGTAATGATAACAACCTCGAAGGAAGGCATTGGAAGTCAAATCATAGTTTTGGAAAAACGAGGAGTGTCGTCGGATCCAAGTGTTGAGGAGTTTGGTAAGTTCTGAGTATGTAGGTACTCCTTCGCTCGTTGAGCAGTTTGTTAGCCATCCAAGGGATGAGCCGAGAAGCTTCACTGAGGCGTGAGACCTTGTGAATGCGGGATACTCCACTGAGGCGTGAGACCTTGTGGAAAGCATGGAACTCCACTGAGGCGTGAGACCTTGTGAGAGCATGAAACTTCACTGAAGCGTGAGACTTCGTGAGAGTATTGATGACCCGAAGAGTCATCGTGAGTGGTTGCACTCATTTTATGATTATTGTATTTTGTCGCAGAATCGACTTTACCTTAGGGTAAGCTTTTAGAGACATTAATTTAGCTAGAACACGTGGCGACGTGTCGAGTGAGGTCGGAGACGTTGTTTGGCTAATCACTGCATTGCATGCACTCATTAAGTGGTTTAAACACGGCGAGATACCGGACCACGGCGGATTCCAAAATTGGTTATAAGACCAGGATTTCCGCGTAAGAGCGCTGCTAGGTGACTCTTAGTAGCAGACCGAAATGGCAGGCCTTCGGGTTTTATGCTGATCTGACTACATGATGATGTGGGAGTAAGAGGCATCACGGGCCGAAATGGCACCACCGTGGCTGGTGAAGGGCTGATCCGATGATGTCCATCCGTTCCGGATTGCATATTGGTTGACTGGGTTAACCTGCATATCATTTCATGCAACATGCATACTGACATAGTTGATGAGTGTGTTTGATACTTGTTAGTTCTACTTGATGCATGTTAACTGTGATTTACAGTCGCTATATTCTTTGTGGAAATATGCAACCCTAGGATGTTATCCCTAGTTATAAGCCTAAGTGGCTATTATCTTATTTATATCTATTGGTGCTATTATTTACATAATTCTTTGGAGTTGACCCTCGCGTCTTCTGTGTGTGCTTTGGCGAACAAACGCCCTTTGTCAGATGTCTTTGGCGGGCTGATTCATGATGGTTCATCCTTCGGGAGGAACTAGGGTTGAGATGCGGGAACTGGAGCGTATCGCGGTAGCGAGAGGAGGACGGATGGTGTACATAGACTAGGTCGTTCCGGATTCAGATTCGGGCGACGATCATGCCAGCATGTAGGATTGAGTGTTAGTGTGAGCTCCTCGAGATGGGATTAGTGTAGGAGTAGAGTCTTAGCTCTGAACATTATTTGTTTCATTCGGGACAGGGTAGTTTCCCACCTATAGCTTTTTGTGTGGTTTCTTTACGGGAATCACAGAGAGTTGGTTGGACTTAGGAGGTCTTGTTTCAGGCCGATGGGCCAGCTTATTCCCAGTTTTGAGGGATAGTGTTGCGGACACTTACCTTTAGATTTGGTTTGTACTTTTTGCCTACGGGCGCTACTTTTCTTATTACCCGTCACTGGAGGTTTACTCGTGACGTGGCTAGCTACTTACAGCGGAGGCTGTTATATATATTGTATATTAGTTCTGTTCATCGTTATTGTTGGGTTTTATTTAATTCAGTCTTGTCTTAGTTATTATCAAAAAAAAAAATATTCACGTTTTTCCGCATTAAGTTTATTTTGGTTACTAAAGTGACGCCACCGAAATCGGGGTGTTACATTGTGGTATCAGAGCACGGTCGAGTCTTTCGGGAGTTGTTGGGGAATAGGTCTTCTGTGCTAGGTTGTGTGACTCTGCAAAGAGTGAAAATTGATTGTCTGCAAGCGATTTTTCGCTTAAAAAAAAAATTGATTGAAGTTATTGCTTACTCATATTGTATAGTGATGCTAGATGCTATCTTATGATAAGTACTGACTGTTTGCTTCCTTTAACAGAACATGTGAACACTAACCAGTTAGCTGAGATGATGGCCACTATGGCCCAAGCGGTAACAGCGCAGGCCCAAGCGGTAACAGCACAGGCAAATGATAATGCCATGAGGCGTGCTACTGAAGAAGCACGTGAACAGCATCAACGTCAGAGAGAGATAACTCTGGACCAGAACAAAGGCCTCAATGACTTCAGGAGGCAAAACCCACCAAAGTTCTCTGGTGGTACTGACCCAGATGCAGCGGATCTCTGGATCCAGGAAATCGAGAAGATTTTCGGCGTTCTGCAGACTGTAGAGGGTGCCAAGGTGGGCATGGCGACTTATCTTCTGCTGGGAGATGATGAATACTGGTGGAAGGGCACCAGGGGGATCATGGAAGCTAACCATGAAGAGACCAACTGGAACTCTTTCCGGGACGCATTCTTGGAGAAATACTTTCCAACAAGTGCTCGGGACGAGCGGGAGTCACAGTTTCTGACCCTCCGTCAGGGAGTTATGTCGGTGCCGGAATTTGCTTCGAAGCTGGAATCCTTGGCGAAGCATTTCCAATTCTTTCATGACTACGTGAACGAGCGCTACATGTGCAAGCGTTTCGTTAATGGACTGAGGCCGGATATTGAGGACTCAGTGAGGCCACTGGGAATCATGCGATTCCAATCATTGGTGGAGAAAGCCACTGAAGTGGAGCTGATGAAGAACCGGAGGGTGAACCGGGCTGGAACTGGAGGGCCGATGAGGTCGGGCTCCCAGAATAATCAGAACAGGGGAAGGTTTCAGAACAGGAGGCCGTATCAGCGTCCTGCTGGTAGAGGGTTTGCCTCGGGATCTTACAGGCCCATGATGGGTGCTGCTGGTGGTTCTGGAGGTCAGACTCAGAACAGGGAGCTGACTTGCTACAAGTGTGGGAGGCCGGGGCACTATGCTCGCGATTGTCCCGACACGAGACCCCAATGCTTCAATTGTCAAAAACCGGGGCACACTGCTGCACAGTGCAGGCTACCAAAGGCGGAACCAACCGTCAACACTGCTAGAGGAAAGCGTCCTACTGCGAAGGCGAGAGTCTACACCATGGATGGTGAAGATGCTGAGGGAGTCAATGGACTTATTAGAGGCGACAGCGAGATTGACGGTAATCTTCTATCCGTACTTTTTGATTCCGGTGCAACGCATTCTTTTATCTCTAGAGAGTGTGCGATCAGATTAAGACTTCCTATTACTGCTTTGAGCTTCGATCTGATAGTTGCTACTCCTGCCAAGACTCTACTTGCTAATTCAGCATGCATGCATTGTCCGATAACATACAACAATAGGATCTACCATGCTAACCTAGTATGCCTAACTCTTAAGAACCTAGATGTTATCCTAGGAATGGATTGGTTGTCCCGCTATCATTGTCTTTTGGACTGCAACCGAAAGAGAGTGGTATTTCCTGATTCGGATCTTTCCGAGTATCTATCTGCCAATCACATCAGCGTCTCTTTGAACGAGGGATCTCAGGAGTATTCTGTTTTGCTAAGCTTGGAGAGCAAAGGGAACCCGGAAGTTGGCAGTATTCCAGTGGTGAGAGACTTCACAGATGTTTTTCCTGGCGATGTACCTGGTTTGCCGCCTGTACGCGACATTGAGTTTGCTATAGACATCGTACCGGGAACAGGGCCGATTTCGATTGCACCATATCGTATGGCACCTGCGGAGCTAGTGGAATTGAAGTCCCAACTCGAAGATCTTCTGTCGAAGGGATTCATACGACCAAGCGTTTCACCTTGGGGAGCGCCAGTCTTATTGGTGAAGAAAAAGGACGGGAAGTCGAGATTATGTGTCGACTACCGACAACTGAACAAAGTAACCGTCAAGAATAGGTATCCGTTACCTAGGATTGATGATTTGATGGATCAACTGCGGGGAGCTACCATATTCTCGAAGATCGACCTGAAGTCGGGTTATCATCAAATCAGGGTCAAGACCGAGGATATCCAGAAGACGGCATTCAGAACCCGTTATGGACACTATGAGTACTTAGTGATGCCATTTGGGGTGACAAATGCGCCGGCAATATTCATGGCTTACATGAATATGACTTTCCATACATTCCTGGATCGATTCGTCGTGGTGTTTATCGACGACATTCTGATCTATTCAAAGAATGCTGAAGACCATGAGGAGCACTTGCGACAAGTTTTACAAGTGCTGAGGGAGAAGGAGTTGTATGCCAATCCTTCTAAGTGCGAATTTTGGCTCAAAGAGGTAAAATTCTTAGGTCATGTGATCTCTAAGGAGGGGATAGCTGTGGATCCAGCAAAGGTAGAGACCGTATTGTCGTGGGAACGGCCGAAGACAGTGACGGAGATCAGAAGTTTTGTCGGTTTGGCGGGATACTATCGTCGTTTCATCGAGAATTTCGCGAGGATAGTTGGACCTTTGACTCAACTGACGAGGAAGGACCAACCTTTTGCATGGACTGAAGCGTGCAAAACTAGTTTTCAGACGATGAAGGAACGGTTGACGACGTCACCTGTACTTGTCTTACCGCAACCGGAGGAACCTTATGAGGTATACTGTGATGCTTCGCATCAAGGTTTGGGATGTGTGCTGATGCAACATCGGAAGGTGGTTGCCTATGCTTCAAGACAACTGAAGGTGCATGAGAAGAATTATCCAACTCATGACTTGGAACTAGCTGCAATCGTATTTGCGCTGAAGATTTGGAGATATCACTTATATGGATGCAATTTTACCATATTCAGTGATCATAAGAGCTTGAAGTACTTGTTTGAGCAGAAGGAGCTGAACATGAGACAGCGTCGGTGGATGGAATTTCTCAAAGATTACGAGTTCACTCTGCAATATCATCCTGGAAAGGCGAATGTTGTTGCTGATGCCTTGAGCAGGAAGATGCACATCTCGTCGATGATGGTGAAGGAGCTGCAACTGCTGGAACAATTTAGAGATTTGAGCTTGGATGTGAGATTGTCTGAAGGGGAACTGAAGTTCGGAATGATCAGAATCACAAATGGATTGATGGAAGAAATCCGAGACCAACAGTTACAAGATGAGTTTCAGACACTTGACGTGGTTGAACTAAGGTTCTCTTGGAAGGTCTTTCAGGAGAGGGTTCCCTGATGACCACAGTCTTGGATGCAGCTTTCTTCTTTGTAGGTTCCTCTGTCAGAATCCCTTTGCCCTTAGGATCTGAAGGCTTGCTGCTTGTTGCCCTTCTTGATTTCCTTGTTACCAACTTAGGAGGGCTTTCAGGAAGTGCTTGAACAAATTCCTCAAGAGTGATAGGATCTCCTTGTCTTCTGAGCATCCGCACATATTCCAGAATACATGCTGGATTGTCCTTCTTGGACCAGAGAGGAAAGTCATCAACAGGATAGTTCCTCTGACGAACTTCATCAGAAGTGTCTTCTTTGGGAGCAACTTGTACTTTCTCAATGATCTGCATTTTCTTCAACTTTGTTCCATTGAGAGCATCGCCAATAGACATGGCCAGATCTTCATGAAGTCCAATGTCTGACAGGGTCTTGACAAGCTTATTCTGGACGAAGATATCTGACAGCAGCCTTCCATACGGAATGTAAGAAATGAACCTCTTGTTCTCAGAACCAGTTGTGGCCCTTGATTTCTCAATGCATTCCTTCAGATAATTGAAGAGCAGGAATGGCAGACATATAGGCTCACCTATGGAAATGTAGTACATGATTACCTTTTGAGTTGCATTCAGGTAATCAGTTCCTCCAGTTCTGGGGTGAATGCAGTGAATGAAGATCTTCTGCCAAATCTTCATCTCAGACTCCAAGTCCTTTATGTTATACTTGGTTTTCTCCTGAGACCAGTTATCATAAAGCTCCTTGTTGACCACGGTCCTCATCCCAGGAACATTTGCATCAACATTTTTAATCCTTTTACCTTGCTGGAACTCCATACCCAGCAGCTTTGCAATGGACTCTTCTGAGATTACAATCTTCTTGTCCAGCACATGAGAAACAACGTAGTAGTCGTTGCAGACAGCGTTCTTCCAGAACTCTACAACCAATTTGTGATAAATCGGACCACGAAGTCTATTGAAGTAGCCAGACCACCCTTGTAAGTTGACCTGATCCCTGATGTCGAACCCCTTGTTCAGCCAGATTGTCGAAGTCAACTCTTGCTTCACAGCACACATTCAGTTCTTCTACCTTCTTGGCACAAGTGACTACATTTGGTGCATTCAGAATCTTCTGTGCTTCTTCAAACCTTTGATTCTCTTGTTCTTCGGCAGTTTGTTTGGAAGAAGCAGAAACATTTACCTTGGGTTTCCTCGATTTGCCCATGATTCTCAGAGAGTGAGGTTTAGGGTTCAGAGAGAAAGGGGAAATGTTGGAGGGAGGAGTATGAATGAATGCAATGCACACGAAGAGTTTCAAAACCGTAAGTGTAAGTGAGTGGAAGATCATGTGTGACAGTGCATATAGTGGGTTTAATGGTAACCGTTGACAGTTTTAAGAAATTAAAGACAAAATCAACGGTTATAAAATAGATAGTCTGAAAATAGCATAGTAGAGAAGAGTAGACATCATCATTATAGCAGATATACCACGCGACTCAAGGAACTATGTCACAAATGAAGTGACACGTGTATTGTTGCCTACTCTGGACTTCTGAAGAGGTAACATCTGATGACTTCAGAGGTACCATGGTCAGAAGTTCTGAGGAAAACCTTACTCTGGACAAAAATCCATGTTCAGGTTTTCAAGAATAAATAAAAACCTATCTTCTGCTAAGGGCTTAGTAAAAATATCTGTCCACTGATGGTCAGTATCAACATACTCTAATGATAGAGTGCCCTTCTGAACATGATCACGAATATAATGATACTTTACCTCTATATGCTTTGCTCTTGAATGTAGAATAGGATTCTTGCTGAGTGAGATAGCAGCTGTGTTGTCACAGTAGATAGGAACCTTCTTCATAGACAATCCATAGTCCTCTAGATGGTTCTTCATCCATATGGTTTGGGTACAACAAGTGGCAGCTGAGACATACTCTGCTTCAGCAGTTGATAGAGCAATTGTGTTCTGTCTTTTGCTTGACCAAGATACAAGATTTGATCCAAGGAAATGGCAGCTTCCAGAAGTGCTTTTCCTTTCCACTCTATCTCCAGCAAAGTCAGCATCACAAAAACCTGAAAGTGTATACTCTGATGTTTTTCTATACATCAAGCCAAGGTTAGTGGTTCCTTTCAGATATTTGAGGATCCTCTTAACAGCAGTTAAGTGAGTCTCTCTAGGATCTGATTGGAATCTAGCACAGAGATGCACACTAAACAATATATCAGGTCTAGAGGCAGTTAAGTAAAGGAGAGAACCTATCATTCCACGATAGAGCTTCTGACAAACCTTAGAGGAAACTTCCTCTTTCTCAAGAATGCATGTGGGATGCATTGGAGTCTTAGAGATGTTGCAGTCACTCATGTTGAACTTCTTCAGAAGTTCCAAGGTGTACTTCTTCTGATGGATATAGGTGACTCCTGGTTGTTGATCTATTTGAATTCCCATGAAGTATTTAAGTTCTCCCATCATGCTCATTTCAAATTCAGCCTGCATCAACTTAGAAAATTCCTTGCACAAGGAGGGATTAGCAGAACCAAAAATGATATCATCAACATAAATCTGAACTATAAGAATGTCATTCTTATAGGTTCTGCAGAAAAGAGTATTGTCACCTTTACCCCTTACAAACTCATTCTGTAGAAGAAAGGAGCTGAGCCTTTCGTACCACGCTCTGGGAGCTTGTTTCAATCCATAGAGTGACTTCTTGAGCTTGTAGACATGCTCTGGATGTTTGTCATCTTCAAAGCCAGGAGGTTGCTTGACATACACTTCCTCTGAGATGTAGCCATTGAGGAAGGTACTTTTGACGTCCATCTGATGGAGAATGATGTTGTGATTTACTGAGAAGGAGATCAGTAGCCTTATAGCTTCAAGCCTTGCTACAGGAGCAAAGGTCTCAGTGTAATCAATTCCCTCTTGTTGACTGTAGCCTTGAGCCACCAGTCTTGCCTTGTTTCTTGTTACTTCTCCTTTTTCATTCAGCTTGTTTCTGAATACCCACTTAGTTCCTATGACATGGAAATCTTTGGGTTTGGGCATTAAGGTCCATACATCATTCTTGGTGAACTGATCTAGCTCTTCTTGCATTGCCAGAATCCAGCCTTTGTCTTCAAGAGCTTCATCAACTGATTTGGGTTCAATGAGAGAAACAAGTCCCTTCAGACTCAGAAGAGTTTCTTCTGAAGGTTTGAGCATAGACCTGGTTCTGACGGGAGCATCTTTGTTGCCAATGATCAGTTCTTCTGGATGAGAAGCAACTATTCTTTTCTTCTTCTGAAGTTATCAGAAGTTGTTGGAGCATCTTCAGATGCTTCTGCCTCTGGAGCAACATCCTCTGGGCTTTTCATTGGTTGATTTGCTTCTGAACAATCAATGCTTAAATCTGCAAATCTTTCAAACAGCTTTGACTTTTCTGAGCCAAGCTTATCATCAAATCTAATCTGGATAGATTCCTCAACAGTTTGATGAATAATATTATAAATTCTAAAACCTTTAGATCTTTCAGAATAACCAAGAAAATAACATTTTAAAGCTTTAGAATCGAATTTACCCAATTGCTCCTTAGTGTTGAGCATGAAGCAAGTACTTCCGAATGGATGGAAGTAAGAGATGTTAGGTTGTCTTCCTTTGCAAGTGTACGAATACCTCCGGGTTTTAAAATATCGAACCACAGGGATTGTGAGTGAGAATTGTTGATTTAAGCCTAAACTTTGCAAGTTCTTAAAGCAGTAAATTTCAAAGATTGGTTTTGGTTGATTGTGACAAAAGTTTTGCAAAAGAGCAATGATGAATAAGTTGTGAAAAACAAATGATGGAAAATTGCCTTGGGTTTTTGATCATCTAATCCATTTTAGTCCACCTATCCTATGCATGTAAAACCTTGATTCAACTCTTGTTGTAAAAGCCTATGTACTTACTAGTTGATTCCTCACAAAAGTAATTCTCTCAAATTGAAAGTTAAGTCCAATTCCTTGTGTACTTAAACATTCATAAGAGGTATAATATCATGTATAATCAGGCCAACAAAACCCTACCCTCACTCTATTCCTAGAAGCAAGTATAGAAGGACCTATTCCAATTCATGTCCCTAAATCATAACAAATTTCCATTTGATTATAATCTAGCCTATAGCAAAGGTGCACCAAAGCTAAACATGCAATAAGGAATTGAAATACAAGATTGAATCAAGACTCATGCATAGAGATAGGATTTAACAAACTAAAATTTCAGAGAATCTCTTAACCCAAAGCAAAAAGAGAACTAGCCACTCATGGCTAGTGAATTCATGAAGAAAATGTAAATAAAACCTGAGAAAAAGTACAAGTTGGAAGCCTCCCTTGGCCCCAAAGTTCTCCTCAGCTCTCAAACTTGATCAAAAATGAGTAAAATGTCAAAATGTATCAAAGAAATTGGCCTAAGCCTTATTTATAGGCAAATTACACGAAGCTGGGCGTTCAGGCGCCAATTCAGAGCGCCAGAGCGCCAATTGCATGTTGAAAAACATGCCTCTGGACCCTATTGGCGCCTAGGCGCCCACTCCCAGCGCCTAGGCGCTTAAGCTCGCCTGAAAAGGACTTTTTGGCTTCTGAAACTCCTCTTTTCAATCCTCTTTAAGTTCTTCATCAATTCCATGCTTCTTGGCCTTCTTTCTCCTTCAGTTTCTGCACTCCAAACCTAACCAACAAGACAAGGAAGATTCTAGAAGCTCCAAGAGCTCATTAGCACAAGAGGTCCTTCATAAAACACAACAAAACCATGCAAGTCCTAAACTTTACTTAAAATTCAAGAAAACTACCTATAAAACTACTAAATTACCAAAACAAAATAAAGACTAAGGAAAAGAATAAAAATGCATGAGAATGCATGAAACACTACATGAGACTCAACAAAAAGACTCAAAACAAACAAAGAAATGACCCTAAAAACACTACTAAAACAGGGTCATCAATCACATCGTAACCTTTGTCAGCAATTTGGCTTATGGAGAGCAAGTTGTGAAATAATCCTTCCACCAGAAGTACATCATTGATGACTGGAATTTTTCCATCTCCTATGGAACCTTTTCCAATGATTTTTCCCTTCTGGTTTCCTCCAAAGCCAACATCTCCTCCTGACTTAAGCGGTGTCAGTTCTTGGAATATAGACCTTGTGCCCGTCATGTGTCGCGAGCATCCACTGTCCAGGTACCATGACAGGTGTCTTAACTGAGCTGCATAAGATGTCTGCAACAGGAATAATTTTTGTTTTAGGTACCCATATCTTGGGTCCTTTCTTGTTAGTTTTCCCAGAAGTTCTTAGAACTTTGGGTGCAACAGGAGGATAATGCAGAGGAACTTGAGTATAATATCTAGACATATCAAGTTTAAACTTTCCCTTTGGTTTCACCACCTTTGGTGTAATCTTTTCTGGAATGACAGTGTCAGCGGGAACGAAATGCTTATGCAAAGGTTCGCGTTTGGGCTCAGATGACTCATCTTTCATGGATTGAAAGTAGCTAAGGCCGCTGTTCCCATTTCTGCTCATGCCATAGATCATTTAAGCATGCAAATATTCAAGGAGACTTTTAAAAGGGTTGAAACATTGGCTTGGCGAAACATGATGGTGGTTGGTCCCTAAGGGAATTCTAGGCTTTCAAGCACATTGAGTGTGGTCCTATTCTAATAACCCCGGAGCTTACAACACACTTTTTTTTTACAAGTCTCTTGCACCCATCTTTACAAACTTTTTTCCTTTTTTCCAACTCCAACTTTTGGTTAGGAGTTCTTTTTCTTTCCCTTTTTTTTTTCACTGATTTTTCTTTTTGGGGCAAGAGACTATTTCTCATTTTTCCAGCTCCATACAACACAACAAGGACCATCACTCCCCACTATTCCAACCAAACATCCGTCCCAAAAACTTGGCTACAACAAATTCTCCAATAAGGCTCAAATGGGACAACTAAGGACAATGTTCAAACAACAAATTCAGAATCTCAAGAAATCCTACAAGTCTCAAGAATAAAGCAAGAATCACTAAGCATGCTATGAGTGAAATCAACGCAGAACCAAGAATTGCAAGTGAGTCAGGATCCTCCAGAGAATTTTTATGGTGAAGGGCCAAAGATAGACCCTTAATGGACTCACACCGACTCCTTTCTCAAGAGACACTCGGAAGACCGAAGTCTCCTCCTCTCTTCCCCAACATGCAATCACTCATCCCCAAAAACAACAACAAGTATTCACAAAAGCATTTTCAAAAACAGCACAAGTAGGGAAGCAAATCTATAGCTGAAAGCATGTGAGTATAGGGAAGTAAAGACCCAAAAATAAAAACAAAACCAGCTAAAACAATCCATGATCAAAAGAAAACAAAATCTACAAATTGGAAATATGCTAAAAATGCATGACCTAAACTAAGAGTAGAGATACCTCAACATAGTCACTCCATGGGGTCATGGTCACCCCTTCCATCGCCATAATCCGGATGAACACCGGCATCATGCATCAAGCTCAAGTCTATCATCCCCTGCTCCAAGGTATTAAAATCCAAGGGCCCATTGTACCTGGGGTCTGATGTGCTACCTCCCCTCCAATGGAGGTCAAGATCCATGTGTAGGCGATCTTACCTCAAAAACATCCGCCAGAAAGCGGCCTCCATCCAAGCAGGAGAAGGGTCAGCACGTAGTGGAGTAACCACCTCATTCACCACCTCAACATTTTCTTCTTCCTCCTCTTCTTCTTCCTCTTCTTCATCTTCTTCCGCCGGCTCCTCAGGATCCTCTTCCTCTTCCTCCTCTTGAGGCATCCTCGCCGTCCATTCTTTATAAAGCTGAGCGATCCTCTCCTTACTGAGCAGAGTTGCCACAGGCAACCTCTTCTCAATAACATGGACTGGCCTCCTAGCTCTGTCCCTCACCGCATGAATCAAAGAGCAAATCAAGTGAGGAAAGATGGGTCGATGCTTGTCTTTACTCCTGTTGTAGAGGGAATAAATCCGACCAGCAATGATGGTGGCCACGTCCATAGGATGACCTCTCACGATGCAGTAGATGGCAACCAATGTAACCTCTCTAACTTCAGATTTGTTAGAGCTAGGAATGAGGGAATCCTGCAAAAATTCAGCCCAAACTCTAGCCAGCGGTGTCATATCCTTCCTTCTCACAAAAATGATCTCATCTTCAACTGCTTCCCAGTCCCGCCCAGGCCTAACAATCACTGCCTTCATGTCCTCCAAGATCTCCGGTGACTTCTCCTCTAAGAGCTCATGATAAGTGGCCTTCTCAGGGAAAATCTCCTTCTCTTGGTCCTCCGTGAGGAGACCAACATGCCTGCGAATGACTGCTGGATTGTAATCAATCACATCTCCCCTGAACCAAGATGAGTTCACCGGTGGCCTGGACCTGTCCTCTTGATTGTCACAGTAGGTGTTCGCGTAGAACTCCCTAACCATGACCTCACAAGCAAACGGAATGGGGTTGACCCAATTCTTCCACCTCCTAATTTCCATGGCTTCCTGCATGCCCAAGAGGTTTCTCCTTCCCTCCCGATACAAAACTCCCCGCTCCTTCACACACTCCTTGTGTGCTAGGTGAGCTCGGTAAAACTCCTCCTTAATCGCTGATAGGAAGAGGGAGCGGTCAAAACTCCGGGAGGTGGAGGAAGAAGCTGCAGCTCTTGTGTTGGTTCTTGCTCTTTTTACAGGCATCTGCAAAATTGTTAGCCCATACACAAGCCACAAATGTTAGAAATGTTAGTTCGAAAATAAAAAGAAAAGAAAGAAGAAACTTTGTACAAAAACAAAAATAGAACAACCTAAGAGCACCCAACAAGTTTCTTAGTGATTTTGGCAAAGAGAGAAAAACTACCACAAGCACTTGCCAAAAATCGACTAAGAGAACCCATTGAGGCATTCTATCAAACACCTTATAAGCAAAAGCTAAACCAAACTAATCCACAAAATCCTAACTACCCATTCCTCACAAATTCACTACCCCTTTCTAATTAAGCACAAAACCAACCCATAAAGAACAAATACAACCCAAACCCAACTTGCACTAACACAAATTCACTCACCCTTACCCAAAAGAAGCATGCATTGCAAAACTAATGAACCAAAATGAAGGAGAGTGGAAAATGGAACTTACCTTGACTTGAAAGTGAGTGGGTGCAAGTGGAATAGACTTGATGCAATGCAGAACTTTGAAGCAAAAGGAAGAGCTAATGTGTGTGCAAGTGAGAAATGAGAAGTAGCAATGGGGTATGAAGAGAGTGGGGTGCGTTTTTATGAGAGAAGTGAGAGTTAAGAGTGGGAAAAATGAAAGGTTGGGGTTTTAAATCCCAAAATCTGGCAGAAAAAACGTATAAGAGCGCTCGAGCGCTCATAGGGAACGCTCAGGCGCTCATGCCAGATACAGAGGCAGTGCCTCTGCCACTAATTGGCGCCTAGGCGCCCATGAATTGGCGCCTAGGCGCTCAACCCAGTTTTTTCACAAAAAATTTTCTCTTTTTCTTTTTTTTTTTTGAAATTAAATACTAAAATGCTACAAAATTAAAAGATAGAAAATAATAAAATAAAAAGAATGGGTTGTCTCCCATTTAGCGCTAGGTTATAGTCCTAGGTGGACTCTCCTTCCGATGGTGTTAGGAAGGAAATTCCTTTCCATTGATTAACTTACCACAAGTGCAAGGAAGAAACCTTGCACAAAACCTCTGGAGTAAATCCCCCCATGAGGCTATGTCCTCTTGCTCATCAAACCAAGCTCTAGCCTCCCTCGTCAAAGAATGAGGGAAGAGTTTAATCTTCACTTCATCACTTGAAACACCCTCAATCTTAGCAAGGGTGCTAGCTTGGGTAAACTTCACCATATGAGCATGCAAGTTCTCGTACTTGGACCCCCCATACTTGTTACCATTAACAAGCTTGATGAGAGCCGGATGGAACTCATCAATTTGGGCATTAACTTTGGGGATCTCTTCCGAAACCTTCGACCTGCTTCTAATTGTAACACCCCGATTTCGGTGGCGTCACTTTAGTAACCAAAATAAACTTAATGCGGAAAAACGTACATATTTTTTTTTTTTTAATAACTAAGACAAGACTGAATTAAATAAAACCCAAATGCGAAAGGCAACAGAACTAATACACAATACATATAACATTCCCCGCTGTAAGTAGCGACCTCATCACGAGTAACCTCCAGTGACGGAAAGTAGAAAAGTGTAACGCCCGTAGGCAAAATGTACAATCCCAAAATGTTAGGTCAAGTGTCAGCAACACAAGCCCTCAAAAATAAGAATAAGTCAGAGCTAGGACACTAACACCCAACCTTAATAGACTCTAATCACCCATCCCCCATACTTCCATCATCGACTCCCATCTGGTCATGCATGAAGTCCGGGTCCACGTCGAAGGCTCAATAGTAGTCATTTCGCTCCGGGTCTTCCCCGAACGACGAGGAATCACGGAAGAATCCACCGACGACATCTGACAAAAAGGGCATACATAGCCCCCCAAACACAGGTAGCACGTGCAAGGGTCAACTTACGGAATATAGCATAGAGAATACAAGACACCAGATAAAGTATAAGGGGTATATATATATATATGTTGTCTACATACATATAAGTTCTGCATTGTCTACCCTAAGGTTTAAACATAGCATGTTATCAAATCTCTAGTACAATTCCATCATCAAAGCACATAACGATATCTATCAACATCTACTCATCAAAACACATAACGATGTTTATCAACATCAACTCATCAAAACACATAACGATGTTTATCAACATCAACTCATCAAAACACATAACGATACAATTAGAGTGCATGATATGTCAATGCAACGTCACTCTTGACGGTTCCAGAAAGAATAGGCTGGGCACGTTTGAGTTGGTCCTAACACTGGCATTGTGTCGACCATAACCCCGGAGTGTCACTTACAACCTTGACATAGCCGGATCAGTCCTAACCCTGCGGGTCGACTTTTCCCTCCGCTATGCCCGACAATCAACAGGTCGATCCTAACCTCACGGTCGATCATATCCCCCGTCGATGTCCGAATTACCCGAAGGTATAAACTGTACCCGAAGGTATAAACTGTACCCGAAGGTATAAACTGTACCCGAAGGCATAAACTGTACCCGAAGGCATAAACGGTACCCGAAGGTATAAACTGTAAATAAACTGTACCCGAAGGCATAAACTGTACCCGAAGGCATAAACTGTACCCGAAGGCATAAACTGTACCCGAAGGCATAAACGGTACCCGAAGGTATAAACTGTACCCGAAGGTATAAACTGTACCCGAAGGCATAAACTGTACCCGAAGGCATAAACGGTACCCGAAGGTATAAACTGTACCCGAAGGCATAAACGGTACCCGAAGGTATAAACTGTACCCGAAGGCATAAACGGTACTCGAAGGCATACACTGTACTCATGATGATTCCTCGAATCATCCGACTCATCTCCATCCGATGGTCAAAAACTGCTCAGCGAGCAAAGAGCATCAACATGCTCGGAAACTACCCGTTTCCCGGCTTATCTCTCAGATAGCCCAACAACACAACTGCTCCCAGAGCACAAGAGTATCAACATACTCAAAACCTCTCAATATCTCAACACTTGGATCCGACGACACTTCTCGTTTTCCAAAACTAAGATTCGACTCCTAAGCTTCCTTCGAGATTATTATCATTACTTAAAGATTTAGAGGTTGTTTAAGGTCTTATGAGTTTTCTTCACAAAATAATATCCTTTTAGCCTTATCGCAATTCTTATAAGTTCTCGGGATCTCCAAATCCCCAAATGACTCTAGAGAATGTCTCGATCCATAAAACACCATAACAAGGCCCGAATCTCATTCGTCCTATCAAACTTTCCCCAAAACTCTCAAAATAAAATCGGCATGACCTGCCCGCTATTCTCACTATTCAGAAACTCAGATTTCATTGCTAAAGCATAAATAACTCAGCACCATCAATCAACATGTCATATATCAACATAATAAGCAATAACCACATAGCACTTAGCATATAAGGCATGCACCACACATCCTAGATTACCCACATAGCACATAGCATATAATTCAATCTCAAAACAGTCAGTAGATGAATCATCTACATTGTCAGCCGAAGCCTCAGAAAACATTTTCCCAATCATACACAAACAAGTGCATAAACAGTAAATCAAGTCGAATGCGTCGACACCTAAAGCATTAGCTAGTAAGGTAAGTTGCCCTTACCTCTAGTTATTCCAGCGTTCTCCTCAAACGTTCCTTCACAATGAGCTCCTTGATCTTCAGGAAATTCTTCAAAAGAACCTTTAAAGTAAAACCACAGAATTCTATCAAAATCTATCGGAAACTAAGCTATCAATGCTCACTAAGGTTACACGAAGTAGTTCATACTCCGAGGTACGATAATCTAGCGCGAAAGGACAAGTTTTCGGAAAAGGAAATTTTCCTCCTCCTCCTTAATAGGGCTCGGCCACTTTAGGTAATTAGGGGACTCGATTTTTCTTCTATCAAACTTGGTTCCTATGCTTTCATTAGCCGTAACTAAGGGTATTCTGAACTCGGAAAATTATCGGATCAAAAACTGTCGCAGGGGTATTTTGGTCATGATTTTTAACTTAGAAATTTCAAAACTGAAATCCCAAAAACCAAATTTTGCAGGGACGTTACTAACGACGTTTATGACAACTAATCCTACTAACACTAAGCTAAGGCGAGAGTTTTTAGCCTAAAGGTTGAAGCTTTACCTCAAAAACTCCAAAAATGGGTATTTAAGGCTAAAATTGATTCCGGCGGAATTCCGGCGACATAACGGAAAATCTAATCCGGCAGAAGTGATCTTGGGCACATATAGAAGAGGTTTAGAATCAGAAATGAAAGATTCAGGATAGTTTTGCAAAAACCCATAAACTATCCACTCAGAAAACTCTACAGAAAAGCTATGGAAAAAGCGATCAGAGGTAAGGATTAGCGACTATACCTCGAAGCCTTGAAGCAGCAACTGATTAATCGACGATCAAGCAAGAGATGAAGAAAAACTCTTCTTCCTTCCTCTTCAATGGAGCTCGCTGGTTTGGGAGAGAAATGGAGGAGTTCTTGTAAATTTTCTCACCTTTCTTGCTATATGTAGAAGATGGAAATTCGCGGCGAAATGAAAGTTTCGCGAATCTGATTTTTCCGGCGTCATTCTTCATGAATTCTAAGATATGTTTCGGCGAAAGAATTCCAAAACTAAAATGAGGTCTCCTTATATTTTTGGCAACAAATGCATAGTCGGTGTAAAACTATTTTACCCGATAAGTTGCTTTTTGCACCGAATGTCGGAATAGAAAACTTCCTTCGGAAGAAAGATTGAAATCATCAAGAGAAATGGGTGTACGCGTGTGGAATATTCATTTGAAGCTCTGAATAGATAAAGTCTTCATTGTCGAGAAATTCTAGGGTTTTGAAATACCAGGGATCCGGTTTCGGCAAACTTCCGATGATTGGAATCGGACGTTCGTAGATCCTAGAGTTTCGCCTCGAAACGATTTTGATATATGGAAAAAGAGAAGTTCTAACATTTCTCTGAAGATTTTTGGAATTAACTTCCGTCGTGCCTAAAAGTGAAAATTAGCTATATACTAGGGTTTTTGACCTAGGTTTAAGCGTAAAACGTTCGTGCTATAACTTTTATCGATCATAATGCAATCCTTGAACTTTTCCTGAACTTTCTCCTTCATAAATATATTTCATTTAATAAACTTTCGTTCAGGTTTCCCTTCACATTACATCAAGCCTAATCGTAAATGGAAATCTCTTCCACTTATTCTAAGCTTAAAATCTTGGGTCTTACATTACTACCCTCCAAAAAGAAAGTTTCGTCCTCGAAACTTAAGGGTCAGTAATAGTTCTGGATATTATTCCTTGATCTTTTCCTCTAACTCTCACATAACACCGTCTGTGTCCTTATTCCAAATAATTTTCACTAAAACACTCTGCTTTCTCTTCGATTGTTTCACTCTTCTAGTCCCAATGTTGACCAACGGCGTCTCAACAGACATATCATCTTTCAACTTGCCGAGGTCTAACTACAATCCTCAATGATACCACCACTAAAACTCTTACTCGAATATGATCTCCAGCTTCTGAAGTCAATCTTTACCCTAAGATTCTCATTCCACATAGCAAAATTCACTCGCTAATCTCTAGCTCGTATCACCAAAATCCATAACAAGTTTCATTCACTCTTAGACTTTAAGCAACTTGTCCAAATATGACAACCTCAAGTGTTCATCTTAATACTAACACTTCCCTTTTCTGTAACTTGATCACCATCTCGTCAATCAACTTCTTAATCTCTCTATCAAATTCTAACCAACTTCGAGTCCTAGAAACTTAAGACAACAGTTCATAGACTTAAAACCTGAACCTTCACCAAGTTTGGACCTCTAATGTCCGTTAATTCTTCAATGCTTCCTAAATGAATATCCATTTCTTCAAACTATATCTCCTTCGCAAGAGAACTTATACTTAATGCGAACTTTTCCTCCAAGCTCGACTAATCCTCGATCCAATCAAGTTAATCTTACCAATCCTTCTATCAAGTCCATAGCCAGCTCTGATTCCGAATATCACCCCCTCAATATTAAGTTGATCAAGCCAATACATCGAAGGTGAAATTTAGAAAAACCCACTGGAACAGTCAATGAGTTCCTATCATCCAATAGTCACAAATATCCTGACCTCACATCCTCAACGATTCCGCTACGGAACTACACGCCCTCGACATCATACGTATACTATCCATAAGAAATCTCTATGAGATTCATTCTTCAGCTTCTAGCTTCCTTTTAAACGCATCGGTAGAAGACTACTTTCTAAGCTTAGCGGGTCATTCTAAACCTCGTATAACTTCTATAGCTAAAATACGAGCTACGGTCAAATAAGGTATTAATAGGCATAATAACTATAAGATCAAAGCTTAGACAGTATAAGTAAGTTAGGTGTGTTTGCACACGCTACGAGAGTAATGGAATATATTATACTGAAATGAGAAAGAATGGTTAGAAGGTTACCGTCGTTCTTGCGCCCTCCTCTGGCTAACTTCTTCGATCCTCCTCTGTCCATGATATAAACTCTTCCCCTAGTAGTGAGGCGCTTTCCCCTTGCAGTGTTAACAGATGGCTCCTTCTTGGGCGCCTTACAATCCACAGCTCGATGTCCCACTCGGTTGCAATTAAAGCATCTTGGTCCAGTCACTGGGCACTTGTCAGCAAAATGTCCAGTCTTCCCACACCTGAAACATGTCACGTCCGTGTTGCCGACTTGATTCCCTGCACCTCCAGTAGCAAGGGTCATCGGTTTGTACTATCCTAGGGTATAACCTTCCCCCATAGGGCGCTGATAAGGCTTCTTCATCTGAAACCTTCCTTTTCCAAGATTGTCCTGGGAATTCGACCTCATCGGTCCCCCAGTTCCAGCTCCATTCATCCTTCTATTTTTCATCAGCTCCACCTCTGTGGCCTTCTCCACTAAGGCTTGAAACCGCATAATACCCAACGGCCTCACATAATCTTCGATGTCTGCTCTCAGCCCATTCAGAAACCGCTTACACATGTAGCGTTCATCAACATGGTTGTTGAAAAACTGGAAGTGCTTAGCCAATGATTCCAGCTTGGAAGCATACTCAGGTACGGTCATGCTCCCTTGACCCAGGGTCAGAAATTGTGCCTCCCGCTCGTCTCGAGCGCTAGTTGGAAAGTACTTCTCTAGAAACGCAGTACGAAAGGAGTTCCAATTCACCTCTTCGTGGTTAGCCCTCATAATTCCTCTGGTACCCTTCCACCAGTACTCAGCGTCGCCCAGCAGCAGATAAGTTGCCAGGCCCACCTTAGCCCCTTCAGCAGTCTGCAGTACTTCGAAAATCTTCTCAATTCCTTGGATCCACAAATCCGCATTGTCCGGGTCAGTCCCACCCGTGAACTTGGGTGGATCCTGCCTTCTGAAATCATTCAGTCCTCTGTTCTGGTCCAGGGCTACTTCTCTCTGAAGCCGGTGTAGCTCGCGTGTATCCTCAGTAGCACGCCTATGAGCATTGTCATTCGTCTGTACAGTCATTGCTTGGACCAAAGTGGCCACCATCTCAGCAAGTTGGTTAGAGTTCACCATGTTCTGTTAAGTTAAGCAAACAGTTAGTACTCATCATAAGATAGCATTTCCATAACTATACAATATGATTAAGCAATAACTTCAATCAATTTTTATGCGAAAAATCGCTTGCAGACAATCAATTTTTACTCTTTGCAGAGTCACACAACCTAGCACAGAAGACCTATTCCCCAACAACTCCCGAAAGACTCGACCGTGCTCTGATACCACAATGTAACACCCCGATTTCGGTGGCGTCACTTTAGTAACCAAAATAAACTTAATACGGAAAAACGTACATATTTTTTTTTTTTTAATAACTAAGACAAGACTGAATTAAATAAAACCCAAATGCGAAAGGCAACAGAACTAATACACAATACATATAACATTCCCCGCTGTAAGTAGCGACCTCGTCACGAGTAACCTCCAGTGACGGAAAGTAGAAAAGTGTAACGCCCGTATGCAAAATGTACAATCCCAAAATGTTAGGTCAAGTGTCAGCAACACAAGCCCTCAAAAATAAGAATAAGTCAGAGCTAGGACACTAACACCCAACCTTAATAGACTCTAATCACCCATCCCCCATACTTCCATCATCGACTCCCATCTGGTCATGCATGAAGTCCGGGTCCACGTCGAAGGCTCAATAGTAGTCATTTCGCTCCGGGTCTTCCCCGAACGACGAGGAATCACGGAAGAATCCACCGACGACATCTGACAAAAAGGGCATACATAGCCCCCCAAACACAGGTAGCACGTGCAAGGGTCAACTTACGGAATATAGGATAGAGAATACAAGACACCAGATAAAGTATAAGGGGTATATATATATATGTTGTCTACATACATATAAGTTCTGCATTGTCTACCCTAAGGTTTAAACATAGCATGTTATCAAATCTCTAGTACAATTCCATCATCAAAGCACATAACGATATCTATCAACATCTACTCATCAAAACACATAACGATGTTTATCAACATCAACTCATCAAAACACATAACGATGTTTATCAACATCAACTCATCAAAACACATAACGATACAATTAGAGTGCATGATATGTCAATGCAACGTCACTCTTGACGGTTCCAGAAAGAATAGGTTGGGCACGTTTGAGTTGGTCCTAACACTGGCATTGTGTCGACCATAACCCCGGAGTGTCACTTACAACCTTGACATAGCCGGATCAGTCCTAACCCTGCGGGTCGACTTTTCCCTCCGCTATGCCCGACAATCAACAGGTCGATCCTAACCTCACGGTCGATCATATCCCCCGTCGATGTCCGAATTACCCGAAGGTATAAACTGTACCCGAAGGTATAAACTGTACCCGAAGGTATAAACTGTACCCGAAGGCATAAACTGTACCCGAAGGCATAAACGGTACCCGAAGGTATAAACTGTACCCGAAGGCATAAACTGTACCCGAAGGCATAAACGGTACCCGAAGGTATAAACTGTACCCGAAGGCATAATCTGTACCCGAAGGTATAAACTGTACCCGAAGGTATAAACTGTACCCGAAGGCATAAACTGTACCCGAAGGCATAAACGGTACCCGAAGGCATAAACGGTACCCGAAGGTATAAGCTGTACCCGAAGGCATAAACGGTACCCGAAGGTATAAACTGTACCCGAAGGCATAAACGGTACCCGAAGGTATAAACTGTACCCGAAGGCATAAACGGTACTCGAAGGCATAAACTGTACTCATGATGATTCCTCGAATCATCCGACTCATCTCCATCCGATGGTCAAAAACTGCTCAGCGAGCAAAGAGCATCAACATGCTCGGAAACTACCCGTTTCTCGGCTTATCTCTCAGATAGCCCAACAACACAACTGCTCCCAGAGCACAAGAGTATCAACATACTCAAAACCTCTCAATATCTCAACACTTGGATCCGACGACACTTCTCGTTTTCCAAAACTAAGATTCGACTCCTAAGCTTCCTTCGAGATTATTATCATTACTTAAAGATTTAGAGGTTGTTTAAGGTCTTATGAGTTTTCTTCACAAAATAATATCCTTTTAGCCTTATCGCAATTCTTATAAGTTCTCGGGATCTCCAAATCCCCAAATGACTCCAGAGAATGTCTCGATCCATAAAACACCATAACAAGGCCCGAATCTCATTCGTCCTATCAAACTTTCCCCAAAACTCTCAAAATAAAATCGGCATGACCTGCCCGCTATTCTCACTATTCAGAAACTCAGATTTCATTGCTAAAGCATAAATAACTCAGCACCATCAATCAACATGTCATATATCAACATAATAAGCAATAACCACATAGCACTTAGCATATAAGGCATGCACCACACATCCTAGATTACCCACATAGCACATAGCATATAATTCAATCTCAAAACAGTCAGTAGATGAATCATCTACATTGTCAGCCGAAGCCTCAGAAAACATTTTCCCAATCATACACAAACAAGTGCATAAACAGTAAATCAAGTCGAATGCGTCGACACCTAAAGCATTAGCTAGTAAGGTAAGTTGCCCTTACCTCTAGTTATTCCAGCGTCCTCCTCAAACGTTCCTTCACAATGAGCTCCTTGATCTTCAGGAAATTCTTCAAAAGAACCTTTAAAGTAAAACCACAGAATTCTATCAAAATCTATCGGAAACTAAGCTATCAATGCTCACTAAGGTTACACGAAGTAGTTCATACTCCGAGGTACGATAATCTAGCGCGAAAGGACAAGTTTTCGGAAAAGGAAATTTTCCTCCTCCTCCTTAATAGGGCTCGGCCACTTTAGGTAATTAGGGGACTCGATTTTTCTTCGATCAAACTTGGTTCCTATGCTTTCATTAGCCGTAACTAAGGGTATTCTGAACTCGGAAAAATTATCGGATCAAAAACTGTCGCAGGGGTATTTTGGTCATGATTTTTAACTTAGAAATTTCAAAACTGAAATCCCAAAAACCAAATTTTGCAGGGACGTTACTAACGACGTTTATGACAACTAATCCTACTAACACTAAGCTAAGGCGATAGTTTTTAGCCTAAAGGTTGAAGCTTTACCTCAAAAACTCCAAAAATGGGTATTTAAGGCTAAAATTGATTCCGGCGGAATTCCAGCGACATAACGGAAAATCTAATCCGGCAGAAGTGATCTTGGGCACATATAGAAGAGGTTTAGAATCAGAAATGAAAGATTCAGGATAGTTTTGCAAAAACCCATAAACTATCCACTCAGAAAACTCTACAGAAAAGCTATGGAAAAAGCGATCAGAGGTAAGGATTAGCGACTATACCTCGAAGCCTTGAAGCAGCAACTGATTAATCGACGGTCAAGCAAGAGATGAAGAAAAACTCTTCTTCCTTCCTCTTCAATGGAGCTCGCGGGTTTGGGAGAGAAATGGAGGAGTTCTTGTAAATTTTCTCACCTTTCTTGCTATATGTAGAAGATGGAAATTCGCGGCGAAATGAAAGTTTCGCGAATCTGATTTTTCCGGCGTCATTCTTCATGAATTCTAAGATATGTTTTGGCGAAAGAATTCCAAAACTAAAATGAGGTCTCCTTATATTTTTGGCAACAAATGCATAGTCGTGTAAAACTATTTTACCCGATAAGTTGCTTTTTGCACCGAATGTCGGAATAGAAAACTTCCTTCGGAAGAAAGATTGAAATCATCAAGAGAAATGGGTGTACGCGTGTGGAATATTCATTTGAAGCTCTGAATAGATAAAGTCTTCATTGTCGAGAAATTCTAGGGTTTTGAAATACCAGGGATCCGGTTTCGGCAAACTTCCGATGATTGGAATCGGACGTTCGTAGATCCTAGAGTTTCGCCTCGAAACGATTTTGATATATGGAAAAAGAGAAGTTCTAACATTTCTCTGAAGATTTTTGGAATTAACTTCCGTCGTGCCTAAAAGTGAAAATTAGCTATATACTAGGGTTTTTGACCTAGGTTTAAGCGTAAAACGTTCGTGCTATAACTTTTATCGATCATAATGCAATCCTTGAACTTTTCCTGAACTTTCTCCTTCATAAATATATTTCATTTAATAAACTTTCGTTCAGGTTTCCCTTCACATTACATCAAGCCTAATCGTAAATGGAAATCTCTTCCACTTATTCTAAGCTTAAAATCTTGGGTCTTACACTAATCACATCACAGACAAAGTCATCGTCATGGTTAGTCTCAATCATAGGATTAAAAACAGAAAACCGTACCTTTTCCTTACCAACACGGAGAATGAGGTGACCCTTGTCAACATCAATCTTAGCTCTACCAGTAGCTAAGAAAGGTCGACCAAGAATCAGATGAATCTTCTCATCCTCCTCCATATCCGGCACAACAAAGTCTACGGGGAACACATACTTGTCCACCCGCACCATTACATCCTCCACAATCCCATATGGAGTCTTAAGGGATCGATCCGCCATTTGCAAGGAGAGCATGGTTGGGGTAACCTCTCCTAGGTTAAGCCTCTCAAACATGGTGAGCGGCATCAAATTGATGCTCGCTCCAAGATCACACAAGGCTTCCACATCCGCCATGCCTTCAATTTCCACCGGAATAGTGAAACTTCCGGGGTCCCTTCTTTTCTTTGGCATCTTCCGCTGCAAAATGGCACTACATTCCTCCGTCATCAACACCGTCTCATCTACTCCCTTCAATCTTCTTCTCTTATGCAGAATATCCTTCATAAACTTAGCATATATAGGCATTTGTTCCAAAGCATGGCAAAAGGAATACTAATATGGAGCTTTTTGAAAACTTCAACAAATTTTGAAAACTTTTTATCTAAGCTCTTCTTAGCCAATGCTTTAGGGAACGGAACCTTGCTAGTTTCAGGAGTAAGATCAACTTCCTCTCTCACCTTAATAGGCACAACTACTTCTCCTTCCACTCTATCCTCTCTCTTTTCTCCCTCTGTTTTTTTCTTCAATTCATTCATCACTCTCCCACTTCTAGTGGCTACAACAGAGGCATTTTCTTGCTTAGGATTGGGGATAGTGTCGGAAGGAAATTTACCTTGAGGTCTCTCGGCTATTTGCATGGCCAGCTGGCCAAATTGATTCTCAAGATTCTTGATAGCCGCCTCTTGATTCTTGTAGTTATTCTCTGTCCGGTTGATGAAAGTTTCCACCAACTCTTCTAAGCTCTTCTTGGAACCACTACCTTTACCTTCTCCTCGCTCTTGAGGTTGTCTTGATCTTTGGCCTTGGAATCCTTGGCTAGGAAATTGTCTTTGAAAACCATTTCCTTGCCCACTACCACCTTGCCTCCAAGAAAAATTAGGGTGATTCCTCCATCCTGGATTGTAAGTATTTGAAAATGGGTCATTCCGAGCTTGACCCATAGCCTTCACTTCCTCCTCCGGTCTAGTCTCTGTGCATTCTTCGCTGTCATGTGGCCCTCCACAAGTCACACACTCCACTTTGGCAACTCGACCACCAATCTTGGTAGTCTTCATTTGATTTTGAATCTCATTCATTTGCTTGGAAAGTTGCTTGTTGGAGGCCATAAGTTGATCATAAGCTTCAACCTCAAGGACTCCTCTTCGGGCTTGGCGATCATTACTAGAGTTCATGGCTCTTATAGCCATTTTTTCAATCAACTCATACCCCACTTGTGGAAGTAAGGCATCGAACTCTCCACTTGAAGCCGCATCCAAACCAAACCTCGAAGAATATTGGAGACCATCATAGAACTTTGCTACTTGTTCAGCTTGAGTAAGGTTATGTTGAGGACACCTCCTCAAGAGCTTCTTGAACCTCTCCCAAGCTTCATAGAGATTCTCATCGGTGGATTGAGCAAAAGTCATGATGTCATTCTTGAGCTTCCTCAAGAGGGCTCTCGGAACAAACCTTGTGGTGAACTTCTCAGCCAAGTCTTCCCAAGATGTAATGCTACCTTGGGGCTGTGAATTCAACCACTCTTCAGCAGTATCCCTCAATGAAAAAGGGAATAAACTCAAGCGGATGGTGTCCGCTGAAACATTCTGAACTCTGTAGGTGTTGCAATTGCGGATAAACCGCTCCATGTGTGCATGAGGATCTTCAAGAGCACCACCACCATACTGATTTTGGCTCACCAAGTTGATGAATGCCGGCCTCAGCTCAAAGTTTCCCGTGCCATCGGGGGAAACTATGCTGCCCGGATAATCGTAGCTCATGGCAGCCGAGGTGAGGTCTCTAAGAGAACGATTAGCATTCTCCAATTCTTGCTCTTGAAGTCTTTGAGCAAGAGCCTCATTCACTCTTTCTTCAATGTGGGCTTGCATCTCCTCCTCCGTCATATGGGCAGCCATGGCGGCTAACTCAGCAGCTCTTTGTTGAGCTCGTCGACGATGGAGGGTGCGTTCTGGCTCCGGATTAAACAGCAGTGGATCCGTGCCAAGACTACCGTGCATAAACTGAAATCACAAAACGGAGAAAAGGTTAGTAACACCTATTCAATGCAATGCTTAGTAACACAAACAAACAAACTCTTTAACTTAAATCGAAAACCACAAACAATCCCCGGCAACGGCGCCAAAAACTTGTTGGTCAATTCGCAAGTGTACGAATACCTCCGGGTTTTAAAATATCGAACCACAGGGATTGTGAGTGAGAATTGTTGATTTAAGCCTAAAGTTTGCAAGTTCTTAAAGCAGTAAATTTCAAAGATTGGTTTTGGTTGCCTTGGGTTTTCGATCATCTAATCCATTTTAGTCCACCTATCCTATGCATGTAAAACCTTGATTCAACTCTTGTTGTAAAAGCCTATGTACTTACTAGTTGATTCCTCACAAAAGTAATTCTCTCAAATTGAAAGTTAAGCCCAATTCCTTGTGTACTTAAACATTCATAAGAGGTATAATATCATGTATAATCAGGCCAACAAAACCCTACCCTCACTCTATTCCTAGAAGCAAGTATAGAAGGACCTATTCCAATTCATGTCCCTAAATCATAACAAATTTCCATTTGATTATAATCTAGCCTATAGCAAAGGTGCACCAAAGCTAAACATGCAATAAGGAATTGAAATACAAGATTGAATCAAGACTCATGCATAGAGATAGGATTTAACAAACTAAAATTTCAGAGAATCTCTTAACCCAAAGCAAAAAGAGAACTATCCACTCATGGCTAGTGAATTCATGAAGAAAATGTAAATAAAACCTGAGAAAAAGTACAAGTTGGAAGCCTCCCTTGGCCCCAAAGTTCTCCTCAGCTCTCAAACTTGATCAAAAATGAGTAAAATGTCAAAATGTATCAAAGAAATTGGCCTAAGCCTTATTTATAGGCAAATTACACGAAGCTGGGCGTTCAGGCGCCAATTCAGAGCGCCTGAGCGCCAATTGCATGTTGAAAAACATGCCTCTGGACCCTATTGGCGCCTAGGCGCCCACTCCCAGCGCCTAGGCGCTTAAGCTCGCCTGAAAAGGACTTTTTGGCTTCTGAAACTCCTCTTTTCAATCCTCTTTAAGTTCTTCATCAATTCCATGCTTCTTGGCCTTCTTTCTCCTTCAGTTTCTGCACTCCAAACCTAACCAACAAGACAAGGAAGATTCTAGAAGCTCCAAGAGCTCATTAGCACAAGAGGTCCTTCATAAAACACAACAAAACCATGCAAGTCCTAAACTTTACTTAAAATGCAAGAAAACTACCTATAAAACTACTAAATTACCAAAACAAAATAAAGACTAAGGAAAAGAATAAAAATGCATGAGAATGCATGAAACACTACATGAGACTCAACAAAAAGACTCAAAACAAACAAAGAAATGACCCTAAAAACACTACTAAAACAGGGTCATCAATCACATCGTAACCTTTGTCAGCAATTTGGCTTATGGAGAGCAAGTTGTGAAATAATCCTTCCACCAGAAGTACATCATTGATGACTGGAATTTTTCCATCTCCTATGGAACCTTTTCCAATGATTTTTCCCTTCTGGTTTCCTCCAAAGCCAACATCTCCTCCTGACTTAAGCGGTGTCAGTTCTTGGAATATAGACCTTGTGCCCGTCATGTGTCGCGAGCATCCACTGTCCAGGTACCATGACAGGTGTCTTAACTGAGCTGCATAAGATGTCTGCAACAGGAATAATTTTTGTTTTAGGTACCCATATCTTGGGTCCTTTCTTGTTAGTTTTCCCAGAAGTTCTTGGAACTTTGGGTGCAACAGGAGGATAATGCAGAGGAACTTGAGTATAATATCTAGACATATCAAGTTTAAACTTTCCCTTTGGTTTCACCACCTTTGGTGTAATCTTTTCTGGAATGACAGTGTCAGCGGGAACGAAATGCTTATGCAAAGGTTCGCGTTTGGGCTCAGATGACTCATCTTTCATGGATTGAAAGTAGCTAAGGCCGCTGTTCCCATTTCTGCTCATGCCATAGATCATTGAAGCCATAAGACTTCTGTCTATGCCCTTTGCAAGGAACTTTTGAAACGCTTTCTCATATTTTGTCTCATACTTAACATCAGATGATGCAAGTTGGTCTTCTAGCACATCATTTTTAGCACGAAGAACAGCATTGTCATTAACAAGAGTATAGTTTTCTTCCATGAGTTCAGAGACTGACTTCTCATGAACTTCTGAAGAACTGGTTTTAACAGCATATTTCCTTTTAAGCTCTTTATGCTTATTTAGCAGAACATCATGTTTCTTCATTATTTCAGATAAGGCAGTTCTTAGCTCAGATATAGAAAAATTAGAGAATACCTCATCGTCATTGTCAGAGTCTGAGTCATCTTCTGAAGCTTCAGCACCTCTGCTGGTGGTAGCCATCAGAGCCTCCACAGCTTCATCTTCTTCTGACTCAGCTTCATCAGAATCAGTTGCATCAAAGGTTATGAGAGCCTTCTTCTTGAAAACTTTTCTTGGTCTCTTGTCCTTCTTTAACTTGGGACAGTCACTCTTGTAGTGTCCAGATTCCTTGCACTCGAAGCAAGTGACTTCCTTTCTAGATGATTTCTTCTGACCAGATGAAGATTCATATCTTCCTGAACTTTTCTTTGGTCCTTTGCCTTTGTTGTGCCTGTTCTTCAAGAGTTTGCTTAATCTCTTTGTGAAAAGAGATAGTTCTTCATCACCAGACGCATCTGATAGCTCTTCAGAGGAATCTTCTTCTTCTGCCTGATAAGCTTTAGCTTTGTCAGACTTTGACTTAAGAGCAATAGACTTGTCTTTCTTCTGAGGCTTGTCCCCTTTGAGTTCAATCTCATGGCTTCTGAGATGACTCACGAGTTCTTCTAACTTCAACGAGTTCAAATTCCTAGAGAGTTTCAGGGCCGTGACAAAAGCTCTCCACTCCTTAGGCAAACTTCTGATAATCTTCTTGACATGATCACCAGTAGAGTAGCCCTTGTTTAGCACTCTGATTCCAGCAATCAGAGTTTGAAACCTTGAGTACATCTCCTCAATGGTTTCACCAGATTCCATCTTAAACTGCTCATATTGTTGTATGAGAGCAAGAGCCTTGGTTTCCTTGACCTCTTCATTTCCTTCATGCGTCATGACCAAGGAGTCAAAGATGGATTTAGCAGTTTCTTTGTCAGAGATCTTCTCATACTCAATATATGATATTGAGCTGAATAGCATAGACTTCGCCTTGTGATGATCCTTGAAACGCTTCTTCTGAGCGTCAGTCATTTCAGAACGGGGGATCTTCACTCCTGAAGCATCTACTGGATCAGTGTAGCCTTCAATGACCATATCCCAGAGATCTGGGTCAGTGCCAAGGAAATAACACTCTATTCTATCTTTCCAGTACTCAAACTTTTCACCATCAAAGATTGGTGCTCTGAGTTGGTTGTTGTTGTTGTTGTTGTCAGCGGAAGTATTGGCTTGGGCCATTGTTTGTTTTTCACACAAGGTTCTGGATCACTGAACACTGTTAGGTGTTAAAATTAGAACCGGAGCTCTGATGCCAATTGAAGGTGCGAAAAACACTAGAAAGGGGGGGTTTGAATAGAGTTTTTGAATCACGGGTATACTTTTAAGCTTTTTCAAAACTCAAAGATAAAAACTAAGTGCTGAATGATAGGAAGTAAAGCACGCAAGTATTTTATCCTGGTTCACTTGAGATAAAAGCTCAAGCTAATCCAGTCCACCTGTGAAGGTGATTTCTTCCTTCTTCTGATGAAGGCAATCCACTAAAATCAATGAGTGTTACAACTGCACTTTGCAACCTGCTAAGTGACTAACAATACACTGATTTTCTCACTAGTATCCTCTTAAGAAGCTGATCTACCGATCCTCTTAAGACTAGCTAAATACTGAATCAGCCTTGATTCAGTCCTCTCAAGATCCGACCAACCTTGGTCTCTTGATGAACTTTACAATGTGATGTAAAAGGTTTCGGGTTTACAATAAGTGCTTCTAACAAGCGAATAGTAAACTCAGATGTTTAAGAACAGTGAAGAAATAATGCTAAGAGAATGGTTCGTATATGTTGAATGTTTTCAGCAAAGTTTCTTAACTTCTTTCTTCCTTCTTCAGCCTTTATATACTCCAATACTTGTGATGTAGCCGTTGTTAGGGTTTTATCCGTTGGAGTGGCAATTCTGTGATATCAGACTGCTAGGCTGTACAAGGTGGGTGGCGGACAGACTGAGACATGTACGACGTTGTACTGTGAAAGCGACCTGTCCTTTCACCAGTTGACTTGAGATCAAGGAGCTTCAGATGAACGTTGGTGAAGCTTCTTGTTGGAACATGTTGCCATGCATTTTGTCAAAACAACCGATTGTCGAAGCAGATGCCGTGGCATCTGATCTCGTGAAGCTAGGGCATCAGTCCTCAGCTTGTGTTTCTGTTGTGGGCCCTCTGAAGATTTGCTGAAGATATGTTTTTGAGTTACTTGAGGAGCAAGTAGCTATTCCAGAAGGGTTTATTTGTTGGGTTGTTATTTGTTGAAACAATCTTTGTTAAAAGATTGGTTTCTATCTTTACTTGTGCAATAAGAAACCGAATCTATCAAGATTGCGTTTTGAATTGCTGTTACTGCAATCTGTTTCTTCAGCCCGTGCCAACCCTAAAGCCCATGCTACCGCTGCTGATGTCTATAAAAGGATGAAGACCTAAAACATGAAGGCGTCGAAGCTGATAGAGAGAGATCGAGTGTTTTAGGATTTGTTAATTGTGCTTTGTCCTTTGTTGGTTGTGGATCTGTCTTTGCTCGCTGATTCTATAAAGCAAAGAGAGATTCTGTGTGTTTGATTGCGTTCAAACTCTACTTGTTTATTGTGTTAACCAATCACTATGGCAGTGATTGAGAGAAAGTGAGAGGGGCTCTCATACTTAGGTTGAGATTCTAAGTAGAAATACACTGGGTAGATTAGGAAGTGAACTATGAACTGAGTTGTTCATGAGTGTCTGTAATTCCTGAATCTTGAGATAGTGGATTTCCTTTCTTTGGGTGCAAACCCTCCAGACGTAGGTGAAAGTTTTCACTGAACTGGGTTAACAATTACTGTGTGTTATTGTTTCTGCTGTTAAGTTTTGTTTTACTGTAAAGCAGTTGTCGAACCTCTCGTCCCAGCATCGTGGAGGACAATCGGATCAGAGGGAACCTGATTTACAATTGGTATCAGAGCAGGCACCCTGTTCTGGTTGGGTGAGCTCCAGGGAGTTTGATTCAAGTTCTCATGGATAACAAGGAGGGAGGATCAGTCAATAGGCCACCCATTCTGGATGGTACTAACTATGACTACTGGAAGGTTCGCATGACAGCCTTTCTCAAATCAATTGACAACAAGACTTGGAAAGCTATTGTCAAGGGTTGGAAGCACCCCACTAAGGCTGAGGTTGAAGGCACCTCTACTACTGTTGTGGAAAAACCTGAAGAAGAATGGACCAGTGTTGAAGATGAAGCTGCTCTTGGAAATTCAAAGGCTCTAAATGCTATCTTTAATGGAGTTGACAAGAATATGTTTAGGCTGATCAATACGTGTACTGTGGCAAAGGATGCTTGGGAAATTCTGAAAACTGCACATGAAGGAACTACTCGAGTAAGGATGTCAAGGCTTCAGATGCTTACTACTCAATTTGAAAATTTGATGATGACTGAAGAAGAGACTATTTCAGAATTCCACATGCGTGTCCGTGACTTGTCTAATGCTTCATTTGCTTTGGGAGAACCTATGTCAGATGAGAAGCTTGTAAGGAAGATCTTGAGATCTCTTCCTCAGAAGTTTGCTATGAAAGTCACTGCAATTGAGGAGGCTCAAGACATCGAGAACATGAAGGTTGATGAACTTATTGGCTCTTTGCAGACATTTGAGTTGAAACTGAGTGGAAAATCTGAGAAGAAGAATAAGAGTATTGCTTTTGTGTCAAATACTGATGAAGGTGATGATGAAGATTGTGAGGGTGAAAATCTTTCAGAGGCTCTGGCCATGCTAGCAAGAAAATTCAACAGAGCATTGAGAAAAATTGACAAAAGAACCAGGCCTAATGTCCAGGACATGAAGTTCGATAACAAACCCAAGCCTTCTAATTCACAGAGGAAGACCAAAGAAGAAGAAAGATCTGGTCAGAATAAAGGAGTGCAGTGTCATGAATGTGAAGGATATGGTCATATCAGGTCTGAATGCGCCACCTATCTAAAGAAGCAGAAGAAAGGTATGATGGTAACTTGGTCAGATGAAGACACTGAAGATGAGGAGGAGATATCTGCAAACAAAGTCAATGCTTTCTCTGGAACCATCTATGAGTCTGATACAAGTGATGAGGACATTATAGATGAGGAACTGGCTGAGACTTACAAGCTGCTACACATCAAGTGGGAAGAAGCATGTAAACTTGTGAGAGAAAAGCAAAGTGAGATAGAACAACTTGTTTCTCAGAATGAAAGACTGAAAGAGCTCAGCACAAAGCTGAAGGAAGATCTGGAGGAATGGCAAAGTAAGTTTAATAATGCTGATGTTATTGAAAAGGCTAATCTAGTGTTGATCAATGCAGGACTTCAAGAGGAAGTGGCAACTCTGACAAGAAAGCTTGAAGCTACTCACAAATCTGTTAGAATGTTGAACAGTGGTTCTGATATGCTTGATGAAATTCTGAAAGAAACTAGCAAGCAAGGAGGGAGTCTGAAGGGAATTGGCTTTGACTATAAAACAGCAAACAAAGAAAATCAGAAAGGTTCAAAGAAGTTTGTGTCTGCTGCAAAACAAACTGAATTCAAGAAGCCCAGAAATTATCAGTTGCCAGATTCATTGCCTCGACATGTACCTCTGCATGTGAAACCCCAGCTTAAGCTTGACAAAACTGTACCTTGGAAGTGTCACTACTGTGGTAAGAATGGTCATATAAAGCCCTACTGTTACAGGTTATATGGTTATCCTCAGATGCACGAGAAAAAGCCTGTTCAGATGAGGAAGCAATGGAAGCCCAAGGGTGAAGTCAGATGTCAGGTAGCCTACACGTCCTTCAGAGCATCATCAAAGGAAGATTGGTATTTTGATAGTGGCTGCTCAAAGCACATGACAGGAAACAAGAGCTTCTTGCAAGACGTCAGAAGTCACTCCACCAACTATGTTACTTTTGGAGATGGAGCTAAAGGAAAGATCAAGGGAGTAGGAAAACTTGTTAGCATAGAATCTCCTAACTTGAACAATGTGTTACTTGTGAATGGTTTAACAGCCAACCTAATCAGCATAAGTCAACTGTGTGATCAAGGATATGATGTGAAGTTCAATAAGATAGAATGTGTTGTGACCACTGATGATGAGAAAGTTGTGATGAGAGGAGTCAGATCAAAAGACAACTGTTATATGTGGACATCAGAAGAAAAAGCTCATGTTTCCAGATGTTTGTTAACTAAAGAAGATGAGGTGAATGTATGGCATCAAAGACTAGGACATCTCAACTACAGGAGCATGCAAAAGATTCTTGCAGATGAAGCAATAAGGGGATTGCCCAATTTGAGCTTGGGAGAAGGAAAGCTATGTGGAGAATGTCAGATTGGTAAGCAAACCAAGGTGCTACACAAGATGCTCCAGCATCAGACCACGACAAAGGTTCTGGAATTGCTTCACATGGATCTCATGGGGCCCATGCAGGTTGAAAGCTTGGGAGGAAAAAGGTATGTGTTTGTTTGTGTAGATGATTTTTCAAGGTATACATGGGTTGAATTTATGAGAGAAAAATCAGAGACTTTTGAAATATTCAAGAATCTATGTATGAGACTTCAGAATGAGAAGGACTGTGTGATTGTGAGAATCAGAAGTGATCATGGAAGGGAGTTTGAGAATTCAAAAATCTTGGAGTTCTGTGGAACAGAAGGTATTAGCCATGAATTTTCTACCCCCATCACTCCACAGCAGAATGGAATAGTTGAAAGGAAAAATAGAACTCTCCAGGAATCAGCTAGAGTAATGTTACATGCTAAGAAGATTCCACACCAGTTCTGGGCTGAAGCTATGAGTACTGCTTGTTACATACATAATAGAGTCACCATCAGGGCAGGGACATCCTCTACACAGTATGAGCTATGGAAAGGTAGAAAGCCGTCTGTAAAATACTTTCACATATTTGGAAGTAAATGTTATATCCTTGCAGACCGTGATCCTAAGAGGAAGCTTGATCCTAGAAGTGATGAAGGAATTTTCATGGGGTATTCTATGAACAGCAAAGCTTATAGAGTTTTTAACTCTCGCACAAGGACCATGATGGAATCTGTGAATGTGACTGTGGATGATGAACCAAGCAAGAATGAAGAAACAGTTTTGAATGAAGATGATGATGGTGCTGATGTTCCAGCCGATGCTTCAGCAACCGCCCTCGACAATGAGTCAGAAACAAGTGCTGATGAAAAGGAAGACAAAGATATCACATCAAACAAAGCTCCATCAATCAGGGTTCAGAAGAATCATCCTCAAGAAAACATTATTGGGAATCTTCGAGAAGGGGTAACTACCAGATCCAGAAGTATGATTGCTTACAGTTGTTTCATTTCTAAGATAGAACCCAAGAATGTAAATGAAGCTCTCACTGATGAATACTGGATAAATGCTATGCAAGAGGAGCTAGAGCAGTTCAGGAGAAATGAAGTATGGGAGTTAGTGCCTAGGCCTGAAGAAGTAAACATCATTGGCACTAAGTGGATATTCAAGAACAAATCAGATGAAACTGGTACAGTCACAAGGAATAAAGCAAGGCTAGTGGCTCAAGGATATACTCAGATAGAAGGGGTTGATTTTGATGAAACCTTTGCTCCAGTAGCTAGACTGGAATCTATAAGACTCTTGTTAGGTGTTGCTTGTCTCTTGAAGTTCAGACTTTATCAGATGGATGTGAAGAGTGCTTTTCTGAATGGCTATTTGAATGAAGAAGTATATGTTGAACAACCTAAAGGGTTTATAGATCCACATCATCCAGATCATGTGTACAAACTGAGGAAAGCATTGTATGGCTTGAAGCAAGCACCTAGGGCTTGGTATGAAAGGTTAACTGAGTTTCTTGTAGGCAATGGTTACTGCAAGGGAGGAATTGATAAAACTCTGTACGTGAAGAATGTCAAAGGAAAGCTCGTGATAGCACAGATCTATGTGGATGACATTGTATTTGGAGGAATGTCGAACTCAATGGTGGAGCATTTCGTTCAACAAATGAAATCTGAATTTGAGATGAGCTTAGTTGGTGAATTGAATTATTTTCTAGGACTACAAGTCAAGCAAATGGAGGATTCTATGTTCATATCTCAGAGTAAGTATGCTAAAGGCTTAGTGAAGAAATTTGGCCTTGAAAAGGCTGGTCACAAGAGAACCCCTGCTGCTACACACATCAAAATGTCCAAGGATGAGCAAGGAGAAGATGTTGATCAAAGTCTCTATAGAAGTATGATTGGAAGCTTGTTGTACCTTACTGCTAGCAGACCTGACATCACCTTTGCTGTCGGTGTATGTGCAAGATATCAAGCAGCTCCTAAGGCTAGTCATCTGCTGCAAGTCAAGAGAATTATCAAGTACATCAATGGCACGAGTGACTATGGTATTCTCTATACTCATGATACAAATTCTTCTTTAGTTGGTTTCTGTGATGCAGATTGGGCAGGTAGTGCAGATGATAGAAAGAGCACATCTGGTGGATGTTTCTTCGTAGGGAATAATCTGATTTCATGGTTTAGCAAGAAGCAGAATTGTGTCTCATTGTCTACAGCTGAAGCAGAGTATATTGCAGCTGGAAGTAGTTGTACTCAACTCATGTGGATGAAGCAAATGTTGAAGGAGTATGATGTTGAACAGGATGTCATGACATTGTACTGCGATAATCTCAGTGCAATCAATATTTCCAAGAATCCCATACAGCATAGCAGGACCAAGCATATTGACATTAGACATCATTTTATTAGAGACTTGGTGGAGGATAAAATTATCAATTTGGAGCATGTTACAACTGACAAGCAATTGGCTGATATTTTCACAAAACCCCTTGATGCAATCACTTTTGAAAAATTAAGAGCCAGTCTAGGGATTTGTTTTTCTGATGCATAGCAATTAGCGTGCCCCAGTGTGTTAACGGCTAGTTTATTCTTGGTCATCACTAACTGCCGTTGTGACATCAGCAGAGAGAAAGTTACTTCATGGTTCACTTATCCTATAACTACCTCCAACGGGCAAATTGTGTTCTCTCAACCGCTTGTGCATCTATCTTCTTCCAGTCATATCATGTCACATTTGCAGTTTTATTTCGTTGTTCTGTACTCTGTTTGTAATTGCTCTCGATTCATCATGTCTCAAAGTTCAGGAAAGAAGGAATCTGTCAAGGCTAAGATTGAAAGAACTGCTAAAGGAGTCAAGTGTATGGGTTTGAAGAGTGATTCTTCTCAACCATCTTCTGTGTCCAAGAAAGCTCCCAAGAAGATGAGATCACGAAACCCAACGTGTAAGGTCTACAAATCACAGGTCAAGAATAGCAAAGCTCTGAATGTTCCTATCCTTGAGGATGTTCCTGACGATGAGGAAATCAACGATGAAGATTCTCCTGTGAAATCGCCCCCTGATGTTGTGCCTGATGTTGAGACATCTGGGTCTAAGGAAAGTTCTGCTCAAGAAAATTCTGGAAAGGATTCAACTTCTCATGAAGATTCAGGTGGTGCTACCCAGCATGATATCTCTGTATCATCATCTTCTAAGGATGCTGATCCAAAGAATGATAACTCTGCGGGTATCAACTCTGAAGAACCAATCCAGGATCCCGCCTCTGTTCAGAACATCTCTGATGATGCTTCTGATGATGTTCCTCTGACTGAGACCTTTGCTGATAGTGTTGCTGCGAGGATGAAGAAGAAAAGAAGGATTTCTTCTCTTGAAGTCACTCCTACTCCATCAAAGAAATCCAGACAGGCCAGTGTGAAGAGTAAGGGAAAGCAAAAGGAAGAAAAGACTCCCACTGAGAAGAAGAAGAGGAAGATTTCAGTTGAAGTTGAAGACTCTGAGTCAGATGTTGAAGTCGGTGTCCAGGACATTCGATCTTCTGAGAAAAAGAAGTTCTCTGGTAAGCGTATTCCTCAGAATGTTCCTGCTGTTCCTATTGATAGAGTGTCTTTCCACTTAGAAGAGAATGTTCAGAAGTGGAAGTTTGTTTGCAAGAGGAGAATGGCCAAGGAAAGGGAAGTTGGTTCTGATGTTCTTGAATGCAGAGATGTAATTGCACTAATTGAGAAAGCAGGTCTGATGAAGACTATTCAGAATGTTGGAAGGTGCTATGAGAAGCTTGTGAGAGAGTTCTTGGTGAATCTCTCTGTTGATGTAGGACTTCCTGACAGTGCAGAATTCAGGAAAGTATATGTGAGGGCTGAATGTGTGATGTTTTCACCTGCTGTTATCAATCAAGCACTTGGCAGAAGTGCTATTGAATTTGTTGATGAAGAAGTGTCCATGGATGATGTTGCCAAGGAGCTTACTGCAGGTCATGTGAAGAAGTGGCCCAGCAAGAAGTTGTTGTCTACTGGAAATCTCAGTGTGAAGTATGCTATTCTTAACAGGATTGGTGCTGTGAATTGGGTTCCTACTCAGCATACCTCTGGTGTTTCTGCAACGCTTGCCAAGTTGATCCACAGGATTGGCAAGTCTATTGCTTCTGATTTTGGAACTTCCGTGTTTGAGCAAACATTGAAGCATGCTGATACTTGTGCTGTGAAGCTGCCTGTGTCATTTCCTTCACTTCTTACTGAGATCATACTGAAGCAACATCCTCAGATTCTCAGGGCTGATGATGTGGCTATGTCTCGTGGTGTTCCAATCACTTTGGATCAACGTTTGTTTCTGGAGCCACATGTGCTAGACATTGCTTTACCAACCAGCAGAACATCTGCTCCTCCTGTGACTGAATCTGGCACTAAGGCCATAATTGCTGAATTACTGGAAGTCTCCAAGGCTTTGCAGGAGACAATCAGGGTGAGTACTGCCAGGAAGCTCAAAGTTGATGCGTTGCTACACAAGCTTCAAGAAGAAGAATGTCAAGGTGGTGAGCACAGTGCTGCTGCTACAGCTGCTCAGAAAGCGGGTAATGAAGAGGTGGAAGGTTCTGAAGAAAGTGCAGAAGGGTCTGGCGAGGAGTCAAGTTCTGAAGACTAGTTTGCTCTGATCTTGTGCTATTTTCTTTTGTTTTTGGATGCACCCTTTGCAAATTTGTGCTAAAAAGGGGGAGTAGTTAGTTGGATTGAAGATTCTATCTGCTGTAATGTTTTTTTGTTTCTACTGTGAAGTTTTACTGTGAAATTGCTTCTGATCGTGTTAGCTCTGATAGTGTTAGCTTTGGTTTGTTTAATTTGAAGACAAGTTCAAGATCATGGCTATGTTTGTTTCAAGAGGCAGTTTCTGTTGGCAGGGTTTTATATACTCCAAGACTTGTGATGTAGCCGTTGTTAGGGTTTTATCCGTTGGAGTGGCAATTCTGTGATATCAGACTGCTAGGCTGTACAAGGTGGGTGGCGGACAGACTGAGACATGTACGACGTTGTACTGTGAAAGCGACCTGTCCTTTCACCAGTTGACTTGAGATCAAGGAGCTTCAGATGAACGTTGGTGAAGCTTCTTGTTGGAACATGTTGCCATGCATTTTGTCAAAACAACTGATTGTCGAAGCAGATGCCGTGGCATCTGATCTCGTGAAGCTAGGGCATCAGTCCTCAGCTTGTGTTTCTGTTGTGGGCCCTCTGAAGATTTGCTGAAGATATGTTTTTGAGTTACTTGAGGAGCAAGTAGCTATTCCAGAGGGTTTATTTGTTGGGTTGTTATTTGTTGAAACAATCTTTGTTAAAAGATTGGTTTCTATCTTTACTTGTGCAATAAGAAACCGAATCTATCAAGATTGCGTTTTGAATTGCTGTTACTGCAATCTGTTTCTTCAGCCTGTGCCAACCCTAAAGCCCATGCTACCGCTGCTGAAGTCTATAAAAGGATGAAGACCTAAAACATGAAGGCGTCGAAGCTGATAGAGAGAGATCGAGTGTTTTAGGATATGTTAATTGTGCTTTGTCCTTTATTGGTTGTGGATCTGTCTTTGCTCGCTGATTCTATAAAGCAAAGAGAGATTATGTGTGTTTGATTGCGTTCAAACTCTACTTGTTTATTGTGTTAACCAATCACTGTGGCAGTGATTGAGAGAAAGTGAGAGGGGCTCTCATACTTAGGTTGAGATTCTAAGTAGAAATACACTGGGTAGATTAGGAAGTGAACTATGAACTGAGTTGTTCATGAGTGTCTGTAATTCCTGAATCTTGAGATAGTGGATTTCCTTTCTTTGGGTGCAAACCCTCCAGACGTAGGTGAAAGTTTTCACTGAACTGGGTTAACAATTACTGTGTGTTATTGTTTCTGCTGTTAAATTTTGTTTTACTGTAAAGCAGTTGTCGAACCTCTCGTCCCAGCATCGTGCAGGACAATCGGATCAGAGGGAACCTGAATTTACACTTCTGATCATCGTCAGATTGAAGCTTGGATTCTTCTGACCTTTGCAACTTCTGCTTCTGAACACGTTCCTCAGAACTTCTGATCATCAGAGCTAGAATAGCTGGGGTCTTCAGAACCAACTTCTTGCAAGTCTTCAGAACTTGAGTCTTCTGCTTCTGGACCGTTCCACTGGAACATCTGGTCTTCAGAACTTCTGACTTGAGTTCTTTAGAACTTCTTGAGAGCTTCCATCTTCAGAGCTTCTGAAGTATTTGCCACTGTTCAGAACGAACATGGTAGGTTAAAGAGCTCTCGTTTTAGTAACCCTTGGTTCTTCTTCTTCTGAACGAATAGGCTTGGGTCAGATTCAGAACCTGTTTGTCACATCTTAAAAAGACAAACGTTAGGGTACCACAATTGTTCATCATCACAAACCTTAATTGTAATCATCAAAACATAGAGATGCAACCACTGATCAAACCTTGATCTTACAGGAGTGAACCATGTTAGCCAAGCAATCAGCGACTTGATTTGCCTTTCATAGGATTTTAGAACTTTCAAACAAGGAAAGCGCTTATCCCCTTCCCTCTTTTCTTTGTCCTTCCCTCTGCTCAAACAAAATCTCTTCTCTCTTCACCTAAAAACTTACAAACAAAGCTTTTTGAAAACCACGAACAAAGCTTAAGGTAAAGAAAAGTGAAAAACTGAAAATGATGATAATAATAATAAGGCTTAATTGCAACTTTCCCTGACGTTTACCAATTCCGTAATTTTAGTCCTCCATCTAATTTAATTACACGGATGGTCCTGACTTTGCTGCCCGTCTGCAATGTTGGTCCTGCCATTTATTTGTTAACGGAGGAGGCTTACGTGTGTAACACCCCGATTTCCGGGTGTCACTTTAGTAAGCAAAAATAAACTTTACGCGGAAAACAGGTAATTTTTTTTTTCGTTTGATTCCTTTTAATGAAAGCAATAGAAAATAAAAACATAACCCAACAACTAAACTAACCGATGTACACCATAATATAAACATGTACAGCCTCAGCTGCACTCCCACGTCACGCGCACTCGCAGTGACTCCAAAGTAGTGTGCCCGCCGGCAAATATATACAGACTCCATAAACGTGAGTGAGAAAGTTTTAATTACAATCCACTAGGAGAAAGTCGGCCTCAAAATGGCCTAAGCAAAGACCCCTATGGTCCGACTGACTCACTGTGATCCCTCAGTAAGAGAACCACACAAAAAGTCATGCGTCGGGAACCTACCCTGTCCCAAAAGCAAAACGAATCAGAGCTCTACACAAAATATGATGCCTGCCTAAACCTACCCTTCCAGTACCGAGTCCACAGCGAATTGAAGTCGGCAAGTTGAAGCTCAGCTCCATGCGTCGTAGAACTCCCTTCGTCAGACGTCCACGCTCGTCAGTCCGGTCCTCCATGACCCTTCCCCGGTACGTCGCCTGATGACCCACAAGATCGATCACCCAAGCGGTGGGGGCATGTCGATCATCCAACTCAAACCTGATCCCCCCGAGGGAGAGACCGTCGAAACCCAATCCACCGTCAACATCTGGCAGCAGGCCGACCGCCCAAACACAAACATGAAACCAAAGCCAAGGCGCTAGGGTCAACTCACGGAAATAAGTAGATATACACTCAAGATGTGATATGGGGTATAGATATATATGTTGATATATATATAAGCAATCCTAGCATGTTATTGGCTCTAACAATGCTTCAATAAATCAAACAGCACACAATTCCAGTCAGAATGAATGTATGCGTGAAATGCAATCAATATGATATGGATTGTGACGCGTTCCCGTTCGCCACAAGTGAAGCATTCCCGTTCTTCACTATGGATGAACCATTCCTGTTATTCATCCTTGGTGAACCATTCCCGTTATTCACCGTATGATGAACCATTCCCGTTATTCATCATTAATGCATTGGTGAACCATTCCCGTTATTCACCATGAGATGCACAGGTGAACCATTCCCGTTATTCACCCGATTGATGCAATATGGTTAGCCAAACATCGAATCGTCCTCACCACATAAGTGTTTAGCCCAAAACCCAATATCAAAAACCCAAGAGTTAGTGTCGGTCAATACAACACAACTCGGAGTTAGTGTCGGTCAATACAACACCACTCCCACAACAAAACCCACAAACAAAGCCCAGAGTCAGTGTCGGTCAATACAACACCACTCCCACAACAAAACCCACAAACAAAGCCCAGAGTCAGTGTCGGTCAATACAACACGACTCGGAGTTAGTGTCGGTCAATACAACACAACTCGAACAACAAGAGTACTAAAGTACTCGGGAGTTTAGTGTCGGTCAATACAACACACTCCAACAACCAAAACCCAATGTCAAAACCCAGGGTTAGTGTCGGTCAATACAACACAACCCCAACAATAAGAGTACTAAAGTACTCGGTGACTTTCAATCATCACCATAGCTCACCTTAGTGGCTTTCCCCAATTCCAAAACCCACAACAAAAGTCGACTTTTCCCCGTCTTTCGCAATTACTTCCCCCCTTTCGTTCTCCTATGGTTATTCGTTTAGTAAAAACGTTCGAATTGAATTAGTCAGGTTATGAGTTTATTCCTCAAATTCTAAGTCTCCCAAAGTCTCTATTCAAAATTCTATTCATTCTAGGTTTTCCAAAAACCCACCAAAAGAAGTTTCCCGGGGAAAGTCTAAGAATACGAACAAATGGCTAAGTCTCAAAACTCAAGTTTGAACTTGCCTAGGGTTGTTCATCCAACCCGAAATATTAAAGATCACCACATCAATGAATCCCCACTCCGAAGTCGCGTCAGAACGCACCATTCAACAACATCTCAACATCATAAGTTATAGACAACATCATAACATCAGTTCATCATCATAATCAATATCAACACAAAGCATAAGTCGAATTTCTCGACGCCTTTCATACAGTCATAGCTAATAAGTAAGTTGCCCTAACCTCGAGCTGCTCCAGCCTCGTGGTTAAAACTTCCTTCACACGAATGCTCTGCAAAACCCAAAGTTCCTTCAACTGAACCTCGGAGAAAAACAAAGCAGAATCCAAACAAAATCGATTAGCTCGATCACAATACAACACATTAACGATAGACAAAGCATTAAAGCTTCAGAATACAACAATCGGATACGAAAAGACAAGTTTTCGAAAACGAAAACTCCCCCCCCCCCATCACTACAAGCTCTCGGCCATAAAGGAAAAGGGGCTCCGGCTCTTTTTCTTCGATCAAATCTGTTTACAAGGTAGTTTTAGGGTAAAACTAAGGCAAAGAAACTGTCGGAACAATTTTCGGACAATCGGATCAAAATATGGCCGTTCAGGGGCGTTTTGGTCCAAAATAAAAGCTCAAAACCTCAAAGTTATCAGTTCGGAAAAAAAATTTGACAGCAGTGATCCTAACGACATCCGTGACAACAAATCCTAAAGGCACGAAGTCAGATTACGAATTTTCGACAGTAAAGTTTCGAAATGTGCGCAAAAAGGGTTTTTACACAGTTTTTCAGATCTTGGACAACTCGATCGAAATCGGCGAATACTGACGGAGGTTTTAGGCTCTTGGGCACGTAGAGAACAAAGCCCAACAGAGAAATCAGGAAAAACGGACAGTTTTACAAAAAGCTCAAAACTTTGAGCACAGAAACGACTACAGAAACGCAGTAGAAACAGTAATCAGAGGTAAGAATCAAGCTAGTTACCTCGGTACCTCGAAGTAGGAACGAACTGCGCGAAGATCGGTCGAGTTTCGGCGAAAATATCTTCTCCCTCTCCTCTCCACAACTCACGGCCCCAATAGTGAAGAAAATGAAGATATTTTGCTTTTTCGACTATTTATAGGCAGGTGAAATCGCGGGAAAATGAAAATTTCGCGATTCCGATTTTTGCAGCACGTTCATCGATGAATTCTAAGAGAGATTCTGGCAACAGATTTCCAGAACTCAAAACAAATCTCTGACATTTGGGAAAAACGATATCTAAAATCCCAAAAGCGGTGTAAGTTAATCTGTCCCGAAAAACTACTTTTTGCTGTGATGGTTAGACGACAAAACTTCCTTCTGAAGAAAGATTGGAAACGTCGAAACAAATCTGGCAACACGGACGGAAACTTCGTTAGAAGTCCCGAATAGAAAAAGTCTTCATCCATCGCTCGAATCTAGGGTTTCGAAGTAAAGAAATTAGCGTCGTCGGACTTCCGAACAGTGAATACTATCGTGCGTACAGTCCAGGGTTCCGAAATGAAACGTTGGTCGATGGAAAAATAAATATAATCTTTAAATTTTCCAAGGATTCGAAATCTTACTTAATACGTTGCTCTAAAAGCGAAATTAGCCTATTCTGGACACTCTCGCCATAAGGCAGGTGTGCAGACGACTCGCACTAATTCCTACAGCGACTACGCAACATTCCTCAAGCAATTCCTGAACTTTCTTCTTCATTGATCTTTCACAAACAGCAAACTCCTGTCACGCTTACTCTGATTCTACGCGTGAGTCGGAAATTAACTTGTTCTGCAAATCCAGGTCTTATAATACTCCCCTCCAAAAAGAAAGTTTCGTCCTCGAAACTCAGAGTTCTGCGAAAAGTCCAGGGTACAGTTCCTTGATCTTGTCTTCCAATTCCCATGTAGTATTGCCCGTGCCATTGTTCCTCATGACCTTTACTTAAGCAATCTGTTTTCCCCTTAACTTTTTCACTCTTCTATCCCACTGCTAACTGTCGGCGTCTCAAAAGACAAACCATCATTCAACTTCATGTCGTCTGGCTCGATCACTTGCGTCGGATCTCTGCTTGAAATGATACCGGTTGGCACTCCGTGCAGTCGCACAATCTTAGTCACTTGCTTCTTTACTTTCGGTAGTCCGAAATCCTTCTTAAACTCGGTACCTCTCTGTCATTTCAACGTAAATACTCAACTTGTCCTCGTGATCTTCATCTACAGTCCAAAACTCCACTTGTCCATTCGATAACTCCTAGACAAATCATCCCCTTGGAAACCGCTAGTCCATTAAAACACCTCCAACTTCGTAACTATCTTTACACACACCAAGAAATCTAACTTCTACTTAGTCCCTATTCGAATTAAAACTCGGCTTATGTCCTTATCTCTTGTCCTTCACAAATCTTATCCCCTTCCACATCAATTTATCAACAACTTATAAGCTAATCTTCATCTTAATATCTAACAATCCATTATTATCGTCTTCTTCCTCAAAACTTTCCTCACTCCAACCAATTTACACTTACTGAAATCCCTAACACTTCGCACAAATCAAGACTTATCCTCTAGAAGATTAAATCATAACTATACCTCAAGGAACTTAACTAGCCATTTTATCATCCGATCCTTCAACATTCTGAGATTTAATTGTTATCGTAACCGCTAACACCACTAAATCTCTTAAGTGTACATGAATCTCAGCTCATTAGGTCAACCTTAGCCCTAGGATTCTCATTCAACTTTAGTAAAATTCACTTGTTAACCGTAATATGCATCATCAAAATCCATAACAAAGTTCCATTGACTCTTAAACTCTACGAAACTCGTCCAAATATAACAACCTCAGGTATTCATCTTAATACTAACATTTTCCCTTCTGTAACTTAATCATCCTCCAATCAATCCAACACTTAGCCTCTCGATCAGAACCTGACAAGACTTCATGTCTCACGCGTTTGGGATAAAATCAATTGGCTTAAAATCTAAACCTTCACCAATCTTGGACCACCAATATCCTTTAACTCTCTAACACTCCTTAAATGAATATTCATTTCTTAAAACTACAACTCCTTCCCAAAGAAAATCAATTACTTAACACGAACTTTCCTCCCAAACCCGAGACTAATCCTCGATCGATTCAAATTCATCTTACACATCCTTCTATCAAAGTCCATGACCAGCTGTGATTCCGAATATCACCCCTCAATATTAGGTTGATCAGGCCTAATACATCGAAGGTGGAAATTTAGAAAAACCCACTGGAACAGACAATGAGTTCCTATCCTCCAGTAGTCACAAATATCCTGATATTACATCCCAAGCCTTGATACGAAGCATCACAATAAACTTCATAAGGTTCCTCCGGTTGTGGCAAAATAAGAGCAGGTAACGTCGTCAATCGTTCCTTCAGTGTCTGAAAACTTGATTCACACGCCTCAGTCCATGCAAAAGGTTGATCCTTCCTCGTCAGTTGAGTCAAAGGTCCAACAATCTTGGCAAATCCCCCAATGAAGCGTCTATAATATCCAACTAAACCCACAAAACTTCTGATCTCTGTCACCGTCTTCGGTTGCTCCCAAGCCAAAACAATCTCCACTTTCGCTGGATCCACAGCTATGCCCTCCTTCGAGATAGCATGGCCTAAGAAATTGACTTCCTCCAGCCAGAATTCACACTTGGAAGGGTTCGCATACAGCTTTTTCTCTCTCAACACTTGTAAAACTTGGCACAAATGTCCTTCATGTTCCTTCGCGTCCTTCGAATATATCAGTATGTCATCGATAAACACCACCACAAACTGATCTAAGAATTCATGAAAGATGCGGTTCATGTAATCCCTGAAAACAGCAGGTACATTTGTCACTCCAAAAGGCATCACTAAGTACTCGTAGTGTCCGTAGCGTGTTTCTGAAAGCAGTCTTCGGTATATCCTCAGTCTTCACCCTGATCTGATGATAGCATGACTTCCAGTCTATCTTGGAAAATACGACAGCCCCTCGTAATTGATCCATCAAATCATCTATCCTTGGCAACGGGTATCGGTTCTTGATCGTCGCCTTGTTCAGTTGTCGATAATCCACACACAATCTCGACCTTCCGTCTTTCTTCTTAAATAAAAGCACTGGCGCTCCCCCCGGTGAAACACTTGATCAAATGAATCCCTTTTGCCGAAAGATCCTCCAACGATTCCGCTTCAAAACTTAATGCCCTAAAATCCTACGTATCGTACCCATAAGGAATTTCCCTGAGATCCTAACTTCCTTATCGAAGCATCGGTAAAACACTTCCTAGCTCCGCGTGCTATCATAAACCTCGTGTAACTTCTATAGTTAAATCATGAGCAACCTCGAATAAGGTCCTACTAGGAATAATAATCATAAGATCATAGTCTAAGTAGTAAATACAAGTTGACCCGGATATATAAGGGTGTTTTTGTGGGTCTTTTATTTTATTTTTAATTTATTTTCTAAGTTTTAATTAGTTTTTATGATATTTTTAAGTAATTTTCGGATTTTTAATTATTTTAGGATTTTAGGAGTTTTTATTTTAATTTGTTAAATTTTAGTAGTTTTTATCTTATTATCAATTAGTACTTTTTAATTGATAGATTTAGTAAGGATTTAGGTTGTTTATTTTTTATTATTATCTTTCTAGGATTTTATTTTAATTAGTTTATTTTAATTTTATTTAGGATTTTCGGAATAAAGAGAAAAGAGAAATTCAGAATAAGAGAGCTGATCCGGTGCTGCTGGCCCACGGGAGCTCCCATGCACGTGCAGGAAATCAATGGCTGTTGTATCCTTCTCGCCATGTGGCATGATGGTGGCAGAGGTCCACCGTAAGACGGTGATGTGAGTTGTACTCGATTCCACCCTATTTGAAGCACGGACCAATTGATGGGTGACACGTGTCGAAAGTAAAGCTTGTTTTTTTTAACCTATCTGATGCCTAGCCCACGTGATGGTACGGAGAAAAGGCAACAGAAGGAGATCCATTATATTATATATTGAATGTTACTTTTATTTTAAGAAAAGGCTTTTGGTGATTGGAATTGAGCACGGACTTCTTAGGGTTTTGAGAGCTTTTACAAGGTTTCTCCTGAAGATTTTAGGTGCTATTTTCTTTCTCTTTAATTCTTGATTATGACCATGCTTGGCTAAACTTCTTTTAGTACTTGGGATGTGGATCCTTTTTAGGATTATGTTTTGATTCGAATCTTTGCTTCATATGAATTTTATTTATTAATATACGTAGTTGTTTCAATTTATCTTGATTATACTTGAATGCATGCGAGTAATTTACTGATTCCTATGAGAACGGAAGTTGATTAGGAATTAGAGAAACAAGGAAACAATTAGATTAGGCGTTCCCTACTGCTTGATTCAAGAGTAGAACCTAATTGCGTTGGCTAGTTTAAATAGGACTTAATCTTCAATTCCCTGGTCTAGGTGCTCATAAAACAGACTTAGTAATTGAATTGAAAGTCTATGACGTGTGAGTTATCAACATCTTAGAACATAGGCTAAATCGCCGTAGAGGAGTTTATTAAATTCATATGAACATTGTTAGAATAAAGGCATAAGCCGAATAGGTGAAACAGGACCCAAGTACTATCTTTCTCATCTGATTTCATAAATGTTCTGTACTAGGGCAAGCTTACGTAAGAGAAAGACAAAAAGTAACCCTAGCAGAGCACTAAAATAGCAAAACTACCATAAAAGGAATATTCTCATTAATGCTGAAAAAGTTGGTCTCGTACAAGTGGATGACCTCCCCTTTTATAGAGGGGGTGGTCATGATATGGATCTTTCCTATATTTGGGCCTGACAATCAGGGCCCAAATCCCCGTACATATAAGACAAATCCAAAGGAATCTTCCAGCTGGCTTGTGGGTCCATCACCTAAGGGAGGGCAATGAAGCTCGTCATGTTGCCTTTCCCGCCTTGGCTATCGTCAATGGTTTATTGTTCATTTTGGGCGGGACATAATCTTCTTTATGTCCCGCCCAGTCCACATGCCCCCAAGACATGAGACTCGAGTAAAGAGTTGAAATGTCTTCATCATGTTACCTAGTAGTTCGCCTCTATTGTTTATTCGTTCATCGCCATTTTACCTTCGTTGTTACATCGCCATTTTCACGCTTCGCCACCTTTGTTGCCGTTTCAAAGATATGTCGCCATTAATCATAACCGTCAACCACGTCTTTTCAACTGACGCACGTATCCTTATTTTCCGGGATTTCGTCATCATTTGTTATAAATGCAATCTTCAGTTGCGCGTCTCGAGGAGTAATGTCTTTTCGCTTCCTAACTTTTCGAATTTCAAATCCCACGATCCCACGATCTTCCCCCACTCATTCTCTCTCTTCCTTTCTCTCTATAAAATCCCCTTTTCACTTTTCATTTTTCACTTTCTTAAAACTTTTGCTCTGAAAACCCTTTTCACCGCAGCTTTCATTCTCTTCTTTGAACTCCGGTGAACCTTTTCTTCCTCCGGCCGTCGTCATTGCGCGGTGCTCCCCTATCGCCGACGTTCTCCTTTCTCAAATACACGGTTCTCCTTCTGGTTAGTTTTTCTCTTTCTTGAGACTCTTCGTTTACTTCTTTTTTCTCTGACTCTGTTCATTTTCTTTCTTCTTTTAACCCTGTTCATCTTCTTTTTATGAAACTGCCTCGCATGTCTTTACCAAACGCTAGCCTTTCTTCCCTAGAACTTTCTTCACCCTCCACGGAGGAGGAAGTTGTCGCCCCTTCTATAATTGAAATTCATTCCTCGCCTTCTACCCATGATGATTCCGGTCCCGCCGGCTCTGTAGACTCAATTCTCTCCTCTAATGGAGATTTGTCTTCACCTGAATGGCGCTCTGACGTGCATTTAGTTGAAGATAAATGTCTGTTGCATTCTATCTGGAGCAGCGTTGGGAGCATTAGTTCGCTTCGAATTTCTGCTCAAGGGTTCACGAAGATAGATCCCGCCACCTCGAATAATGAAGATCATCTGTTGAATGTCCTCCCATGTGGCGAAGATGACTGTGTTCTGTTGCGTAAAGAACCAGACGATGGATCGCCCGATTTTTTCTTTGTTTATGGCTATTTCTTCTTAGATTTAAACATTAAACTTCCTTTCTCGCCGTTTATATGTCACGTTCTTTCTTTTCTGAATGTGGCGCCTTGCCAACTCCAGCCCAACGCCTGGGGTTTCCTCCGCTGCTTTGAAATTCTTTGTGAACACTTGAGTTTCACTCCAACCTATCCCTTGTTCTTCCTTTTCTATAAATCAGTCACCACTAAACCTACTTCTGTGAAATGGGTTCCACTATTAGCCCGTAAGAACATGAGTCGGTTTACCGCCCTTAAAAGCCATTACAAAGTATGGCAGAAGAAATACTTTAAAGTTGTGGAGTCGCCCGAAATAAAGAACTTGTTCCGAGATTCTGACAATAACCCCCTCTTCCCTTTTTACTGGACAAAGAACCCTCGCCGAAAAATATCTGTTTCATACGACGCCTTGGATGAATCTGAACGAGGCGTCGCCGATTACCTCCGCACACTACCAGTAATTTCCGGTCACGACTTGATTGAGGCGTCGAAATCCGGCACTTTAAATCAATTTTTTAGTAAGTTTATAATCTTTGTACGTAACTTCTTTTTCTTTTTGTTCATGTATCTCGTCTAATTGATGTTTTCCGTACAGCTACGATGGGAAAAGGCAAGGTTGACGCGAACCCACTCAAGATGAAGGAGTACCTCGCCCAGTCTGCTGCGGCGGCGAAAAAGAGGGCCGCCGAAACTGAGCAGAAGAAGAAGAATGAAGGTACCTCGGGTTCTGACAACGTCAGGGACCCTAAACGTCAAAAAACTTCAGGTGCTGCTGGTGGTAAGCCTCTCCACCAATCAACTCTTGATTCAAAAAGTCGTCCAGCTGAGAAAAAGAAGGGACATGACAATGTCCCGCCCCCTCAACAAGATTCAAGCACGCTGGTCAACCGCCCATCAACTCCATTTGGCCAGGCTGGCCCTAGTTCAGCCATTGGTGGCGAAGCTCCTCCCCCCTTGCTGAGCTTGTCGGATCCTCACTTCAATGGGCTGGAATTCATGACCCGTACTTTTGACAACCGGATTCACAAGGACATTTCCGGTCAGGGTCCCCCCAACATTGCTTCCATGGCGATCCATCACGCGCTTTCTGCCGCCAGTACTGTAGCGGGAATGGCTCAGTGTGTGAAAGAGTTGATCTCAGCCAAAAACCGTTTTGAGAAGAAGGCAGCTGATTACAAGACAGCCTATGAACGGGCTAAAACTGATGCTGAGACCGCCAACAACAAGCTGAAATCTGCTGAGGAGAAGTGTGCTAAATTAACTGAAGAATTGGCTGCTTCGGACCTGCTTCTTCAAAAGACCAAGTCTCTTAAAGAAGCCATAAATGACAAGCACACTGCCATTCAAGCCAAATATCAAAAGTTGGAGAAGAAACATGATCGCCTGAATGCTTCCATCCTAGGGCGTGCTTCTCTCCAATATGCTCAAGGCTTTCTGGCGGCCAAAGAGCAGATCAGTGTAGTTGAGCCGGGCTTTGATCTTTCCCGCATTGGGTGGCTGAAGGAGATCAAGGATGGTCAAGTAGTTGGTGATGATGACATTAGCCTCGATCTCCTTCCCCAATTCAATGATGAGAGTGAGCCTGAAGAAGATGGCGAGGATGGGAATGAGCAGCACAGGAATGAGGATCAAGGGAAGGAAGATCCTCAAGCTGGGACAAGCCAGGGCAACAACGCCAACAACGAGAACCTGGCTTGAATTTGTTTTTATTTTATGAAGTTGAAATTTTTCTTTGGGCATTGCCCCGTTTTATTTTCATTCCAAATCATGTATGGGCATCGCCCCCTTTTCTCTACTTTAAATGGATATCATCTTAAGTTCATTCGTTGTTTTTAGTTGTTCCCAACTTTCGTTGTTATATACCTTAGCCGATTTTTCGACGAGGCTTGGTTTCTAGTGGCCACTAGAATTGCCAAGGCTTTTAACTTTTGAAGGCGATACTTTCTTATTCCGAAAGGTTTACTCGCGGTATTTGCATACCTTGATACGATTTGCATTGCATGAACTTCAAAAAACATACGATTCTGTTGAAATGATCTTTTCATTAATTTTCCTTCGTATGGGAACAATTGTCCCTTCATTACAATTGTCGCCTCATTAAAAACCTTTCCAAAGAAAGGGAAAAAGAGTGCGACTTCATTTACATTTGTTGTTTCTACTAACTAAAATACTGCTTTAGATGAGAGGCGTTCCATGTTCGTGGAACCTTTTGACCGCTTAGTTGTTCCAACTTATAAGCTCCTCCTCCAACATCGCCAATAATCCTGTAAGGCCCGCCCCAGTTGGGTGAGAGTTTGTTGTGTTTATCGGGTATTGTATTTTTTCGGAGCACTAAGTCTCCTACCCTCATTTTTCTTGGCACCACTTTTGTTGAGAACTTTCTTGCCACCTTCACTTTTCCCGCCTCATTTCTTATGTGGGCCTCTCGTTGTTCCTCGGGCAGCATAATTAGATTTGCTATTAAGTTTTCTCCGTTGTCATTTTCATTAAACCGAGCCACTCGCCAATTTTGGTTTTCAATTTCCACTGGGAGCATGGCGTCAGTTCCATAAGTTAGACGATACGGGGTTTCCTTTGTGCTTGACTGCTCCGTGGTGTTGTATGCCCAAAGAACGCCTGGTAGTTCCTCCGCCCAAAGCCCTTTTGCTTCATCCAGTTTCTTCTTTAAACCCTTCAGGATAACTTTGTTAGCCGATTCAGCCTGCCCATTGGTCTGTGGATGTTCTACAGAGGCAAATCGCATCTCGATTCCCATTTCTGTACAAAATTCTCGGGTAACACTACTTGTGAATTGTGTTCCGTTATCCATTACTAATGCCCTGGGAACCCCAAATCTACAAATAATCCTTCGCCACAAGAAGCTCCTGACCTTGGCGGCCGTGATAGTTGCTACTGCCTCAGCCTCTATCCACTTAGTGAAGTAATCAACCGCCACGATGATGTACTTCATTTGTGCCTTCGCCACAGGGAATGGTCCTAAGATATCGGTCCCTCACATGGCGAACGGCCAAGGCGACATCATGGTTGTTAATTCTTCTGGTGGAGCCTTGTGTAGGTCAGAAAAGACTTGACATTTTTCACATTTCTTAACATACTCCAAACAATCCTTCTTCATCGTTGGCCAATAGAATCCTGCTCTTATCACCTTAACTGCCAAGGATCGCCCGCCAATATGACTAGAACACACGCCTTCGTGGACTTCCGCCATTATTCCGAGGGCGTCCTTGATATCGACACATTTGAGCATAGGAGACATGATTCCTCGCCGATACAACTCTCCACCCACCAGTGTGTAAAAACTGGCTTCCCTTCGTTTTGCTCTCGTGTTCAAATCATCCTCCTTTGGTGGGTTCTCTAAGAAGGTTTTAATCGATTCCATCCAAGATATCTCGCCCTCACTGACTGACTTTACAGCTTTCAACTTTATTTCTACCAAATCAATGCTCGGGCGAGGCAGGGTTTCTTGAATGACTGTCTGGTAGTTGCCCAATTTCCCTGTGCTTGCCAACTTCGCCAACACATCAGCCCTCTCATTTTGTCCCCTCGGGACATGTTCTATTTTGATTTCTTTGACCTCCATCATCAATCTGCGCACCACTTCCAAATATTTGGACAGTTGCGGATCCTTCACCTGGTACTCACCTTTCACTTGTTTAACCACTAACTGCGAATCTCCTTTGATAAATAACTTCTGGACTCCCAATTCAATGGCCAACCTTAAGCCGGCAATCAGAGCCTCGTACTCAGATTGATTATTGCTCGCCTTGAACTCGAACTTGAGAGACTGTTCAATGATCATTTTATCTGGACTTTCGATTGTTATTCCCGCCCCACTTCCAGTGTTATTAGAGGATCCATCCACAGACAGGACCCATTCTCCTTGAGTCTTCTCTCCTTCAGTGGGTGTTAATTCCGCCACGAAGTCAATTAAACTCTGGACTGTGACTTGGCCCCTTGGCTCATATTGTAAGTCATACTCTGACAGCTCAACTGACCAGCTAACCAATCGCCCTGATAAATCAGGCTTCTGAAGTACTTGCCTTAAGGGAACATCAGTTTTAATTTTGACTTGGAAACTTTGGAAGTAAGGTCTGAGGCGCCTTGCAGTTTTCAGAATCGCCAAAGCCGCCTTTTCAATTTTTTGGTACCGCAATTCTGCCCCCTGTAAAGTATGGCTCACGAAATATATAACTTTCTGCTTTTTTCCTTCTTCCTGGAGCAAAACCGTACTTACCGCCTTGTCAGTAACCGCCAAATAGAGCACTAATGGAACGCCTGGTGTTGGCTTGGAGAGTACCGGTAATGTGGCCAATGTTTCTTTCAATTTGGTAAAAGCTTGTTCGCATTCCTCTGTCCACTGAAACTTTGAATTCTTTTTTAAACATGTGAAGAACGGGGCCGCTTTGTCACCCGCCATTGGCAAGAAACGTGACAAGGCGGCCATTCGCCCTGTCAAACGCTGAACCTCCTTTACACTTGTTGGGCTTTTCATTTCCAAGATCGCCCTTCCCTTATCTGGGTTTACTTCTATTCCTCTTGATGTTAACATAAATCCCAAGAATTTTCCTCCCTGGATCCCAAAAGAACACTTCTCAGGGTTTAACTTCATTTGATATGTTCTTAACTGATCAAACGCTTCTTTAAGGTCGCCGCCATGATCACTAGCCCTGGCGGATTTTACAATCATGTCATCCACATACACCTCCATATTCCTGCCTACTTGCTTTGAAAAAATTTTGTCCATGAGCCGTTGGTACGTAGCTCCTGCATTCTTCAAACCAAAAGGCATTGTCTTGTAACAATAGTTAGCCTGATTGGTCATGAATGCTGTACTTTCCTCATCCGAGGGATGCATCATAATCTGATTATAGCCCGAATAAGCGTCCATGAGACTTAAAAGTTCATTCCCTGAAGCTCCATCCACAAGCTTGTCAACATTGGGAAGTGGGTACGAATCTTTGGGACACACTTTGTTCAGGCTCGTGTAGTCCGTGCACATTCGCCATTTCCCATTGGCCTTCTTGACCATTACAACATTGGCGAGCCACGTTGGGTACTGTACCTCACGGATGAAGCGGGCCTTGATCAATTTTTCAGTCTCTACTTGTACAGCCTTGTTCTTTTCTTCACTCATTCTTCGCCTTGGTTGGATGACCGGGGTCGCCCCTGGTCGTATGGCTAGTTTGTGAGTGATCACCTTGGGATCAATCCCTGGTACATCATTGATGGTCCATGCGAAGAGATCTAGATTATCACCCAGAAGGGTGATTAGTCTGTCCTCTTGTTCTGTTGTCAAACCACTGCCAATCTTTAGAAACTTGTCCTTGACTTGCACCTGCTTGGTTTCCTCCAGCGGTTGTGGGCGAAAATCATCAGCATCATCTCTTGGGTCCAAGCTAAATCCTTCTTGTGGGAAGATTTCTGTAATTCGGTGGCTCTCCTTGGCGGCCTTCCGCCCATAGAGCGCCACGCTCCTCAAATAGCATTCCCTTGCTGCATTCTGGTCTACACGCAATATCCCGACCTTCCCGTTGCAGGCGGGATATTTAACAGTTAAATGAGCAGTTGAGATGACCGCGCAGACCTTGTTGAGGGTGTCTCGCCCCAAGAGTACGTTGTAATTGGCTCTACACGCCAATACTAAGTACTTTACTTGAAACTTCTTGACAAACTCTCCTTCTCCAAAGGCAGTCGGAATTTCGACGTATCCCCGCACACTGACACGGTCTCCTGTGAATCCCACCAAAGTTCCCCTGTATGGTTTCAAATCTGATTCCTTTAGTCCCAGGCGATCAAAGGCGTCTCCATAGATGATATCTGCCGAAGATCCCTGGTCTAAGAATACCTTCTTTGTCACATAATTGTTAACCCTAATTGTTACCACAATTGGATCGTTGTCATGGGGAATTACATGCGCAAAATCCTGAGGGGTGAATATAATAGGGGAATGATTCACCCAACACTCGCCTTCGTTCGACTCCTGTACTGAGTGTACTGCCGCCACGTAGCGTTTTCTGGCCTTACTTGAAATTGCACCCCCGCCAAATCCTCCTGCAATAGATGAGCATTCCCCAACAGGATCGCCCAACTCTTCAACTATCTCTTTACCTTTACCTTTGTCCCCTTGAGTGATTTTAGCTACCTCCGGCGCTGCTGTGTCTTTGACAAAGTTTGCCAAATGGCCAGCTTTAATCAAGCGATCAATTTCCCGCCTTAAATTCCAGCAATTATCTGTCGTATGCCCCAACGCTCTGTGGTACTCGCACCACCTATTGGTGTCCACGTTAGCTGGCGGCCGCCGTGGGGGTGGTGGGTACTGCACAACGTTGGTCTGTCCAACCGCCCTTAAAATGGTACTTAAGGGTGCATTCAACTTAGTAAGTGGGATTGGCGTTGGCGAAGCACCAGGCTGACCAGCTGTGGCAGCAGCGGGACCTTGTGAATTTCTGTGCCATGTATTTTGAAAGCCAGGTTTAGAGTTGTGGTATGGTCCCGGTCTTGGTACACGGGGGGTTTGCGCTATCCTGGTTTCCTTCCCCGCCTTAGATTTGTCTTGTGAAACACCGCCAGATTGAGACTGCTTACGTCCTTCCTCTCTTTCTTGTTTCTTCTGGTCATCTTGCTCAATCAATATGAACTCTTGAACACGAGCGCGAAGATCCATCATATCCTTCGCCGGTCGCCTTGTTAAGTCTCTATTCAAATCTCCCGCCCGAAGGCCATTTTTGAATGACGCCAAACAGACATCTGGATTTTCATCCTCCAACTGCACCGCCATCTTGCTGAAGCGTGCCATGTAGGTTTTTAATTTCTCGCCTGGTTGCTGATGTATGCTGATAAGATCAAACATTGTTGCTTTTGTGGTTTTATTGGCGGAAAATTGAGTCAGAAACTTAGTGGACAGATCAGTGAAATTATCAATGGAGAAGGGCGGTTGTCGAATGAACCACTGCATCGCCATGCCCTTGAACGTGGAAGGCAATAATCGACATTTTACCGCATCCGACGCCCCGCCGATCACCATTTTAGTATTGAAGTATCTAAGATGCTCCATAGGATCAGATTCGCCCGAAAAGGCGTCTAATGCCATGGTTTGCAGGTGCTTTGGAATGTCCACCCTAGTGATGGCTGGAACAAAAGGTTGGAATTCAACTACATCCTCCGCCTCCAGGCGTTGTTCTTGCTTAAAATTCTGCCGCTGAGTAAGATACTCAACTTGGGCTTGCAACTGCTCGTTTTGGGACTGCACCTTCTGCAAGGTATCTAACATTTGTTGCAAAGTCGCAGGCGTGATACCTGTCACTGCCTCTTGCGCTCTCCGTGGAGCAGTTGTTTTAAGATCTTCCAAGTTCACGTAGTCAGGCGGCGTTGAACGCCGCCGAACACCTGGATCTGATTTAGCGATCAGATCTGAAGGTCTTCCCGGAGCTGCATTCACCAATGACGCCGGCGACGGCGCCACTGAGTGGACCCCCTCCGAGGAAGCTTCCTGCTCTTGGTCGTCCAGTACGGGACGGTTGTTGTTTCGTCCGCCGGCGCGACCGCCGTGTCGACCACCACCGCGCCGGCGATGATCGCGCCGACCTACGCCGTATGAACGAGTCTCCATGGCTCGCGATTCCTCCTTCTGTCACCGGAAGAGCTGAGTCTTCCCCACAGACGGCGCCAATGTTCTGTACTAGGGCAAGCTTACGTAAGAGAAAGACAAAAAGTAACCCTAGCAGAGCACTAAAATAGCAAAACTACCATAAAAGGAATATTCTCATTAATGCTGAAAAAGTTGGTCTCGTACAAGTGGATGACCTCCCCTTTTATAGAGGGGGTGGTCATGATATGGATCTTTCCTATATTTGGGCCTGACAATCAGGGCCCAAATCCCCGTACATATAAGACAAATCCAAAGGAATCTTCCAGCTGGCTTGTGGGTCCATCACCTAAGGGAGGGCAATGAAGCTCGTCATGTTGCCTTTCCCGCCTTGGCTATCGTCAATGGTTTATTGTTCATTTTGGGCGGGACATAATCTTCTTTATGTCCCGCCCAGTCCACTAAACTATTTGATTTTCGCTTTTACTTTTTTATGAGTGATTGCTACAATCTTTAAAATCCTTAAAATTGGTTTTTATTTTCATAATCTAAATATTAGAAGTTAAGAGAATTAGTATTGAATCACAATCCTCGAGGAATCGATATTTATTACTACGGGCAACTTTGTACACTTGCAAAGGAGCTATCAAGTTTTTGGCGCCGTTGCCGGGGATTGTCTTTCCAATATTAGTTTTAATTAATCTCTTTTGTTTAGATTTTTTGTCTTTCAATTATTATTATTATTATTTTTTTGTTATTTCATCTTTATTGAATTGGTGCTTCTAATTAGTGTGTTCAGTGTATGCGAGGTACAGTTGATCCAAAGACATTGCTTTTTGATCCAGAAATCGACCGCACCTTTCATTACCGGTTAGCACAACAAATGTAACACCCCGATTTCGGTGGCGTCACTTTAGTAACCAAAATAAACTTAATGCGGAAAAACGTGAATATATTTTTTTTTTCGATTATAACTAAGACAAGACTGAAATAAATAAAACCCAAGTGCGAAAAGTAATAAAACTAATATACAATATATAAACAGCCCCCGTTGTAAGTAGCAACCTCGTCACGAGTGAACCTCCAGTGACGGGTAATAGAAGAGTAGCGCCCGTAGGCAAAAGTACAAACCAAAAGAAAAGGTTAAGTGTCCGCAACACTATCCCTCAAAATGAGAATAAGCTGGCCCATCGGCCTGAAACAAGACTTCCTAAGTCCAACCAACTCTCTGTGATTCCCGTAACGAAACCACACAAAAAGCTATAGGTGGGAAACTACCCTGTCCCGAATGAAACAAATGATGTTCAGAGCTAAGACTCTACTCCTACACTAATCCCATCTCGAGGAGCTCACCCTAACACTCAATCCTACATGCTAGCGTGATCGTCGTCCGAATCTGAATCCAGAACGACTAAGTCTAGGTACATCCTCCGTCCTCCGCTCGCTATCGCGATGCGCTCCTGTTCCAGCATCCCAACTCTAGTTTCCCCCAAAGGGTGAACCGTCGTGAACTAGTCCGCCAAAGACATCTGACAAAGGGCGTTTGTTCGCCAAAGCACACACAGAAGACGCGAGTCAACTCCAAAGAATTATGTAAATAATAGCAAGGATAGATACAGATAATAGGATAGCCACTTAGGCTTTTAGCTAGGGATAACATCCTAGGGTTGCATATCTCATGATGAATATAAACGACGATAAATCACAGTTAACATGCCTCAAATAGAATTAACAAGTATCAAACACACTCATCACTAAGTCAGTATGCATGTTGCATGAAATGATATGCAGGTTAACCCAGTTAACCACATGCATTCCGGAAAGGGATGGACATCAAACGGATCAGCCCTAACACCAGCCACGGTGGAACCATTTCGGCCCGCGTGCCTCTTACACCACACAAAGGTAGCCAGATCAGCAGTAAACCCGTAGGTCTGCCATTTCGGTCTGCTACAAGAGACGTCTACAAACGCTCTACCACGGCATTCCGGGTCTTATGACCATTTTGGAAACCGACGAGGTCCAGAGTACGTCCTGTGTTAATACCTCATTAATGTTGCATGAATGCAAGATGATTAGTCAATCAACGTCTCCGATCTCACTCGACACGTCGCCACGTGTTCTAGCTAAATTAATGTCTCTAAAAGCTTACCCTAAGGTAAAGTCGATTCTGCGACAAAAGACACACTTCACAACAACACATAGCTGCTCCAACAGCACAACAACAAACGCTGCTCCAACAGCACAACAACAAACGCTGCTCCAACAGCACAACAAACAAACGCTGCTCCAACAGCACAACAACAAACGCTGCTCCAACAGCACGACAACAAACGCTGCTCCAACAGCACAACAAACAAACGCTGCTCCAACAGCACAACAACAAACGCTACACTTGGATCCGACGACACTCCTCGTTTTTCCAAAACTATGATTTGACTTCCAATGCCTTCCTTCGAGGTTGTTATCATTACTTAAAGATTTTGAGGTTATTTAAGGTCTTATGAATTTTCTTTATAAAATAGATTCCATTTTGTCTTATCGCAAGTCTTATACATTTTCAGGATCTCCCAATCCCAAGTCGCTTCCAGAGGATGTCTCGATCCACTAAACAAAATTAAGGCCCGAACCTCGTCCGTCCTATCAAACTTTCTAAAAACTCTCAAATAAAAATCGGCATGACCTGCCCGCTATTCTCACGATTCAGAATCTCAGTTTCTAGTGCAAAGCATATTTAAATCATCACAATCAACAACATGTCATATATCCATAAATCTCATCATAAACACTTAACACTTAGCGTATAAAGCATCCACCACACATCCTAGATTACCCACATAGCACATAGCATGTAAGTCAATCTCAAAAACATTCAGTAGATGAATCATCTACATTGTCAGCCGAAGCCTCAGAAAACATTTTCCAATCACACACAATTCCAGTGCATAAACAGTAAACAATGTCGAAGCATCGACCCTAAGCATTAACTAGAGATTCAGTGAGAAGCCCTCACCTGTAGATTCTCCAGGACGATCTCCTAACACTTGTTCACAATCAAAGGCTTGCTCCTCTAGGAATTCCTCAAAATCTATCGAAAACCACAGAAATACTATCAGAATCTATCGAAAACTAAGTTATCGATACTTACTAAGGTTACTCGAAGTAATCTATACTCTAAGGTATGATAATCTAGCGCGAAAAGACAAGTTTTCGGAAAAGGAAATTTCCTCCTCCCCCTTTAATAGGTTCGGCCACTTTTCACAATTGTGGGGCTCGATTGTTTCTTCGATCAAACTTGGTTCCTATGCTTTCATTAGCCGTAACTAAGGGTATTCTGAACTCGGAAAAATTATCGGATCAAAAACTGTCGCAGGGGTATTTTGGTCATGATTTTTAACTTAGAAATTTCAAAACTGAAATCCCAAAAACCAAATTTTGCAGGGACGTTACTAACGACGTTTATGACAACTAATCCTACTAACACTAAGCTAAGGCGATAGTTTTTAGCCTAAAGGTTGAAGCTTTACCTCAAAAACTCCAAAAATGGGTATTTAAGGCTAAAATTGATTCCGGCGGAATTCCGGCGACATAACGGAAAATCTAATCCGGCAGAAGTGATCTTGGGCACATATAGAAGAGGTTTAGAATCAGAAATGAAAGATTCAGGATATTTTTGCAAAAACCCATAAACTATCGGCTCAGAAAAGTCTACAGAAAAGCTATGGAAAAAGCGATCAGAGGTAAGGATTAGCGACTATACCTCGAAACCTTGAAGCAGCAACTAACGGATCAACGATCAAGCAAGTAATGAAGAAAATTCTTCTTCCTTCTTCCTTGGATGAACTCGCGGCCTTGAGGAGAGAAAATGGAGGAAAATTTGAGTTTTTCTTCCTTTCTTTGCTATATATAAAGGTTGGAAATTCGCGGGAAAATGAAAGTTTCGCGAATCTGATTTTTCCGGCGTCATTCTCCGTGAATTAATAGATATGTTTTGGCGAAAGAATTCCAAAACTAAAATGAGGTCTCTTTGTATTTTTGGCAACTAAAGCATAGTCGGTATAAAACTATTTTACCCGATAAGTTGCTTTTTGCATCGGATGTCGGAATGGAAAACTTCCTTCTGAAGAAAGATTGAAATCATCAAGAGAAATGGGTGTACGCGTGTAGAATATTCATTTGAAGCTCTGAATAGAAAAAGTCTTCATCGTCGAGAAATTCTAGGGTTTTGAAATACCAGGGATTCGGTTTCGGCAAACTTCCGATGATTGGAATCAGACGTTCGTAGATCCTAGAGTTTCGCCTCGAAACGATTGTGATATATGGAAAAAAAGAGAAGTTCTAACATTTCTCTGAAGATTTTTGGAATTAACTTCCGTCGTGCCTAAAAGTGAAAATTAGCTATATACTAGGGTTTCTGACCTAGGTTTAAGCGTAAAACGATCGTGCTATAACTTTTATCGACTTCAATACGAACCTCAGACTTTTCCTGAACTTTCTCCTTCATACATTTATTTCATTTACTAAACTCTTGTTCAGGTTTCCCTTCGCCATGCATCAAACCTACTGGTGAATAAGAATTTATTCACTTGGTATAAACTGAAAAACTTGGGCCTTACAACAAAGAAGAGCCATTGCATCTGCAATGGCAGCTGAAATGAATGCTGAAACGAATGTTCAATTGGAAGCGCGACTTCGAGCGGAGTTCGCAAGGACTCAAGAGGAACGGGTGCAGGAAGCAGTGCGCCGAATCCAGCAAGAAAGAGAGCTAGAGGAGGCCAACCGCCCTCTCAGGGATCTGAATGAACCTATCATGAGTTATGATTACCCAGGAAGTATAGCCCCTCAGAATGCCGAGGCTCGGAACTTTGAACTCAGACCTGCACTCATCAACCTGATCAGTCAACATACTGAAGATGCTCATGCTCACCTAGAGCGGTTCATCAGAAACTGCAGTACAACACGTCTTCCCAATGCCGAGCTTGTTCGTTTGCAACTCTTTCCTTTCTCAATAAGGGACACAACTGAGGAGTGGCTTAACTCCCAACCTCAAGGCAGCATAACAACTTGGGAAGATTTAGCTAAGAAATTCATTAAAAAGTTCTTCCCTCGTAACTTGCTGAGGAAGCTGAAGAACGACATCCTGGTTTTTAAACAGGAAGATACTGAGAATCTCCATGAAGCTCTAGAGAGGTTCAAGAAACTGTTAAGGAAGTGCCCTCAGCACAACCTCACATTGGGAGCACAGGTGGAGAGGTTTTATGACGGCTTGACTGATTCTGCCAGATCAAACTTGGAAGCAGCAGCTAGTGCCGAATTTGATGCTCTTTCAGCTCAAGCAGGTTGGGACTTAATCAATAAAATGGCTGAAAGTGCAGTAAACTCTACCAATGACCGCCAAAACAGAAGGGGTGTACTGGAAATAGAAGCGTATGATAGGATGGTTGCTTCAAACAAGCAATTATCTCAACAAATGACAGATATGCAACGACAGTTCCAGGCAGCCAAGATATCGAATGTGAATAGTATCCATTGTGGAACATGCGGTGGCCCTCATGCCAGTGAAGAGTGCGGAACAGATTTTGACGAGGAAGTTAAGGTTTTGGGAAATTCCCAAAATAATCCTTATTCCAACACCTACAATCCGGGGTGGAGGAATCATCCTAACTTTTCCTGGAGGGAACAGAACAACTCCAATCAAGGAGGAAATAATCAGAGACAATATTCAAATCAACGATTTCAGTCTCAGAATTCAAGACCTCAACAAACTCAGGATCACGACAGTGGCAGTGGGAAGAAAAGCTTAGAAGAGCTGATGGAGAATTTCATCAACAGAGCAGATACCAGTTTCAAAAATCATGAAGCTGCTATCAAAAATTTGGAGACTCAAGTGGGACAGATGGCCAAGCAAATGTCAGAAAGACCCCCAGGTATGTTTCCTCTAGATACTGTCATTAATTCTAAAGAAAATTGCTCTGCCATAACTCTTAGGAGTGGTGCTACCTTGAGTGAGCCTAAACAGAAAATTGTAGAAAACAATAATGTCAATGATGAGTTTGTAGGAGATATTTGAACCTTTAGGGGAAAATAAGAAAGAACAGAAAGAAAAAGAAGAGGAAAAGAGAAAAGTAGAATTAGAAAAAAAGTTTACAAAAGTCCCTTTTTCCCCTTTCCCCACTAACATAGCAAAGAGGAGGTTGGAGAAGCAATTCTCCAAGTTTATATCTATGTTCAAAAAGTTGCGTGTAGAGCTCCCATTCTCTGAAGTTCTGGAAAAGATGCCTCAATATGCTAAATTCATGAAGGAGATACTCTCAAAGAAAAGGAGGTTGAGTGAAGAGAATGAGATCGTTGAGCTTACTGAGGAGTGTAGCGCTATTCTACAAAGGAAGCTTCCACCCAAACGAAAGGATCCAGGTAGTTTCACCCTACCTGTTAATTTTGGGGCTTCAAAGCAAGTGAGAGCCTTATGTGATTTAGGGTCAAGCGTCAACTTAATGCCCCTATCAATGTTTGAGCGACTTAATGTTGGAGAGCTAAAGCCGACAGTGATGATGCTTCAATTAGCGGATCGCTCCATAGTGGCTCCATGGGGAGTTGTTGAAGATGTTCTAGTAAGAGTAGGAGAGTTCGAGTTCCCGGTAGACTTCGTGATAATTGATATGGATGAGGACTCTAAAATACCATTGATTTTGGGAAGACCGTTCCTAGCCACTTCACAAGCGAACATAAATGTGGGGAAAGGAACAATATCTTTAAGGGTAGCTGATGAGAAGATCACTTTCAACATATTTGACCTGAAGCCAAAACCAGTAGAGAAGAATGATGTATTCTTGGTGAAGATGATGGAAGAGTGGAGTGATGAAAAGCTAAAGCAGTTCTTCCTTAAAGAAAAAGCTGGAGCATCAAATAAGAAGAAAAAGGAAGACGCGCAGAGCGACCAAACTAAGCAAGTCTACTCAATGAACATGGTTGTCAACTCTGACCATAAGGAGGAGATCAACTCTGAGCAGAAGGTAAAAGATGGGTGCTTCCAATGGAAGCCAAAGCGTAAGAAAAATGAAAAATCTCATGTCCTTCTTAATTCAAAACTTAATGATTGTGCTTTAGCTCTTGAGGATGCATGCAAAAATCTAACTAATGTCTGTGCTCAACTAAAAGATCCCGAAAGTGCAATGCACTTTGGGATAAACCCCAGATGACATTCCTAGTCTAGGGGAGTCTAGCAAAGACTATAAAATTGCGCTTTTTGGGAGACAACCCAAGTGATAGTTTTAGATGTATTTGGTTTCATTTCTTAAGTTTTAATGTCAATTTTGTTTTGCTTTCTTAGTATTACTAATTTTTCTCTATTTGTTTCTTTGTCATTAATGTTAGTATTAATTGGAAAAAATGCCAGCCTTACGAGCCAAACACAGGTACTGGAAAAAGCTGCATAGAATTTGGCGTGATTTCAGTGTTTATTCCGTGCGGTTGCGCGGATTCATGGCTGGGATCAAGGCTTCTGGAATTTTTGGCGCAGAACCTGACGCAAATTCAATGCAATTTTCGCGCCATAGCATGAATCAAGATGGAAAACATGGTTCTGGAAATTGTAGCGCGAACTCGGCGCGGTTCCTTTGGAAAAATGGTGCAATAGCACCAACTTCAAAACTTGAAGATAAGAGATTTTTTGTTATCAAAAGAAAAAAAGAACAATCCTATAATATCTGTAACTGATCTAAATTCAACTTATCTTCACCCAATTTTGAAATTTGAAAAGAACTATATCCTTCCCTTGTTTTATTATTCACGTGTTCTTCTTTTTCCTATTCTGAAATTTTCTTCTTCTCCAACTCACTTGATTCGAGTTTTAATTCCATTGTGAACCCATTTTGTTCCTTTCTTTTTCACGTGGTTCTTTCTTAACCAAGGTATATTCTTTTTCTTCACTGACTTCTCCATGGTTAAGCAGAAACAGAAAGGTAATTCTTCAAAGTTGCACGTTTGAATTTGGGGTCTGAAAAATATTGTGGGGTTTGTTTGTTTTTTTTTACAGGATTATCTTGGATGGAGAAGGCTTCAGCATTGGAGCTGGGAGACATGATGATGATGAGCCTCAGGGCTCAAATTGAGGGAGTTCTTGCCTTGATCTTTTTACTTATTTATTTTAGTTTTCTTTGTTTTGTTTCTTATTCAAGTGGAGTCTTGTGTGGTAGTAGTTGTTGTGTTTTGTGGAGTCTGTTTACCCTTATATGCTTGTGTTGTGCACCATGTTACTAGCATGTCTCAAGCGGTTTCACCCTAAATTTAAATGCTTGTTTTGTTTGTGAAAATTGCTGAAAATAAGTTATTTGGGGTGATTCACATGTGGGGAACTGTTTGTGTTAAGAGAATGAGAGATGGGTAGCTTTGGGAACCTGTGTTGAGTTGCTTGGAAACACTGTTTTGAGTTCTGATTATGGGTACACTTACCCTTTTGTTTCTGAGTGTTGAGTGAATATTCTGACATACTTGTACCTGCTTGAACCTGTTTTGATTTGCATCTCGATTGAATATGTGCAGTTTTGTGATTCAGAGAGAGACTTATAGGAATTTTTGTTGGCTTTCAGAATTTGTGTTCATATTTCCCTTAGTGGCCCCTTTGAGCCTTAATGATTATTTATTTGGTACCTTGCTTTGGTGATTTGTTTGGTTGTTAAGTGATCTTAGTTACTTAAAAATTGGAAAGAGCTTAAAAAATTGTAGGCTTCTCTTCTCTCAAAAAAAAAAATGAAAAGGAAAAAAATGTAAAAAATTGAGGTATGTGCCTCGGAACAAAGGGAAAGAAAAAAATATGAAATAAGTGAGTAAGGTTATGGGGGTGGTCATCCAACTTTCTATATTCCACAATCACTTCATTACTTTGTTCCAAATGACGATAAAAAAATAAGAGGGAGAGCCTAAATGTGTTGAATCTATTGCTCTTTTGTGCGTCATGAAAAAAGATCACTTAACCAACATTGAGTAGCCCTTTGAGTTGTCAATTCTTTCAATTTCATACCTACATTGCACCCTTGGCCACGTTACAACCTGATGAGGTCTCTCCTGATTGCTTTGCTGTCTTATTTGATTTTGAGTTGAAAGATAGCCAGGTTTGATGCACTGTACTTGTTTGTTCATGAGCTGAGAGATGTGTGAGCTTAATTGTGTATGGACTCTTGACTTTGTTACCCAGCTGCTTGTAATTCTCACTTACTGAAGTTTATTCACTTTCTTATCTTAGCACTTGCATAAACTACTGTGATGAACCCTAGGTTTTTAAACTGAAAATTTGGCATCTGATTTAGGGGTGATTAGTAATGTGCTTGAGGGCAAGCTAATTGAGTTTACGCTTGAGGATAAGCTGTCGTTGAGTATAGTGGTGTGTTGACCCGGATATATAAGGGTGTTTTTGTGGGTCTTTTATTTTATTTTTAATTTATTTTCTAAGTTTTAATTATTTTTTATGATATTTTTAAGTAATTTTCGGATTTTTAATTATTTTAGGATTTTAGGAGTTTTTATTTTAATTTGTTAGATTTTAGTAGTTTTTATCTTATTATCAATTAGTACTTTTTAAATGATAGATTTAGTAAGGATTTAGGTTGTTTATTTTTTATTATTATCTTTCTAGGATTTTATTTTAATTAGTTTATTTTAATTTTATTTAGGATTTTCGGAATAAAGAGAAAAGAGAAATTCAGAATAAGAGAGCTGATCCGGTGCTGCTGGCCCACGGAAGCTCCCATGCACGTGCAGGAAATCAATGGCTGTTGTATCCTTCTCGCCATGTGGCATGATGGTGGCAGAGGTCCACCGTAAGACGGTGATGTGAGTTGTACTCGATTCCACCCTATTTGAAGCACGGACCAATTGATGGGTGACACGTGGCGAAAGTAAAGCTTGTTTTTTTTAACCTATCTGATGCCTAGCCCACGTGATGGTACGGAGAAAAGGCAACAGAAGGAGATCCATTATATATTGAATGTTACTTTTATTTTAAGAAAAGGCTTTTGGTGATTGGAATTGAGCACAGACTTCTTAGGGTTTTGAGAGCTTTTGCAAGGTTTCTCCTGAAGATTTTAGGTGCTATTTTCTTTCTCTTTAATTCTTGATTATGACCATGCTTGGCTAAACTTCTTTTAGTACTTGGGATGTGGATCCTTTTTAGGATTATGTTTTGATTCGAATCTTTGCTTCATATAAATTTTATTTATTAATATACGTAGTTGTTTCAATTTATCTTGATTATACTTGAATGCATGCGAGTAATTTACTGATTCCTCTGAGAACGGAAGTTGATTAGGAATTAGAGAAACAAGGAAACAATTAGATTAGGCGTTCCCTACTGCTTGATTCAAGAGTAGAACCTAATTGCGTTGGCTAGTTTAAATAGGACTTAATCTTCAATTCCCTGGTCTAGGTGCTCGTAAAACAGACTTAGTAATTGAATTGAAAGTCTAGGGCGTGTGAGTTATCAACATCTTAGAACATAGGCTAAATCGTCGTAGAGGAGTTTATTAAATTCATATGAACATTGTTAGAATAAAGGCATAGGCCGAATAGGTGAAACAGGACCCAAGTACTATCTTTCTCATCTGATTTCATAAACTATTTGATTTTCGCTTTTACTTTTTATGAGTGATTGCTACAATCTTTAAAATCCTTAAAATTGGTTTTTATTTTCATAATCTAAATATTAGAAGTTAAGAGAATTAGTATTGAATCACAATCCTCGAGGAATCGATATTTATTACTACGGGCAACTTTGTACACTTGCAAAGGAGCTATCATTGCACCTACTGGCATAGTGCCAGCTTTCCCCACGGGTGAAGCATAGAGATCCCCCGTCTGGACACTTGTTACTGTAGTGCCCCACTTTCCTGCACCGGTAACACGTCACTGTTTTTCCCGAAATCTTGTTTCCTGTCACTCCGGTAGCATCATTCCCTTTCATCTCACTGTCAGACGTTCCCCCCTGGAGTGTCTTGCAGTTCACAGCTAGATGCCCCTCTCGGTTACACTTGAAGCATCTCCGTCCAATCACTGAGCACTTGTTAGCAAAATGCCCAAAATTTCCGCAACGAAAACATGTCACACCTTTGTCACCAACTGGCTTCCCTCCAGTATCAGCAGTCGTTGGTTTGTACGCTCTTGAGATAAGATCTCTTCCCTCGGAACGCTGATATGGTCCCCATTGATTGTAGCTCTCCCTTCCGTTGTAGCCTTGGGAACCTGACCTCATCGGTCCCCCAGCTCCTGTTCGGTTCATTCCTCTTTGTTGATACATTGCTGTCGCCATCAGTCGTTGATGATGCTCACGTGCAGCCTCTTCAGCGCGTATATAAGCGTCTTCCGCAGCCTGGTTCATCATTGCCTCGATCAGTGTAGCTATTGCCTCCGCCATCCGGTTAAGGTCCACCATCCTATATCCCATCATACGTCCAATTAGTACTAACCATAAGGTAGCACTAGACAAACCACTCAATCCGATTAAGTAGTAACGCAAACAATTAGAGCGAAAATCGCTCTGCAGACAATCAATTTTCACTCTTTGCAGAGTCACACAACCTAGCACAGAAGACCTATTCCCCAAAGACTCCCAAAAGACTCGACTAAGCTCTGATACCACAATGTAACACCCCGATTTCCGGGTGTCACTTTAGTAAGCAAAAATAAACTTTACGCGGAAAACAGGTAATTTTTTTTTCGTTTGATTCCTTTTAATGAAAGCAATAGAAAATAAAAACATAACCCAACAACTAAACTAACCGATGTACACCATAATATAAACATGTACAGCCTCAGCTGCACTCCCACGTCACGCGCACTCGCAGTGACTCCAAAGTAGTGTGCCCGCTGGCAAATATATACAGACTCCAGAAACGTGAGTGAGAAAGTTTTAATTACAATCCACTAGGAGAAAGTCGGCCTCAAAATGGCCTAAGCAAAGACCCCTATGGTCCGACTGACTCACTGTGATCCCTCAGTAAGAGAACCACACAAAAAGTCATGCGTCGGGAACCTACCCTGTCCCAAAAGCAAGACGAATCAGAGCTCTACACAAAATATGACGCCTGCCTAAACCTACCATTCCAGTACCGAGTCCACAGCGAACTGAAGTCGGCAAGTTGAAGCTCAGCTCCATGCGTCGTACAACTCCCTTCGTCAGACGTCCACGCTCGTCAGTCCTGTCCTCCATGACCCTTCCCCGGTACGTCGCCTGATGACCCACAAGATCGATCACCCAAGCGGTGGGGGCATGTCGATCATCCAGCTCAAACCTGATCCCCCCCCCCGAGGGAGAGATCGTCGAAACCCAATCCACCGTCAACATCTGGCAGCAGGCCGACCGCCCAAACACAAACATGAAACCAAAGCCAAGGCGCTAGGGTCAACTCACGGAAATAAGTAGATATACACTCAACATGTGATATGGGGTATAGATATATATGTTGATATATATATATATAAGAAATCCTAGCATGTTATTGGCTCTAACAATGCTTCAATAAATCAAACAGCACACAATTCCAGTTAGAATGAATGTATGCGTGAAATGCAATCAATATGATCTGGATTGTGACGCGTTCCCGTTCGCCACAAGTGAAGCATTCCCGTTCTTCACTATGGATGAACCATTCCCGTTATTCATCCTTGGTGAACCATTCCCGTTATTCATCATTAATGCATTGGTGAACCATTCCCGTTATTCACCATGAGATGCACAGGTGAACCATTCCCGTTATTCACCCGATTGATGCAATATGGTTAGCCAAACATCGAATCGTCCTCACCACATAAGTGTTTAGCCCAAAACCCAATATCAAAAACCCAAGAGTTAGTGTCGGTCAATACAACACCACTCCCACAACAAAACCCACAAACAAAGCCCAGAGTCAATGTCGGTCAATACAACACCACTCCCACAACAAAACCCACAAACAAAGCCCAGAGTCAGTGTCGGTCAATACAACACGACTCGGAGTTAGTGTCGGTCAATACAACACAACTCGAACAACAAGAGTACTAAAGTACTCGAGAGTTTAGTGTCGGTCAATACAACACACTCCAACAACCAAAACCCAATGTCAAAACCCAGGGTTAGTGTCGGTCAATACAACACAACCCCAACAATAAGAGTACTAAAGTACTCGGTGACTTTCAATCATCACCATAGCTCACCTTAGTGGCTTTCCCCAATTCCAAAACCCACAACAAAAGTCGACTTTTCCCCGTCTTTCGCCATTACTTCCCCCCTTTCGTTCTCCTATGCTTATTCGTTTAGTAAAAACGTTCGAATTGAATTAGTCAGGTTATGAGTTTATTCCTCAAAGTCTAAGTCTCCCAAAGTCTCTAGTTTTCAAAATTCTATTCATTCTAGGTTTTCTAAAAACCCACCAAAAGAAGTTTCCCGGGGAAAGTCTAAGAATACGAACAAATGGCTAAGTCTCAAAACTCAAGTTTGAACTTGCCTAGGGTTGTTCATCCAACTCGAAATATCAAAGATCACCAGATCAATGAATCCCCACTCCGAAGTCGCGTCAGAACGCACCATTCAACAACATCTCAACATCATAAGTTATAGACAACATCATAACATCAGTTCATCATCATAATCAATATCAACACAAAGCATAAGTCGAATTTCTCGACGCCTATCATACAGTCATAGCTAATAAGTAAGTTGCCCTAACCTCGAGCTGCTCCAGCCTCGTGGTTAAAACTTCCTTCACACGAATGCTCTGCAAAACCCAAAGTTCCTTCAACTGAACCTCGGAGAAAAACAAAGCAGAATCCAAACAAAATCGATTAGCTCGATCACAATACAACACATTAACGATAGACAAAGCATTAAAGCTTCAGAATACAACAATCGGATACGAAAAGACAAGTTTTCGAAAACGAAAACTCCACCCCCCATCACTATAAGCTCTCGGCCATAAGGGAAAAGGGGCTCCGGCTCTTTTTCTTCGATCAAATCTGTTTACAAGGTAGTTTTAGGGTAAAACTAAGGCAAAGAATTTGTCGAAACAATTTTCGGACAATCGGATCAAAATATGGCCGTTCAGGGGCGTTTTGGTCCAAAATAAAAGCTCAAAACCTCAAAGTTATCAGTTCGGAAAACAAATTTGACAGCAATGATCCTAACGACATCCGTGACAACAAATCCTAAAGGCACGAAGTCAGATTACGACTTTTCGACAGTAAAGTTTTGAAATGTGCGCAAAAAGGGTTTTTACACAGTTTTTCAGATCTTGGACAACTCGATCGAAATCGGCGAATACTGACGGAGGTTTTAGGCTCTTGGGCACGTAGAGAACAAACCCCAACAGAGAAATCAGGAAAAACGGACAGTTTTACAAAAAGCTCAAAACTTTGAGCACAGAAACGACTACAGAAACGCAGTAGAAACAGTAATCAGAGGTAAGAATCAAGCTAGTTACCTCGGTACCTCGAAGTCGGAACGAACTGCGCGAAGATCGGTCGAGTTTCGGCGAAAATCTCTTCTCCCTCTCCTCTCCACAACTCACGGCCCCAATAGTGAAGAAAATGAAGATATTTTGCTTTTTCGACTATTTATAGGCAGGTGAAATCGCGGGAAAATGAAAATTTCGCGATTCCGATTTTTGCAGCACGTTCATCGATGAATTCTAAGAGAGATTCTGGCAACAGAATTCCAGAACTCAAAACAAATCTCTGACATTTGGGAAAAACGATATCTAAAATCCCAAAAGCGGTGTAAGTTAATCTGTCCCGAAAAACTACTTTTTGCTGTGATGGTCAGACGACAAAACTTCCTTCTGAAGAAAGATTGGAAACGTCGAAAAAAATCTGGCAACGCGGACGGAAACTTCGTTAGAAGTCCCGAATAGAAAAAGTCTTCATCCATCGCTCGAATCTAGGGTTTCGAAGCAAAGAAATTAGCGTCGTCGGACTTCCGAACAGTGAATACTATCGTGCGTACAGTCCAGGGTTCCGAAATGAAACGCTGGTCGAAGAAAAAATAAAGAGAATCTTTAAATTTTCCAAGGATTCGAAATCTTACTTAATACGTTGCTCTAAAACCGAAATTAGCCTATTCTGGACACTCTCGCCATAAGGCAGGTGTGCAGACGACTCGCACTAATTCCTACAGCGACTACGCAATATTCCTCAAGCAATTCCTGAACTTTCTTCTTCATTGATCTTTCACAAACAGCAAACTCCTGTCACGCTTACCCTGATTCTACGCGTGAGTCGGAAATTAACTTGTTCTGCAAATCCAGGTCTTACAACGTGGATGTCCAATTGGAGAGAGAAAGAAGGACTGAAGAGAGAGGGAAGCACGTGAGTTGCACGTGAGACCTGCAACGGTCATCTTCTACCCTCTTCCTCCTTAAAAAACAGAGCACCGTGAGGAAGATGTTTCGAAGCTTGAGATTTAGCGAAAAGGGAAGAGATAAAGAACGAACGAGTCCCTAGAGGCGAGGAAGAAGGTTGAATCAGTTGCTGGTCTCTTTCTCTCTCCAATTCAACTTCCACATCAGCTAAGTGACCATCCACGTAAACCTCCTCCATTAACAAATAAACGGTAGGACCAACGTTGCAGACTGCCAGCAAAGTCAGGGACCATTTGTGTAATTAAATTAGGTGGGGGACTAAAATCGTGGAATTGGTAAACGTCAGGGACCAAAATTGCAATTAAGCCTAATAATAATTAATAATTTCTTTAAAATATTAATATTTATTTTCATTTATTAATATTATGTTTTTGTTTGAGATATTCTTGGCTACAAAACCCCTCGACCTTGAGGCTTCGACACACTTGTTTTCATTTGGATTCATTCAAGTATAAACCAAACCCCCTTATCCTTTTCCCAATCCCTTCTTCATTCACTCCTCTACTCTTCTCTCCTTCTTCTTCTTCTTCTACTTCTTCCATGTCTATCACCTCCTTCAAATCCCTCACAACAATGGCGGAATCATGTCTTCTCTCTGCACCCTCCTCACTCTTCTACAACAAAACCAAACACCTCTTCTTCTCAGCTCCCTCCAGACCCCTCAAACTCCAACTCTCATCCATCAACCCTTCACCCGCTCTCTCCCTCGCCGCCACAACCCACCACCGCTCTTCCGCGCCCCTCTTCGTCGCCCAGACTTCCGACTGGGCCCAGCAAGAAGAAGACAACACGCTCACCCTCGAAGACCAAGAAGAAGGAGCAGAAGGTGTCAGCGAAACCGAAGCGGGTTGGGAACCCAACGGTGAAGACGCTGAAATCGAGGGTGCTGAAGAAGGAGAAGGAGAAGAAGGAGATTACGAGGAACCACCAGAAGAGGCTAAACTCTTTGTTGGGAACTTGCCTTATGATGCTGATGGTCACAAATTGGCCGAACTTTTCAACCAAGTTGGAACCGTGGATCTTGCGGAGGTTAAATTATTCTCTTTTTTATCCTTGTTTGGTTGAAATGGTATTGTGTTTTTGTGCTGAAGTGAAATTATGTATGGTGTTTTTGGTTTTAGGTTATTTATAACAGGGAAACTGACCAGAGCCGTGGCTTTGGATTTGTCACCATGAAAACGGTTGAAGATGCTGAGAAAGCTGTGGATAAGTTAAACGGCTATGTAAGTTTTATATGACTTGTTTAGGTTTTGCAACATGTTAAGCTTGAGTTGTATGCTTGCTGTGTTGTGAACCCTTGTTTTGTTTTTAAATCTGCTAGACTTTGCTGTTTGTAAGTATGACTGTATCCAGCCAGAAGTAGCTGAATGTATTATGAATTTTGCATCAGAGAACATGAAGTGTGGAATTCATATACTAAAATAATAACATGAGTCCTAAAAGCCATCAGTGTTCTAAAAGCCAGCACTTCATATCTACATTATATTATTTGTCCACTTATTGTGATATTCTGTATATATTGGTTAGCAAAATTCCAAATAATATGAGTTGCAAGCTAGGTGAATGTAATTGCCCAAGAAGTATTGGCATGAATAAATGTCCAAGACCATTATGACAACCATTTGAAGTGTCTGTGCTTCCATGCTCCTAATCTCATCTTTGAGGAAAGATATGGGAATTTCTATCCTGAACATATAGAGAAGCTGAACATCTCAAAAAGTACTTTTTTTCAGATTTATTGTAGACTAATTAGTTCACAAGTTTGGGTAACATTCTTCAAACTTTTCAAATTGCACCTCTTATGTTTCTCTGAACCTGGTAAGTGTAACACTTAATTTTTTATGTCTCAATTAATCCCGTTAACAAGAATAAATGCCATTTCTGTTAACATTTGAATTGGACTGTAGAACTTATACTACAAAGGTACAATCTCTAAGTTGTACAAATATGTGAGGGGGTTTGTGCCTGATGATGACATTATAACACCTTCCTACGAGTTATATAGTTACATCATAAAAGCAGGAGATCCAATCCATACAACTATTTGTAATATTTTTGTTTTCAAGTCAATGACTTGGGAGTTTAAATGAATGAAATAAAGCAGAACCTTTATGATTTTGAATAGTTAAATTTCACATTACTACGGAAACTTTTCTGCATGTGCTGAGTTGAGCTGTATGCTCTTCTATTTCTGCATACAAGTCATAAATGTCTTACATTTCTTTCACTGCTTTTATGATGTTTTTTTGGTTCTTTTGGACCTTACCCAGCTTTTCTGCAACAGGATTTCGGTGGTAGACTGTTGACTGTTAATAAGGCTGCTCCAAGAGGATCTAGGCCAGAACGTGCCCCTCGTAGCTTTGATGCCCAACCTGCCTTTAGAGTATATGTTGGTAATTTGCCATGGGATTTTGACAATAGTCAGTTGGAGCAGGTTTTCAGTGAACATGGTAAGGTTGTGAGTGCCCGGGTAGTGTATGATAGAGAAACTGGACGATCACGTGGCTTTGGCTTTGTCACAATGTCTGATGAGGCAGAATTGAATGATGCCATTGCTGCCCTTGATGGTCAGGTATGTTAAATTATCCATGGTCACATGCATTGATAATTAAATATGCTGAAAGCTGAAACATGATTGTTATGGGTTCATGTATGGTAATAGTCTGAGTTTATCATGTACAACTTTTGAAATTGCCTCTTTCGTGTGTTCCTTTGGGGGTTGGGGCCTATGGGGTAAGGTGAGTCGACGTACAAAAAATGAATCAGTTTTTTTTCTCAGAATCAATTATGTAACCAAAAGCTTTACAGAGAAATTTCTCTCCATAATTGATTATAATTTCATAATCAGTTGTAGAAGGATTTCTAAACACACTTATATGATTCTTTTTTGGATGACTTTCTGATATGGTGGTTCATGTATTGCAGAGTTTGGGCGGGAGGACAATCAGAGTGAATGTTGCAGAAGATAGGCCAAGGCGTTCCTTTTGAGTGGTACCTTAAGTAATCCCCATGACAGATGCTGGAGTTCTTTCTCTATTTTAAGAGCTGAGGATAGTGTCTATATTTCTTCTACTTAAAACATCCTTCTTTGGGCAGTCATTTTCGTATTAGATTTACCTATTGTACTGTTATTATTTTGTTGTCCCGATTAAAAGTGTATTAATTCCGATTCCTGAGATTTTGAAGAAAGCTTTCGATATTTTTTTTTTCATTTTGCTGTTTGTTGCATTTTATGAAATGAGAAAACCGGCCAAGTCCTCTTGCAACTATTGTGCAAGCTGATAAAACTCTGCGTGTAAATTTTCTGCTTCATTTGATAGGAGTTAATTCAATTGGATGTAGGGATGACAATTGACATTGGGTAGGATACATAGTTTTATGCTACACATTTTTATACCCGCATTTTCAAAAAGTATTGATACTTGTCCCATACTCGTGTGGGTAGTAATTTGAGTATCCATCCTCATACCTACTAGATACCTATGCGCAAGTATCCATTACCCTTAAATTAGCTAATTAAAATATAACTTTCAAAAGATCTTTTAATAGAAAGCTAAAGTGTAGCTTCCATATTAAAATAAAAAATAATTAATTAAAATATTAAAGATTATTCAAATACAAATAAAATCGTTAAGCTATGTATAATATTTTTAAAAGTTAAGTGAGAAAATATAAATATTAAAGCTAACAATTTTTGGACATGACTTTATAATTTCAGACTTGTTAATGTATTGCTAAAGTTTTAGGTTATTGGTAATATATTGCCAAAATTTCCGTCAGAGTGATCCACTTTCATCATACATGTTGGTACTTTGCATGGAGCGGCTAGCCATGCAGATTCAGAAGTTTGTGGAATAGGGGTGTTGGTGCCCCATCCGGGTCACAAAGGATGGGATTGACATATCTCACTTATTCTTTGCGGATGATGTTTTGTTGTTTTGTCAGGCTTCTAAGGAACAATTGCGCCTTGGTAGCTGAACCTTGGAGGGTTTTTGTGCCACATCAGAAATGAAGGTTAATCTAGATAAGTCAAGAACGTTTTTCTCTAAAGCGGTGGACCAAAGAAAGCAATGGGAATTGTCTACCATTGTTGAAATTTCCAGGGCGAGTAACCTTGGGAAGTATCTTGGACTTCCACTGTTGAAGGGAAGGGCGACAAGAGAACACTTTGCTCCTCTCATTGATAAGGTAAATTCCATGTTAGCTTCTTGGAAGAATAACCTTCTTAATAGGGCAGGCCGAGTATGTTTGGCTAAATCAGTGCTCATATCATTGTCGGTGCATGCTATGCAATCGCTTTGGATTCCAGATTCGGTGTGGGAGCAAGTGGACAGATTAGTGCGAAACTTCGTATGAGGGAAAGGAGGTAACACACGCAGTTGGCATCTTATTGCGTGGAAGGATCTAATTCAGCCCAAAGCAAAAGGAGGGTTAGGGATTAGAATTGTAAGGAAGAACAATGAAGCTTTGTTGGGCAAACTTGTTCATAGCATGATGAATGAGAAAGACAAGCTATGGGTCCAGGTTCTAACTCAGAAAATCTGCCGAACTGAATCAATTTTGACAAAGCAATTCAAGTTGGGGGGGCTCATATGTATGGCATGGAATATTGATGGTTACAGACGCAGTGAAGCATGGGTTCAGTGTGAAGCTTGGGGATGGATCATTGATGACCCGAGGTTGATTCTATGTTTGTCGAGTCCTTCTTGTTTCTTTCTTTTCCTTTTAGAGTCCTTTATTGAGTTTTAATTGTTCATGTTTGCATCTGCATTAGTTTAGGTGTTTTTCATTTATTTCTTTGATATTTTTACTACTTCTAATTAGTTTTAGTTAGAGAGTAATTCCGATGGTCAGATTTGAGCTGAAGTCCTTTGAATTCATGAGTGTTGATTGCATATTGGGAGTTTCATTTGATGAATTGATTGAAAGAAAGTTGAATAATTGTGATTGAATGCATGTTCTCATGAGTTACATTGTTGTTTTGATGGGTTCTTGAGATTCTTTTCAGGTTTGATAGTTGATGCCTGATGATGGTGGTGGAAGACCAAGTAATGAGCCATGATGCTAGGAGAAGTGAGAGTTACAAAATTGAAGAAAAACCAGATGAGCTAGGCATGTGCGCCACCTCGCCACGCACATGCGTGGTGACTAAACCTGATGGCCACGTATGTGCGCCACCTGGCCAAGCACATGCGTCGTGGCCTGACATGATGCTGCGATTTGAGCGTTTTGCCCACGCATGTGCGTGGAGGAGGTCACGCATATGCGTGGATGACTGCTGTAAACTCTATAAATAGGGCTTTTGTTATTTCTTCTAGGTATCTTGTAACTTTTTGAACAAAACTTAGAAGTTTAGGTTCTTGGAGCTTGTGGGAGGCTTCATATTACTCTTGTTTCAGGTTTTTGTTCTTTTATTTTGCATTATGAATTCCCTAGCCATGCTTGGCTTGTTTACCTTTGCACCTTGGGGATTGTGGATTCTAGTTTAAGTTATGTTATGAACTTCTGAGTTTCTTATACTCGCTTGAATGCATGCAAGTGTTTGACTTTCTTCTTGCACAACGGTAGTTGGTAAGGATTAAGAGACTTGAGATTAGATTGATTTGTTTGCTATCACTTAGGCATAAGGGTGAGAACTTATTGTGTTGGCATGAACATAGAAGCTTCATTCTTCAATTGAGTTGACTAGGTACTAAGGCATAAGCCTTAGCAACCTGAGATTGAATGATTTGCTTGATTAAGGTATTAACAAGTGAAGGTAAATGTTACATCACCATAGAAGGGGTTCTAAAGTTCATATAAGGATTTGGTTGTAAGAAACATAATTGGACTAAGTGAAACTTTACCCAGGGTACTTTTTTATCTGAATTACAATTCTTGCTTTTCATCAAAAGTGTATTAAACACAACAAAACCTCAAACTTATATTGCTTTCTTTTTCACATTCTGAACACTAAACTCTTAGAACAAATTGATAAACAACTATCCTCGTGGTTCGATATCTTTTTATTACTTGGATCAATCCGTACACTTGCAGAATTGCTATCAATCATCATGTTTGTGGTACTAGAATTGGATGGGTACAGGCTCGCTGGCTTGCAGAGTTCCGTTTGTTAACATATCGGGCACTAAATTGGTGGCAGTGGACATATGGAGGCATGGAGCATGGAACTTTGATGGGCTATATACTTAGATTCTGTAGGAGGTGAGGATGGAAATCATGAGCATTCAGGTCCCTGTAGTTCATAGTGGGGTGGATCGATTTTTATGAAAGGAAGAAAGCAATGGGTGTTATACTACAAGGTCAACGTATAACTTACTTCTTGAGGATGGAGGCCATGAATTCCGATTTTGGAGCCTGGTATGGAAAGCTAATGCACCAGAAAAAGTGTGCTTCTTTCTCTGGTTTGCGGGCAGGAATGCGTTGCCTACTAATGCCAAAAGACACCATAATTACATTGCGAGCACAACGACTTGTATCAGATGCGGTGCGCCATCGTTGGACAGGGATCATGTGTTGCGTCGATGTATAGGGTCAGCGTGGATTTGGAGTCAATTCATGAGAGCGATTGTCGGCGTTCCAGCGGCATCACCTCTCTGATTCTGGTTGTTCACTCAGTTGCAGGTTAGCAACAATGCCCTGTTCTGTGCAATTGTTTGGAATATCTTGAAGTGGCGCAATAGTTTCGTTTTCAAACAAGCACCACGACACCCATGCGAAGTTCTGCATCGAATTGCTCTTGATGTTGGGGAATTCCAGCGTTGGGGAGAGGAATTGCCCAGGTTGTGTCCGCCGCTGATCATGGTGTTTAAGAGGTGATGCTTCATATCGATGGAAACTGGTATCATAAGGTTGATAAGATGGGAGGAGGAGGAGTCATTAGGGACAACAATGGTAGATGGATTTCGGGTTTTGCATTGGTGTTTGGTGCGGGGGACGCGTTCAAAGCGGAGCTTACGACGATCCTGCGTGGCTTAGCTCACACTTGGCGTGGCTTAGGATTATGATTAGCGAGAATTGGGATTGGAAGGTCTGGACGATCCCGCCTTCCGCTGTGGTTCCCTTGCTTTGCCAGGATGTAGTTGCGTAGTTTCTTGTTTCTTTTATTTCCTTATTGTAACAAAAAAAAATCGCTAAAGTTTTAGGTTACCTTATAAATCTAACTACTTTATTTTTTAAAAGAGTAAGTTGGAGTATTATAACTTTAAGTTTGTGGATATATAATGTGTGTGTAGAGAGTTCGGTTGAGCAGCACCAATATCCATGAATTTTTGTGGATTATTACTTAGCCTAACCTCATAATAAGTTATTATGGACTAGTCAACTTAATTAAAGCAACAATGCAAGACAACTAGAGTTATAATTTCCTTTTTCTTTCTGATCTGATCTAATATTTGAAAGTGAAAAAGTTGCATTATTTTAAAGTTAATCAAAGTTGAGCCGGTGAAACAATGAAGGTTTATTTAATTAGCTTTTTGATCTGATCTATATCTGATCTGATCTATTATCTTAACAATGAAGGCTTATTTAATTAGCTTTGCTTGGCAGCTTAGATCAAGTGGTTGTAGATTAGTTTTGTTCCCTTCTTTCTGGAATATGGTTGGTTTTTTATTTCAATTGGGAGCTGCTACATTGAGGCATAAATACCTGCAATCTGGTTTCTGCCTGTTGTTGCAATATGGCTTTTGTCTGATGCAATTTTTATCTGTTTTATCTATGGTTCTTTCACTTATTTGGCTGCACGGGTGTGGTGATCTGAAGTGGAATATAGGGCATTTTGTCCAATGTTTTGGTGCAGTTTTTTCTGAAAAATCTTTGCTGCTATGCAGCTTGGGATCTGCTGCATTCATTGGCTTTTCTCTTTGTATTCATTTCAGTTCCTAGAGGCTAGTAGTTTATGCCATGTTGGTACCTTTGTTTCTTTGCTTTTCTTTTTATCTTACCTTTCCTTTGCTTGCAGTGTTGTGTCGTTTGTTTTCTAGTTTAGATAGTCTTTTTCTTTTGGCTTTCTGATGCCTTCTTGTAATGACTCTATTGCTATCTATATATTATTCTCTTCTTTCGAAAAAAAAAGTTGTATTCAAATGAATCGGAACATTCGATGATTCAAATGACAGGCTATTTGTTATCTTAAGCTTAGCCTTTATGTGTTGGTATGTTGATGGAAGTGATATCCTAATATTTAGTTCATTTGCAACTAATTGGAAATTAAAGCCTAAATCCACTTTAGGGTTGAATGCCAAGATTTAGGTTTAGGTTAGCTTACCCGTTTACTTCTGATACTTTGCAGAAAGCTTGGCGCCTGTTGTGGAAAAGTACTTAGCTTGAGTTGAAAAAACAGTAGAACCTGAGTTGTTTTGGAAAGGTACTATCTAATATTCACAGCTCACATTGCTAACTAGTTTCTTTAAAAGTTGTATTCATTTTGATTTTGAGTTACTTCAATTAACTAGTTTCTTGTGATTTTCAGAGCAAGAACCCTCGTCTGCCGCATCTTTGCTGGTCTCTTTCTCTAATGTTTTGCTCATGCTGGCTTGCACGCCTCTACTGATATGTTGACTATTTTTTGCACTTGTCTTTACTAGTTAGTTTCTGTACTAGTTAGATTTGTTCTAGATCTTCTAGTCTATTCTGTTTTTTTGCAATTTTGCTATGTATTTTCCTTTGATGTTTAACTCACTTGAGAGAATGTGTTCTCAATATCTCTTTTATTCTAATAAATTTTCATTTAAAAAAAAATATATTCAAGTCAAATTAGTGTAAAAAAAACGCAAAAAAAAAAAGCAAATGGAAAAAAAACATTTTACATCGGTTTCAAACATAACCGATGTGGTAAGTACACATTTCACATCAGACGTCTGGTATAACCGATGTGAAATGTACACATTTCATATAAATATAAACCGATGTAAAAAATGTAATTAAAAAAAAAAACGAATTTACATCAGTTTCAAACAGAACCGATGTGAAATGTATCTATTTCACAACGGTGTTTTTGTCTCACCCAATGTGAAATGTGTATATTTCACATCGGTGATACCAGATGTCCAATGTAAAAAAGTACTTACCACATCAATTTTGTATAACCGATGTGAAAATGTGAGGACATACCACATCACTTTTACTTACATTGGACGCAAATCGATGTGAAAAGTACTTTTTCTAGTAGCAATTTCATCTAACAAATTTTTTCCCTATCTATCAAAAGTACATTTTACGGGGACTCATGGATGGAACCACGTTTCACCAAAAGGAGCATTCGCCCCCTTGAACACAAAAGTACTTCTATATATACTATACATAATATATTAAGCCCTGCATCTGAGTTTCTATATTTCGCCCCCCACCCCTACAAAAAAAAGCTGCACGTTAGACATTAAGGCAGATAAACATTAAGACACTTAAACTAGTCAACCTATAGCCTATCAAAAAAATGAAGCTAAACGATTATTTATGGAAAAATTATAGTAAGACATCCGTATAGTGTAAACATTCAATAGGTATTTAGAGGGAGAAATGAATAGATGAAAGTAGTAAATTGAAGTGATATATAATAGAAGCAAGAGATAAAAGAAAAAAAAAAGAGATATCTATTGGATGTTTGCATTGTTTCTATCCCTGAATATCAATACTTTTATTTTTACAATAGAATATTAGAGAATGTATGTGTATTGCAACTTCAGCGACATAACCCGGTTAAGGTAAATTGGACGGTTTTTCCCACAAGAAATAATTCTCGTAAAAGAGTAGTAAACATTGATAATGTTTTTGATGTGTTAATTTTTTGTCCCCCTCACCAATTTTTTTTTGGTTCTATTGTAAACTTAATCATACTAAAGCATGGAAAAGAAGGATCTTAGAATTCATAGTTTTCACACAATAAGAATGGTTGTGGAGTACTAACCTCTATTCATGAGTGTGATTGATCCTCTTTGACGTTCTTGCATAATGTCATTCAGCAATGTAGAAAGATTTTTATGTTCTTCAACAATAGAAAAACTTTTCTATCTCCTTCTCGTTCTTTCTATACTCTTTTTTATTGATGGCAAATATAGAGAAATACTTTTATGGGCAAAGATAGGAATAATTGGCTTGTTTTGGTGGTGGGATCAGGCCATAGAGGGTGGTGGCTATAGTGTCGTGGTAAGGGGTAGAACAATAGTTTGGGAGAAAGGCAGAATTCGAACCTACGTAGAAAAACTTCAACAGATTTACGGTATGCGCTTTTGACCACTCGACCACTCTCCCCTTCCCGGGCCGGAAGGCAATCTTTATCAAGTCTGACCTCGGGACAGCAATTGCTTACCTTTATTCTTCTTCAACTGAAATTCATTATCTTCCTTTCCTATTGGATCTCTTGCTTTCAAGTTCAGAAATTTGCAGAGCAAATTGAATTGAAGAAGAAGAATCGTATTGAACAAGATTGAAAGTATATGGATTTACAATGTACAATACTTATTTATACTAGCTATAATAGAGTACACCATAACTATTCTGTTACTCTACTACACCCTATTCTATTTCCAAATCAGTTAGCCATAACTGCCTCTTGCTGAGTTGGCTTGCTTAGCTGTCAAATTTGTTATAACAGAATTGCTGAGCTGTCCACAACTTGTATCAACCCTGCTAGGAATCACTTCAGAGTTTGTAACTTGTGTGAGCTTGTTTTCTTCATTGCTTGGTACCATAGAACTTTCCTGATGTTCATTCAATAGCCTCCCACAAGCTGAACCATGGTAGATATCTAACATGTTGAGCTTGCTTAATAGGAAAGAGAAAGGTCCTACTGAAAGAGCCTTTGTGAAGAAATCTGCCACTTGAAATTTTGAAGAAATAGGCAATAACCTCATTAAACCAGCTTCTGATTTCTCCCTTACTATGTGGCAATCAATCTCTAAATGCTTAGTTCTTTCATGAAAAACAGGATTAGCAGCTATATGAAGGGCACTTTGGTTATCACAGTAAATGACTGAAGGTTTTACAGGTTCAATCTGAAGATCCTTTAGCAGATAAGTAAGCCATTGTAGCTCACAAGTGGCTGAAGCTAGGGCTCTATACTCTGCTTCTGAGGATGACTTAGATACTGTCTGTTGTTTCTTTGATCTCCAACAAATTAATGACTTTCCAATGAAGAAACAATAACCAGCCACTGATCTTCTAGTGTCTACACAACCTCCCCAATCTGCATCACTAAACCCCAACAATTGTACGACAGAGCTCCTTGGGAAAAATAACCCTTTTCCTGGACTCCCTTTCAAATACTTTAGAATTCTATGAGCTGCAGCATAATGAGTCACAGTTGGATTGGAGAGGAACTGACTTAGCTGCTGAACTGCAAAGGTTATATCAGGCCTGGTTGTAGTAAGATAAAGTAGTCTTCCTATGAGTCTTCTGTATGAAGAGACATCCTCATAGGGTTGCCCCCCATCTTGAGATAATCTGGAAGATGGAGCAAGAGGAGTACTCACTGGTTTGCTGCCCAAGACTCCAGAATCATGAATCAAATCAAGACAATATTTCCTTTGACACAAAGAAATACCTTTGGCAGAATGAGCAACTTCTAAACCCAGAAAATACTTTAAGACTCCTAAATCCTTGATCTTAAAAGCATTATCCAAGGCTGTTTTGATCCGTGTAAACTCATCCAAAGAATTTCCAGCTAAGATAATGTCATCCACATAGATAAGCAAGACAGTAAAACTCTGGCCTTGAGTTTTAGTGAACAAAGAATGATCAGAATGTGCTTGCTTATAACCACAAGTAACTAACAAACTAGTGAGCTTGGCATACCATTGCCTACTAGCTTGCTTAAGTCCATATAAAGACTTATGAAGCTTGCAGACTTTTCCAGAATCAACACAAGAAACCCCTTCTGGTACCTTCATATACACATCCTCATATAGATCTCCATGAAGGAAAGCATTATTGACATCTAGTTGATGCAAATGCCAATTGTTCACAGATGCAAGGGCTAAGACCATTCTGACAGTAGTAAGTTTAGCTACTGGTGAGAATGTGTCAAAATAATCTATCCCTTCAATCTGATTATAGCCTTTAGCTACTAAGCGAGCTTTGTACCTCTCTACTGTACCATCTGCCTTCCTTTTGATTTTATAAACCCACTTATTATCAATAGGTACAACATTAGGAGGTAGTGACACTAGACTCCATGTTCCATTAGCCTCTAAAGCAGAGATCTCTAAATTCATTGCATCTACCCAACATTTGTGTTTGGAAGCCTCAGCATAAGTGTGTGGTTCAGAATCAAGAGACAGGGACATGACATATGCATGATGTGGAATAGACAAATTAGAGTAGGACATATAGTTAGAGATAGGATATTTAATACCTGAAGATGTTTGGCTAGCTTTACAAGAAGAGGAGGCTGTATGAAAAACATAGTTTCTGAGATGTGATGGTTGATGTCTAGGTTTTGTAGATCTCCTTGTCTGATCAGAAACAGAAGTTGCTGATGGAGATTCTGGACTTGGAAGAGGCACCTGAACTGATGTAGCATCTGCTGAGGGAATTGAAACTGACAAGTCATCCAGAGAATTAGAGGAAGTTGCAGGAGAAGAAGTCTCTGACATAGGATCAATACTAGTGCCCTGAGTATCCTCATTCTCAGGTGTGAAAACAGACCATGGCATTGCTTCTGACTGATGATAAGGCAAAATATGATCATAGAAAATGACATTTCTTGAGACACTCAAGGCTCTACTCATCATATCCAGCACTACATAACCCTTTGTTCCAGTTCTATATCCTAGAAAAACACATTTTCGAGCTCTAGGATCTAGCTTGAGCCTAGCATTATGTAGAGTGGATACATAACACAAAGATCCAAAAACCTTGAGGTCTTTCAAATCTGGTGGCTGCTTGTATAAAAGTTCAAAGGGTGATTTATTATGCAGAACTACAGTTGGTACTCTATTGATTAAAAACACTACATGTTGCACTGCATAATTCCAGTATTGTTTTGGCAATTTGGACTGAAATAATAATGCTCTCCCTATGTTTAAAATGTCATGATGTTTTCTCTCCACTCTCCCATTTTGCTGAGGACATTCTACACATGAGGTTTCATGAACAATGCCACTTGAAGCATAAAAATTATGAAGTGTAAACTCAGGCCCATTGTCTGTTCTAATAGTTTTAACATTAGCACCAAACTGAGTCTTAGCATACATCACAAAGTCCTGAACCTTAGAAGATACTTCTGACTTCTGTTTCAGCATGATTATCCATAGATATCTAGTATTATCATCAACAACAGTTAAAAAATACTTATGACCATGTACTGTTGTCATGGAAAAAGGACCCCAGATATCAAAGTGAAGTAAGTCAAAAGGTTTGACAGCTTTATTTATGCTCAAAGAGTAAGGTAATCTCTTTTGTCTAGCCATATGGCATACATCACAAACTAAAGCAGTGGCTAATGCCTTATTTACATGAATATAAGGATGAGACTTAGTCATAGCTAGTAGTAGTAGCCGTATTAACCCTTGACTCTGCCTGCGCTTTCTGCTCCTCTGGCTGACCCTCTAGACCATCAACCATCAAGTAGTATAAGCCTCCCTCTTGCTTAGCCAAACCAATCATCTTCTGGGAATTGAGGTCCTGTATCAAAGAGTGTGAGTAATAGGATTGAACAACACAAGATAAGTGTTTACACAGTTTAGAAGTAGAGACAATGTTAAAGCTAAATTGTGGTACAAAAAGAACATTTCTTATGGATAACAATGGAGAGAAAACCACAGTACCAGCCAAATGAGCATTGACAATAGTACCATTAGGTAACTGGACATGAATAGGACTTATCTTGTAATATGTGTGAAATAAATCCAATGAAGAGCACACATGATCAGTGGCTCCTGAATCTAATATCCAGGAGCTACAAGCTTGTGCAGAAGTAGTATAAGAAGATAGAATTATGGTTCTACCTTTCCCTGTAACATGAGAGGTATCATGAGACTTATGCTGAGCATGAAAATGATTAACATGATGTGGATTCTCTTGAATCCTTAGCTGATTGACATGTGAAGAACTTGCAGATTGGTTATCAGTAGTTCCTTGAATCAAGCTTAAAAGCTTCTGACATTGTTCTGGTGTAAAACCTGTGAATGATGGTGTAGAAACAGATGAGGAACTAGTCCCATTAACATGAGAAAAATGATTTGTATCTGATTGCAGAGACTGATTTTCTTCATTTAAAACAGCATGATCACCATGATGACTGTCATCTGACTGAAAATTATTAACAGATCCAGAATTATTTGATCTAAAAGATTGTGGAAGACCATAGATCTTATAGCATGTGTCAATAGTATGGCCTATCCTCCCACAGTGTGAACAAATTCTGTTCCCTCTACCAGTGCCTTGATAGTATCCTCTACCATTCCCTGTGTTAGCAGCAGGAGTAGAACTCCTTCCACCATAGTTCTGATTTCCACTATAGTTCTGATTTCCTTGACCTCTGCCTCTACCATAACCATTTCTTGAATCAACAGCATTAACCAAGGATCTTGACTCATTCACATTCTGACTTGAACTTCCTGAGGAAGATTGCCTCTCTTGTTGTATGACCATTGAAAACACCTCATTCAATGTTGGTAAAGGTTTCATGAGTAGAATTTGTGAACGAACAGTAGCAAATTCTTCATTAAGACCTGTCAAAAATCTGATTATATAATCTTGATCCTTGTAAGACTTAGCATGACCCTGACATGGACATCTAGCATTGCAGATGCATATAGGTAATGGTCTAAAACCATCAATTTCTTCCCATAAAGTCTTCAATTCAGTGAAAAAATCAGTAACTGTGGATGAACCTTGTCTCAAATTGTAAATCTCACTTTGCAATTCTGAAATTCTAATCAAATCTACTTGTGAAAACCGTTCCTTCAACTCATTCCAGACATCAATGACATTTTCAATGTAAACTAAATTCTGTGCAATAGAAGATGATGTAACAGAATTCATAATCCAAGTGTGAACTAGATTATTGCACATGTCCCAAGCATAGTAGAGAGGTTGATCCGCATCTGGAACTGGAATGCTTCCATCGACGAACCGAAACTTGTTCTTGGAGCTCAATGCTCTTCGCATCGAACGCATCCATGTCTGGTAATTTGAACTCGTCAGTTTTGGTGTGACAGAAACCGTAGAAGGTCCATCTCCTGGATGAACGAAGTATGGGCTCAAAGGATCAAGTGAAGGATCAAGAACTCCATTGTTGACACCTGAAGATTCAGCGTGTGCGTTGTTTGCCTTCCTCGCCATGAAAAAAAACGAACCAGTAGATTGAACCAGAAATTGACTCAGAGAGAAGTCAATCACGAACTGGAAGAACAGTACCTCAACAGAATTAAGAATTAGGAAGCAAGAAATTGAGAAATTTCACCAATCGATCAACACGAACACAAATCAACACATCACCGATCAGAATCATACGACCACGATCTTCATGCTTTCCATTGAAACCCTAAGCGAGAAAGAATGATGCAGCGGAAGATAGCAGAGCCCCTGTGTAGGAGCTCTGATACCATCAGAAATTTGCAGAGCAAATTGAATTGAAGAAGAAGAATCGTATTGAACAAGATTGAAAGTATATGGATTTTCAATGTACAGTACTTATTTATACTAGCTATAATAGAGTACACCATAACTATTCTGTTACTCTACTACACCCTATTCTATTTCCAAATCAGTTAGCCATAACTGCCTCTTGCTGAGTTGGCTTGCTTAGCTGTCAAATTTGTTATAACAGAATTGCTGAGCTGTCCACAACTTGTATCAACCCTGCTAGGAATCACTTCAGAGTTTGTAACTTGTGTGAGCTTGTTTTCTTCATTGCTTGGTACCATAGAACTTTCCTGATGTTCATTCAATACAAGTTCTCTTAGTTTCTATGTAACTCAATCAGGACGTAGATGTAGATACGGATAGGGGTGAACCGAGTAACCAACCCCGGTGGCTGGATGACTCCTTAACCCTTAGACCGCAAAACTAAGACCAACGAGGCGGTACCTCGATGGCGTTATAGGCTTTTGATAAAAAACGAGAAATGGTCTGGTGTAGTAGGTGGTTGATGGAGGTTAGGAGTAACTGGAGTCTAACTTGGAAAACACATTACATGGGGGGGAGAGTGCAGGGTGTGGGGGACAAGTACCTCCCTGTGGAGAAAAAAGAGAGGAATGTCTATTTTCACAAAGTAATATCTGACCATTTTTTTAATCATGTCAGTTGATTCCTTTAATAATTAAATCATGCAGCTTACAAACTTCAGCGATAATTTTGAACCTATGATACACTAATTATTTCTACTGTCCATTGCGCCTGAAGTCTTACAAACTTTAGCGATAATTTAGAAACTATGATGCACTAATTTTTTTTTACTGTCCATTGCGCCTGAAGTCTTAGAAGTTTGGGTTTAACTAAAAAAATAATATTAGAAATTATAAACACAAGATGATTTGTCATTTAACTATCAAAATTATAACCAAATAAATTGAGATAGTGCATCAACACTTCCTCCAACACTGATAAATGGTCATTGACCAACCTTTACCGCTTAGAGAGTTGACCGGGGGACTCAAGATTAATCACTGACTTTTGACTTTGAGAATTCATGGTTAATCGAGATTATTATTGTTGCACATGATGAGCCCATCCTAACATGTTACTATACAATTCTAACAGCATGTACATACATCCCAGTTGCAACCACTGATATCTCTATCACTTTAACCTTTCAAATTTCAGGAAACTTTTAACTATACAAAGTCTAACTGTTTGCGTGTACCAAGCACAGACGGAGACATCTAAACTCTAAAGCATTGGCTTTAAAAATTCAGGATTTTGGCTCCATTTCAGTAACCTCTTAGCTGAGCTTCACGACTAGTGAGGGGCACATAACGAACGGAGGTCTCAGTCCGGATACTGATAGAACCATCAGAATTCTTATCCACCACCTTTAAATCTTGAAACATGTTTCCAACAGGAATCACCATTCTACCACCAGGCTTCAACTGGTCAATAAGTGGTTGGGGAATTTCTGGTGCTGCTGCTCCAACATGAATGGCATCATAAGGAGCAAACTCTGGCCAACCTTCTCTTCCATCTGTCAACATTAGAATGCTTAAATATTTGAAATTATCTCTCTACTAAAACAAAATTTCAAATGGACTTAATTTAACTGCTCAAGAAAAATTGATATAATCATATCACGCAGCTATAGTAGATCTAGTAATTCAAAATTTCATATAGACGTAATTTAACTGTTGGAAATATTAGTATAATCATATCGTGCAGCTATAGTTGATCCACTAAATTTATACTTAAGAACTATTTGAAAGAGCTTATTTAATCTTAATTTAAAGCATAAGCGCTTATCCAAGTGTTGGGAAAACTTATGTATATGGCCTACCCAGAAGTTGTTTTGACCTTATTTTCTTAAGTTGTTTAGAGCTTATGCGCTTACCTATAACCTATTTTCAGCTTACTTTGAAATTAGCTTATAAATAAGCGCCTATTGCTATGAACACTTAATTAAGCTGTTTACCCAAATGCAGTGGGAAGCCTCATAATCACTTTTGCATAGAAGCTACATTTAGCTTCTAAGGTTACCATACTTTGAATTGTGTGCTCACCAGACAGTATAAATATCAGGCGTAATCATAACAAGATACTTTTGGATCAACTCTACTTTAAGTTAATCACCTCAAACTCAGAGATCACAAATCCTGACAATTAGATTATATTTTCTATGTTTATTTCATGGATTCGATAGAGTTAAAATTAGTCAACTAGATTCAAGTTCAACTGCCATGCTGGGATGAAAAGCTTCAATCTTTCAGATTCATAGAAATTTGACAATTCATACCACCGACATGAACAGAAAGAGATCCATCTTTTAATTGTGCAGCTGCAGCACTTTTCTGAATATTGTCTATGGACAATGAAACCAATTCAGGAATATGCTCCACACCAACAGCACGACCTTGGGGTCCAATCATCAAGGCAAAACACGCAGTCAGATATCCTGTTCCTGCAAAGAGGCCCAAAAACGCAGATATTGTGAACACCAACTTAAGAGAATAATTTGAAAAGGCGAAAAACAAGTGCTGTGAAATATAACATCAATTAAGCCATATATCACATGTTACACCAAATCTCCACCTTGAAATTGGGATTACGCAAATCAATAGGACAAACCAGCTTCTGATTGCCTATCAACAAACTCAGTCGTGGGTTTACAACATAACATCTTCACATTATTTTGCTACGCCTATTTAACTCTCCCAAGGTGGCAGAATTTAGAAGCTACTCTACATCTACATTATAGACAATCTGACTGCCAGGCAAATGCAATAATATCAAGCTTTTCTAAGCATCTGTACCATCACAGCTCGTCATCAATTTCTACCATGTATCTCAATAAATAAATCAGTACCATCAACATAGGACAGTAACTACACCAATTCGCCTACAATATATATTCCTCATCAACAACAAATCAAGTACACGGGAATGGTAATATGGAACACCTAGAAAAACTTCATACTAACTAGCAAGCAACTTATATTTCTTTTGAATATCACTGGAAATGTAATAATCAATTATAAATAGGACAATGAACTAAATATATACCAGAGCCAATGTCGAGAGCATGCATCCCAGGGCGCAAATTCTCCTCCAGCAACTGAAGGCAGGTGGCATGCATGTGTGGTGCAGATATAGTGGCATTGTATCCTATGGCCATGGGGGTATCATCATAGGGTGCCGATCCATCAGGTACAAACAAAGCTCTATCAACAGTTTCCATTACTTCACCCACCTTACTTGATGTGATCACTCCATAACGCTGCAACCTCTCCACCAATGCTTTGTTCTTGCTGATGCCACTCACAGAGCAGAAACGCTACATATTTTGCAACAAAAAAATTTATCTTGCATGAAGTGATTTTTCTATAACAAGAAAATACCAAGAACATGATTAAAGGATAAGAAACCCTAGTAGTAAGTAATACTCCCTCCATTCCAAAATGGTTGTTGTTTCGGCTTTTCATGTTTTTCAAAATGGCTATCTTAGAAATTCAAGACTATTTGTCACTTATTCTTCTCATCAATTCTTAACTATTAGTATTATTTTCTCCCGAAATAACTCAACTTTAAATAAGGGTGTTACAGTCAAATTATATATATGATATAGCAATTTATGAGCTCTCAAACTAAATGCATAACCTTAAGCTAACAACTATTTTGGAATGCAGGGAGTACGATACTGTTTGGTTTAGTTCCTTTCCTCTTTTCTTTCTCCACTTGTTATGAAGACATGTTGAGTAAAAAAAGGGTATAAATTACTCTAAGGAACCTTAAAAGTACTGATGAAAAAAGCATTAATGCAACTAACATTTGCCTATAAAAAAAAAAATTCTGAATACAGATCTTAACAAATTTCTGACTGTTTAAAAAATGAACAGAAGTGAAGGACACGATGAAATTCACAAAAAAAAAAAGAATAATAATAAAGAGTGAGGAAATAGCAAGGATGAGAAGAGAGTGAGAAAGTGAACCTGCATCGTGAGGCAGAGAGCGTTCCCCGTGAGAAAACTAGGGCTTTGAAAGAAGTAGAAATTGGTAATTGAAGAGAGAGAAAGAGGACGGTGCTTTGAGATTGAGAGAGTGCGTGTAGAAGCGAAACAGTAGCGGCAACAACGATAGGCCAACGAAGGGGAAGGGGAAGGGGAAGAAGAGTAATGGGGGTGGTGGTGGTAGTAAACACTCATTTCTCGTTTTTTCTCGCACTTTCCCCTTCACACGCTCTCATGCCACTCGTCATATACCACTTACACGTGTTAACCGATTCTTCCTATGCAGTGCAGGAAACATGAAGCCGTATTATAAATCTCTCCTCGAATAAGTCATCGACTCAGTGGAAGCAGTGGTTCAACCAGGTTCAATCGATTCAATCAAATTGTAGCAAGGAATATTTGAAAGCAAAATTTAGGATATACTGAAAAAACAACAAGCGGTAACTGTAGGTACATAGGGATTGGGTACGATGATAGGTAAACGGTTCAAAGTTCAAAACATTAGGAGAGATTAATTTACTAACATTACTAACAACTAACATTTACATATAAAAAAAACATTGTAGCAAGGAGACGGAGGCTCCATTCTCATTGTCTCCACTTTGTGGTAAATTGGTTAGCAAGGAAATTTTTTATTTTGCACATTAATAACCCAGTTGGTCCATCAGTTTATTCTGGGTTGAATCCAAGTTCGACGGAGACATGTTGAGTTTGACTGGTTTGATTGTACGTCTGATCCAACTTACAATATAACTAATTACATTTTCGATTCACGGTTGGACTGACAGGTCCGGTTTGAGTTTAATAACAATGGTTACAAGTTTGGATTAATAAAACTTATTTTTCTCAACAGGTTTGTTAAAATTGAATTTAAAAGCGTGAATTATGTTTGGTAATTAGTAGAATTTGTACGTTTTCTTGATGCTTTGTTTCAAGAAAATTTGCTAATGAAACATTTGAATCATTTTACCTTGTATAAATGTAATTAAAATAAACCAAATGATGAAGGCTATGTTTCACGTCCGCTTTTCGATTCTTATCTTGTTGTGTGGTAGTTCTCGAGACTCAAGCTTCTTCGCGTTCGCGTCTAGTTTGAAATGCCATTTTTCCTCCCTTAACTAATTGTCAGAGAATTTATTTTAAGAGGATTCAGGTGAACTTAGAGGAAAAAATGTTGTTTTCTACAGACAGCGGCAAATGCTCTTCTCGGAATTCGGATCACTTCTAGTGTTGTGCTAGGTGGTGGAGCTCAGTTGTGGCTTGCTCTGAGAGAGTGGTGGTGCTGGCCTCAAACATAGGGCGAGTACAAAGACACTTGGACATTCAAGCCAGTTAATAAGTAAACACAGAATCAAAGAGTCTAAGAAGAACTCAGAAGTGCTAATAATGAATAACATGTTATGTAAAAGAACGATATAACATGTATTTATAGGTTAAGCATGCATGTTCGGAATCTCTAAAAGTGTGTGAGAAGTCCTTTTAGTGGAGCTTCCGTGCGCACAATTGACTTGGTGCTGTCATGCTTAAGTATATATCTCAGCCCTTTTCCAGGTCGATCTGGCACTTTGCCAATTGTGCTAGGGTGGTCCGTTCCTGGACCAGGCATGCTAATCGATCGCACGGTGTCTACTTAAGAGCATAACCTAGTGAGGTCGCGATGCTGTATGGAACATATCCCAACTCACGTGGTAAATCATGATTCTTTACTAAACAATCGTCTAGACTTTGATTTATTCAAGTTTCCTAGTGACAATCGCCCCTTTAAAGAACAAGATAAATCTTAAGTCGCAGAATCCCCAAAGCTAACAACAAATAGGTGTTAGAGGTTTAAATTGTTCAAAGAAATGTGATTACAATCACCTCTTACACTTCACCAGTGACTATAATCACCTCTCACTGATTTCTCTCCTATTAATAAACAATAAAATAGAACATGAACATTGAGAGAAGGAAGAGAAGCCAAATTCAAAAGCAAGAAACAATATTTCAATAACAATAGGATCCCAAGTTCACAACATAGGAAGGTTACATCGTAAGATCGACTAAGATTTTAGCAACCCATGAGTTTGTGTGAAAACTCGGAAAATAAAAATAAAAGAAAATAGGTAGCAACTGAAACTCGAAAATAAGGATAACAAAAGATTAAATGATAAGTTGAAGACGATCGTTCTTTCACCTTTGATTAGCAACCCATGAGTTGGACAATTGATTCTCCTTTGCAAGTTGTCCTTTCTTTCTTCTGCAGACGATCGTTCTTTCTCCTTGAGACCAACCTGCTCTTCTTTCTGGAAAGTCTTCTGATCTTATACTGACAGCTCTTCTTTCAATCAGGCTTCTGATGTCTGCTGTCTTGTCTTCTTTTCTGCTTTGCTCTGAATCTTCTGTTGAAGAATCCTATCTCTTTGTTGTTGCAGTTTCTTCTGTTGAGACGATCTTCAAATTTCTTCTTAATCTTCGTCGTCATCATTGAGTCAGACGATAGAGTATGCCTTGTTGAGCTTCATCTTTTCCTTGTGTAGACAATCCTTGCAGATATGACTTTTCCTTTTTCCAATGGGATCATCTGATATAATAGATGACTAAATACTTAGACTGTCCTTGTTTGTCCCGTATTCCAATTCATATGAAATCCCAGATGAAGCAAGTCGATCATAAGTACTTTGTTCTTTGGTTGTGCTTGTTGTTAAGTTCAAACGCACCAAATCGTTTTAAAATCTAATTTTGATCAATAACAATTTTTATATATGGAAGCACTTCGCTGAAATCTAAACTTTCAAATTAATTTGAATTTCATGATTTATTCTATTATGAATAAAGGACCTCAACGTCAATCTATCCTAAAGATAAAGATTCAAATTTGCAAGACTGTCTGGCACACATGTGACACAAGCTGAGCCACATTCACCTCTGATCGTTTAATGCCAGCTCATCATTCAGAAAGATTGAAGACAAATGTCAAAGCACCAACGATAAAGTCAGAATGTAACCAGCTGCTAAGGATTCAAATGAGATCACGTGAAGATTTTCTCTCTCCTTGAGGCACGCTGACCAACGAGGAAAACTACAACATGTCTACATCAAATTTCTCTATTGTCTCACTTCTGAAAAGTAGCCAAAGGCTATTGCCACCTACTAGCTGACAAGCCTCACCTTTTCGGCAAAAGGACACACTTAAACAGTAGCATGCATTTAATGCATCTACCAACTAGAGCCATTTGAATCAGTGGATGGATCTATCTCACTACAGCCAAAACAACGGTTAGATTTGTCTCACAACGGCTACAACAAATGCAAGCAAGTATTTAAGGCAACTATAAAGAAAGAAGATGAAGAAGAGTTAAGACCGGAAGAACAAGAATCCTAAGCATTCATTCCTTTATTCTTCTAAGCATTCAAAGCTCTTCAAGTTCACAACAGAAATTCTTTTAGTGTAAAATATTTGAACACCAAATCTGCAAGAAAAGAGAGAGAACCTAGAACCTTAAACAGTCAAATCTCTTCATTTATTTCTCTCTAAGAATGAGAACTCTAGAGTGATCCAAAGTCATATCTGAACTAAAACACTCAGAGTTCCAAACGATCTCGTAAAGATTGTAGGAGAAGTCCTGGAGAATACTTGTATTGCTGAAGTCCTTGATACTTGCTAGTGAAAATCTTGGTGGTGGCCAAGTACTTGACGTAGCCCATCGTTTAAGGGTGAACTAGTATAAATTTGTGTGTGCTGATCGTCTGATAACTCTACTTACATTTCCGGTGCACTAAACGTTTGCGAAAAGTTTTCAAAAACATATATTCTTTTTGAAAAACTAAGTTTTAAAAGAACACAATTCAAACCCCCCTCCCCTTTCTTGTGTTATTTACTTACATCACAATTGGTATCAGAGCTTAGTCTCTCGAACTAACATCTTAACAGGTGAAGAGTAAAGATCCGTGGTAGAAGATCAAGCTATCGCTATGGGCTCATCCACCAACAAACTTCCCTTCTTTGATGGAACTGAATATCCCTACTGAAAACTCACATGCAACTATTCATTGAGTCTTCAAACTATAAAATGTGGGACATCATTGAAACAGGTAATATCGTCGACAAAGATGATGCTGGAGAACCAATCAAGAAAGATCAACTAACGGATGCACAATGCAAAGATTATCAACTCAATGCCAAAGCAAAATTATTTCATCTATGTGCATTGAGTAAGGCTCAACTAGACAAATTTGATGGGCTAACAACACAGCAACGAAGTACGGGACGCTCTAGGAGTTGCATATGAAGGCACAACAAACGTAAAACAAGCCAATGTTAGTCTACTTGTGGCTAAGTATGAAACCTTCAAGATGAAGGAGAATGAAAACATTGATGACATGTTTGGAAGATTCCAAACCATTGTCAATGGTCTTAGAAATATCGATCAAATCACCAAGATTCTAAGATGTCTCTCCAAGAAGTGGAGACCAAAAGTCACCGCTATTCAAGAAGCTAAGGATCTTAGCACCTTGAAGATTGAAGATCTCCTAGGATATTTGAAAGTTCATGAAATGGAACTTTCTCAAGATGAAGGAGAGAAGAAGCAGAAGACTGTTGCTTTCAAAGCTAAAAGTTCCAAAACTGTTCAAGCTAAGGAATCGCCTGATGAGGAAGACACTTTAGAAGACGGAAAAAAGAGGAAAATGACCATCAAAGAAAGACAGGAGATTCAAGAAGATGTGGACCAAGAAACAAAGAGGAAAAGGACCATCAAAGAAAGACAACAAGTGGGAACAAGGTCAAAAGAAGAAATCATTCACCCACAAAGGTGAAAGTAGTCCAAGCGCAGACAAGAGTTTCATCATTTGCTATGAATGCAAGAAGTCAAGACACATCAAATTAGACTGTCCTAAGCTAGCCAAAAAGCCTCTCAAGAAACCGTTCTACAAGAGAAAGAAAGCTTTAATGGTAGGATGGGATGATTCTGAGGAAAACTCAAACAATGAAGATGCGGATGATGATGATGAAGAGTCTTTCTTTGCACTCATGGCGTCTGTAGACGAATCAGACAATGATGACGACGATGAGATCTGCTTAACAGGACGAAAGAAACACCAACAATGGTACCTGGAAAGTGGATGCTCACGACACATGGCGGGAGAAAGGTCTATGTTCCCAGAGATCCAAGCTAGAAAGGACGGTGGAACAGTCTCCTTTAGGTAACCAGAAGGGATTTATTGTTGGAGAAGGTAATGTTGGTAAGGAACCCCTTCCTGTAATAAATAATTTCTTGCTAGTTAAGGGGCTAAAACATAATCTACTTAGCATAAGTTAATTATGTGATAGTAGGTTCACTGTTTCCTTTAACAAAATGAAGTGTAGTGTCACTGATTCTTATAATGAAGTCATCTTTGAAGCTCAGAGACAAGGGAATCTATATAAGATAAACTTGGAAAATCTAGCAAATCAAAATGTAACTTGTCTAGTATCCTCAGAGGATAATACATGGCTCTGGCACAGAAAGCTAGGGCATGCTTCCTTAAGGACCATTCCTAAAATAGTCAGTCATGACTTAGTACGTGGTCTGCCAAAACTATCTATCAAATCTGAAGTTACATGTTCTGCTTGTGTTCAAAGTAAACAGCACAAAACCTATATTCCTGCTAAAAACTTTGTAAGCACTAGCAAACCTCTGGACTTATTACATATGGATATGTTTGGACCTACTAGAACAACTAGTATCTCTGGAAAAATATATTGCTTTGTCATAATAGACGACTACTCAAGATTTACTTGGGTACACTTCCTAAGAAACAAAGAAGAAACCGTTCAAACATTCAAAGCATTCAGCAAAAGAGTTCAAAATGAGAAAGGCTACTGCATCTCAACCATTCGTAGTGACAGAGGATGAGAATTTTTCAATGATAAATTTGAAAAGCTCTGGGAACAAGAGGGAATCACTCATCAATTCTCAACTCCAAGATATCCTCAAAAAAACAGTGTTGCTAAACAGAAGAACATATCTCTTCAGGAAATGGCAAGGACAATGCTCAACGAAACATCATTTCCAAAGTACTTTTGGGCTGAGGCTATTGACATAACTTGCTACATTCAGAACAGAATAATGATGCGACCTATGCTGAAGAAGACTCCATATGAGCTTTAGCGTGGAAGACGACCAATAATATCTTACTTCCATCCCTTTGGATGTAAATGCTTCATCCTCAACTCAAAGGACAACATTGGAAAGTTTGACAACAAGTCCGACAAAGGGATTTTCCTTGGCTACTCCACTCACTCCAAAGCTTATAGAGTGTTCAATTCTAGAACTCAAGTTGTGGAAGAATCAATCAATGTCAAATTTGATGATCAAAGTTAACCTATAGCCAATGATCGTCTAGAAAAAGACTTTCTAAAACTAGATCTGTCTGATAAAGGTGAAGATGACTTATCCAACAAAGCTCAACCATCAAACACTTCACATGAAGCTCCTTGTGATTAGCCTCAATCATCCAAATCTCAACCGTCTGACCAAATAATGACCTCAAGTGGAATCTCTCTTCCTGGGGAAAGAAGATACAAGTCAGATCATCCACCAGAGCAGGTCATTGGTAGCATTTCAGAAAGAGTCAGAACCATATCATCCTTTAGAGAAGAATCCAACAGTGCATTCATTTCAGAAATCGAACCAAAGACAGTAGACAATGCTCTACAAGACGAAGGATGGATTCTCGCCATGCAAGAAGAGTTGAATCAATTCGAAAGAAGTCAAGTCTGGACACTTGTACCAAGACCAAACGGTAAAACTATTATAGGTACCAAGTGGGTCTTCAGAAACAAGATGGATGAAAACGGAAAGTCACAAGGAACAAGGCAAGACTGGTAGCTCAAGGGTACAATCAACAAGAAGGAATAGACTACACTGAAACGTTTGCTCCTGTAGCCAGAATTGAAGCTATTCAAATTCTTTTGGCTTTTGCATGTCAACACTCCATCAAGCTATATCAAATGGATGTCAAAAGTGCTTTCCTAAACGGAGTAATTGAAGAAGAAGTCTTTGTAAAGCAACCACCAAGATTTGAAGAACCGTCTGCTTCAGATCACGTATTCAAACTCAGAAAAGCTCTCTACGGTCTAAAGAAAGCCCCAAGAGCATGGTATGATCGTCTAAGCAGCTTTCTTATGGAGAATGGGTTTTCAAGAGGAAAGATAGACAAAACACTGTTCAGAAAACAGTTGAAAGATGATTACATCCTTGTACAATTCTATGTTGATGATATCATCTTTGGAGCAACAAGCGACAAGCTCTGTCAAGTATTCTCCAATTTCATGCAAAGTGAATTTGAGATGAGTATGATGGGAGAACTGAAATTCTTTCTGGGCCTACAAATCAAGCAAGAGAAAGACAAAACCTACATTCACCAAACGAAGTACATCAAGAATATGCTCAAGAAATACAACATGAACAAGTCATATGAAATGAGCACTCCTATGTATCCAAACACTGTATTAGACAAGAACGATGAAGGTTCACGTGTTGATCCAACAACTTACAAAGGGATGATAAGATCATTGCTATATCTAACGTCTAGCAGACTCTTATGTTCAGCGTCTACTTATGTGCAAGATTCTAGGTAAATCTTCAACAATCTCATCTTAGTGCTATCAAAAGAATCTTTAGATATTTGATAGGTACTGCTAAACATGGTCTTATATATGAGAAAGGTACTGATTTCAGGTTAAAAGAATTTTGTGATGCTGGAGATAGAGTTGAAAGAAAAAGCACCAGTGGAGGATGTCATTTTCTTGGTGATTGTATAGTATCGTGGACTAGCAGGAGACAAAGCACCATATCATTATTCACTGCTAAAGCTGAATATGTTGCAGCTAGCTCTTGTTGCACACAAGTTCAATGGATCAAACATCAACTTGAAGATTACAATATTCATGAAGACAACATACCATTATTATGTGACAACACTAGCACTATCAACATTGCCAAAAATCCTGTCCAACACTCGAGAACAAAGCATATAGAAATCAAACATCATTTCATCAAAGATCTTGTGGCAAGGGGACACATTAATATATCTTATGTGCACACTGAAGATCAACTAGTTAATATACTTACCAAGCCTCTACTAGAAAGCAGATTTGTACATCTGAAGGAAAGGATAAATATGCACTCTGCATATTAAAGGTATAAAAAACGTATTGTTTGAGATTGCAAGAATCTTCTGAAGAACCAATCATTTGGCAAGGATCGTATATTGTCTGATAAAGCACCGTTCAATGAAGAAACATATCGTCTGTTCTTATCGTCTACTCACAACTGTCCAACATTGTTAGAGTCAAACGTCATCATATCTTCAGCACTTTCTTTACCAGTTATAATCTGAAGAGTCACATCACATTAAATGAGGAACAATTATTCTCGCAGCTTTAACGGCGCGTAGAGCCAATGCCCATTATTTTATCAATTTCTCTCTCCACAAAGAAACCGCCAATGCACAAGTTTCTAAAACCGTCACCTCAAACCCACAATCAGTGTATATCGCCATTACTCAAAGAATTGCAACCACACACTATCACTTTTTCCCAAAATAACTTCACAAATTCTCTGAAAAACTTTCTAGATTATCTACAATGGCCGAAGTATTTGAAGCCTTATTCTCCAAAGCTCCCAGCTAGAGACCTGCCAAGGCTACATACTCAGTTGAGGAGATGAACATCTTTTGTAAGACCCAAGATTTTAGAATTAAATAAATAATTAATTTCCAACTCACGCATGGGATTATGTGTAAGCGTGAGAGGAACTTGACTCGTGTTTAATGTTTGGATTAGCGTTATGAAGAAGAAAGTTCAGGAAATGGTTAAGAATGGTTATATAATCGCTATAGGTTATAGAACGAGTTTCATTCGCTTATACCTAGGACGAGAGCGTCAGTAAACGACTAATTTGCACTTAAAGACACGATGGAAACTAATTCCAAAAATCTTCAGAGAAATGTTAGAACTTCTCTTAATCCTTCCATGACAAGCGTTTCGATACGAAACCCTGGAATGTACGAACGTCCGATTCTAGTTCTCGGAGGTTTGCCGAAACTAAAACCTTGATAGCTCAAGAAACCTAGAATAAACGGTTGATGAAGACTTTTTCTATTCGGAGCTTCAAACGAAGATTCCACACGCGTACACTCATTTCTTTCGATGTTTCTAATCTTTCTTCAGAAAGAAGTTTTCTCAGCCGACATCAACTGCAAAAATAGTTTTTCGGGTAAAATAGATTTACACCGACTTTGGATCGTTTGCTTTAATTCTGAGAAACCTGTCTTGAGTTTTGGAATTCTGTCACCAGAACCTATCTTAGAATTCACGGAGGTATGTGCAGGAAAAATCGGAATCGCGAAATATTCTTTTTCCCGCGTTTCCATTTTCTATAAATAGCTTGAAAAAATGAAAAAAAAACAAAAACATCACCGCCAACACACACACAACCCGCGAGCTTCAAGGGAGGAGGGGGAGAGAAAGATTTTCGCCGATTCTTGCCTGATCGTCACACAGTTCGTTGCTACGCGTTGGCCTCAAGGTACTGATACTATTCCTTACTTCTGATCGTCAATTCTGTCGTTTTTCTCTATGTCTTTCTGTGCACAAAGTTTTGAGCATTTTGTAAAACTGTCAAAATAACTTGATTTCTCTGTCTAAACTTATTCCCTGCATGCCCAAGAGCATGTTTAGCGGATTACATTTTGCCGAATGTCGCCGAAATTCCGCCGAGTTTCAATTCTGCTTGAAAAACCCATTTTTAGCCAAAGTTTCATCCTTTGGACTGAAAACTCTCGACTTAGCTTAGCGTTAGTAGGATTAGTCATCATAATCGTCGTTGGTATCGACCCCATCTAATTTGTTTTTCGAAATTCTGATTTTGAGTTTCCGAGCTAAATATCTTGACCAAAATACCCCTGTTCTAGTTTTCGATCCGATAATTTTTCTGAGAGTTTCCCTGGCCTAGATATCGCCTAAGAATACCTAGGAATTAAATTAGATCGAAGAAAAAGTTCGGAAACCCTATTTTTGAGAGTGGCCGAAACCTATTTGTTAGGGTACCGTGTCCAAAAATAATTTTTGGGTCTCTATGACCTGAGCTATAGCGTAGCTCTTTCGATTGTCGAAATTTTGGCTCCGGTTTCGTGTCATTCCGAGTTCTGTAGCTCAAGTTATGCGCGTTTTAGCAAAAGAAGTTCTGTTGTCAATTTGTGCCTAAATAGGAACTCTGAAACTTTAAAAGCGTTCTTTACGTTTTCGATTAGTATTATTAGATCGTGTTGCTCCTAGTGAGGCTTGTGTTGATGATTGTGTTTCCTTGTTCTAGGTTCACAACTTCCATGCACAACTTCTACTCACGAAGGTAAGGATAACTCAGTTTTAGAGCGTCATTTGAGTCTTGCCTGCTTTTATCGCACTGCCTGCGTTTGAGATGAAGATGTTTATATTGAGTGGCACTGGATTATGATTATTATGCTTGCAATGTTGTATGCTTGCTTATGTTGACTGTTTCTGAGGCTTGTGCCAAATGTTTTATGAAGGCTTCGGCCGAGTAAACTTATTGAGACGTGTGTCTCCGTTTTCTGAGAGGCTTCGACCGTTTACTGGTTTCCGTCATTACTGCTTTCAAGTGGATAAGACGTGATTATTGTTGATTGATTTTGGCATATAGGGCTGAACTTAGTGGCAGTGCAGTGGTTGTCGTTCCACATGGTTGTCCCGTCTTTCGAGGCGTTATTAAGTGGCATCCAGTGGTTGTCGTTCCACATAGTTGTCCCGTCTTTTTAGGCGTTATTTAAGTGGGCATCCAGTGGTTGTCGTTCCACATGGTTGTCCCGTCTTTTGAGGCGTTATTAAGTGGCATTCAGTGGTTGTCGTTCCACGTCTGGCCCGTCTTGAGAGACGTTGCCGATCGATCCATTTTGGTTGCAGCATATAGTTGCATTATAGGGAACTAACACCTGACCCTATGTTGTTGGATTTTAGTTATTGGTTTATTGATATCTGATTTGATGTTATATTGTTGAGGTTATTATTATCTGAGTTAATCTATGTTAAGTTGTTGATATATGAGTTGAGTTATGTTGCTAGTTCATTTACCATGCTAGGTAATTAAATTTGAATAGCATGATTTTCTCTTTTATACATGGTAATTGCATGGAGTTAACCCTTTCTATGTGCTACTTGTTGTTTGGGCGCTTAACGCTATTAGGCGATGGAGATCCTTCCGCCGAAGCTTAGCTGCTCGAGTTGGAGATCGGGTCGTGGGCGGTGGAGTAGAGGTGTGAGAAGCAGCTTTGCTTCTCCTTTATGGATTATGTTTGAGTCTCCCTTACTATATGAGAACTCTGTTATTAAAGCCTGAACCTTACTTATGGTGTTGTAAACTATTATTAGAGTATATCGGGAAACAGGTTATTTAAATAAATTTATGATATGTTTCCAACCTTTTAGCCGAAGTGTTTAGTTGTTTTTCAGAAAAAAAATTCCCTTGGTTTTTAGGGATTGCAGATTAGTCCTTAGACTTTGTTAGGTTACTAATGTGACTCCTCAGTTGAGAAACCGGGGTGTTACAATTGTGGTATCCGAGCTTTGGTCTAGAAAACCAGAGCTTTTGGGTAGAGTGTCTGCTTAAGATGTTTGAACTCTGAGACCGATTGATGGGGTGTCAATCGGAGGAAGAGTGTGCTTGATTACTGTTTATATAGATTATTTTTTAAGGTTATTCGTAAATGAATAAACTTATGCTAGTTATTGATAATTATACATTTGATACATAGTTAGTTATTATAGAACTTCGTGTTGTTCTGGCCTGAGTATCTGTTGTGGTCTTTGACTGTTCATGAAAACAGGAACAGGAGGTTTCCACAGCTGAACGAGACTCAAGGTTCATACAACATGAATCCGATGGAGCAAGCTTTTGCTAATCTAACTGCCCTTATGGCACAACAAGTTACTAACACTGCCGCAAGGGAAGAAGCTGAAGCTCAACGTGCTACTTCTACTGCTTTGGTGGCTGCACAAAACCATGCTGAAGAGAATGCTCGCCGTGTTCAGCGTGAGGAGCGTGAACTAGCTGCTGCTCAAACCAGGGGTCTGAATGATTTCAAGCTTCAGGACCCACCGAAGTTCTCTGGAGGCTTTGATCCGGAAGAAGCTGACTTATGGCTCCAGGAGTTGGAGAAGATCTTCACCTTTCTGCGTACCACTACAGAGATGAAAGTGGATTATGCGACCTATCTGCTAACTGGTGAAGCTGAGTATTGGTGGCGCGGGGCTAGAGCTATGATGGAAGCCGACCATCAAGCTATCACTTGGGAGTGTTTCCGGGGAGCTTTCCTGAACAAGTACTTTCCTGCTAGTGCTAGAGCCGCTAAGGAAGCACAATTTCTGAGACTCTATCAAGGAAGCATGACCGTAGCTGAGTATGCTTCTAAGTTGGAGTCGTTGGCGAAACACTTCCGTTACTTTAGAGGACAGATAAATGAAGGCTATATGTGTGAGCGCTTCATTGATGGGCTGAGTTATGAGCTGCAGAGGGCGGTGCAACCGCTAGGACTGAATCGCTACCAAGTGCTGGTGGAGAAGACCAAGGGGGTTGAGGCCATTGATAATGCAAGGGGCAAGTTCCAAGGTCTGAACAAGTCTCACCAGGGAAGTGGAGGTCCGTCCAGGGCTAACCAAGGTAGAAATGACTAAGGCAAACACTTTCAGAAGAAGCCGTACTTTCGTCCTCAGGGTAGGGGGACAACTTCTGGGTCCTTTTATCCTACAGGTGGTAATGCGATTGCACTGAGAACCCCATCTTCAAATCGGGAGGATGTGACTTGCTTCAGGTGCAACAAAATGGGGCATTATGCTAACAACTGCTCTGAGATGATTTGTCGGAACTGCAAGAAGCCTGGTCACACTGTTGTAGAGTGTAGGGCTCCTAAAGTTGAGGCTGCTATGAATGTTGCTGGGGCGAGGAGGCCTACTGCTGGTGGAAGAGTCTACTCGATCAGTGGAACTGAAGCTGAGGAAGACGATGGTCTGATCCGCAGTACCTGCGAGATTGCGGGTAATTCCCTTATCGCGCTATTTGATTCTGGTGCTACGCATTCATTTATAGACATAGCTTGTGCGACAAGGTTAAAGCTAGAAGTGTCAAAGTTACCGTTTGACTTGACAGTGTCTACCCCTGCATCTAAGAGCTTAGTAACTAACACTGCATGTTTGGAATGTCCTTGGATGTACCTAGATAAGAAGTTTGTAGCAAACTTAATCTGTTTACCTCTAAAGGGATTGGATGTGATCATAGGCATGGATTGGTTGTCCCACCATCATGTTCTTCTTGATTGCGCCAATAAGGTAGTTATCTTTCCCGATGCTGGACTCGCCGAGTTTCTGAACTCGTACTTTTCAAAGCTTTCTTTGAGGAAAGGAGCTTTGAGTTCCCTTTTGTCTACAACCGTGATGGAAACTAAGGAGAATGGAATACAAGGAATAGTTGTTGTGCAAGAGTTCGAGGATGTGTTCCCCGAAGACGTACCTGGAATACCTCCGGTCAGAGATATGGAGTTCACAATTGATATGGTCCCAGGCACTGGACCTATATCGATCGCACCTTATCGTATGGCACCGGCAGAACTGACGGAGCTGAAGAGTCAACTTGAGGATTTAACCAAGAAGGGGTTTATTCGACCTAGCGTTTCTCCGTGGGGAGCGCTAGTGCTGCTTGTGAAGAAGAAAGACGAAAGATCGCGACTTTGCGTGGACTATCGACAGCTGAACAAAGTCACAATAAAGAACCGATATCCATTGCCGAGGATTGACGATTTGATGGATCAGTTGAAGGGTGCTGCTGTTTTCTCGAAGATTGACCTGAGATCGGGATATCACCAGATTAGAGTCAAAGATGAGGATATCCAAAAGACGGCGTTTAGGACACGCTATAGGCACTACGAGTACTTGGTGATGCCGTTTGGAGTTACGAATGCACCAGCTGTATTCAGGGACTACATGAATAGGATCTTTCATCCATTCTTGGATCGCTTCGTTGTGGTGTTCATCGACGACATCTTGATCTACTCGAGGAATCGTGAAGAACACGAGGAACATCTACGTCAAGTATTGCAAGTTCTTCGGGAGAAGGTACTGTATGCTAACGCGGCGAAGTTTGAATTTTGGTTGGAAGAAGTAAAGTTTCTAGGACATGTCATCTCGAAGGAGGGCATTGCTGTGGATCCTAGTAAAGTGGAAGCGATACTTGCATGGGAGCGTCCTAAGGCTGTGACAAATATAAGGAGTTTCATCGGTTTAGCTGGATATTACCGACGATTCATCGAAGGTTTTGCTAAGATTGCAGGACCATTGACGAAACTCACTCGGAAGAACCAACCTTTCGCATGGACAGAGGATTGTGAACAGAGTTTCCAAGATATGAAGGAGCGTTTGACGACCGCGCCAGTTCTGACTTTACCACAAGAGGAGGAACCTTACGAGGTTTACTGCGATGCTTCGTACCAAGGTTTGGGTTGTGTGTTGATGCAACACCGAAATGCTGTGGCTTATTCTTCAAGGCAGTTGAAGATACATGAACAGAACTATCCTACACATGATTTGGAGTTGGCGGTTGTGGTATTTGCGCTCAAGATTTGGAGGCACTATCTTTAGGGAGCACTTTCACTGTTTTTAGTGATCACAAGAGTCTGAAGTACCTGTTCGATCAGAAGGATTTGAATATGAGACAAAGTCGTTGGATGGAATTTATCAAGGACTATGATTTCACTTTGCTGTACCACCCAGGAAAAGTAAATGTTGTAGCAGACGCACTGAGTCGCCAGACAATTCATGTTTCATCGCTGATGATTAAGGAATTGGAACTTATCGAGACTTTTCGCGACCTCAGTTTGGGTATGCAAGTGACACCTGAAAAATTGAGCTTTGGGATGGTGACGATCACCAGTGATTTGCTGAACGAGATCAAGGTGAAGCAACTGTTAGATGAGGAGTTGATCGAGAAACGGAACTTGATCATTTTGGGAAAGGCGCCGGATTTCGAGGTAGGAACCGACAACATTCTGCGTTGCAAAGGACGTGTCTGCGTGCCATTGGACATGGAGTTGAGAAGGATGATTCTTGACGAAGGTCACAAGATGATGAGGACAAGGACAAGGACAAGGGTCATGGAGCACTAAAAGGACTTGGAGGACCAATGACAAGGGCTAGAGCTAAAAAGGCCAAAGAGACTCTTCAGCAAGTAGTGGCAACCATTCTTGAAGACAAAGTGGTAGAAGAGATGGAACCAAAAATCATGATGATCATTCAGGCCCAAGAAGAAGAGCCAGCCCACGCATAGGGGCTGCCATGTGATGTTTTGTTTTATTTTATTTCAATAAAAATGCAAAGGACCAATTGAATAAGTTGGATCCAAATGCATTATGTTGCTGAATTTTATTTTAGTGTGTTTAATCCACTTCAAGTGGTATGTGATTGCATGTGGCGCATGAAGGGCTTAAAGGGAGGGATCCATTCCTTTCTTAAAACTCTTTGAATGTGTTTGAATTTCAATAAGTTCTGAATTGAGGAGTTACATCAGCAAAGTCAAAGGATTGAAGAGCTTTCAAAGCCAAGAATGGAGTTACAAAGAAAGGGAAATTAAGTTCATAAAGAGCATTGAATGCTATATTCCCTGGTCAGAATAACAATCAAGAAAGGGAGTTACATGAAGCAATCAGCCACCAAATACACGTTCAGGGCTGAAGCAAATCACTATCTTCCTCTTTTAATTTGTAACTCCTAGCCTAGGATTCTTCTAGAGAAATTACACCTCATCATTTTTTGTAACAAGGCTGAATTTCCTTCTTCTTTATAAGGACCACTCCTTCAATGTAATAGACAGATTATGAATGAATTAGTATTTTCTTTTCTGAGTGATTCAGATTTGTGAGAGTGATTCTCATAGTTCTTGAGTGATTCAAGAATTAGGCTTATCAAGGGTTTGTCACCACCTTTGTGTGAAGTCTTCATCTTCCATTTCACTAAAACTTCCCCTCTTTTCTGTCCATTTCCCTTCCATCACGAAATTCTTCTTCTTCTTTCTCACATTTCAGAGTTCTCATCATCCAAGATCAATCCTAGACGATCCATTGCAGCCCTTGCATCAACTTGGGGCGTATCATTTGGTATCAGAGCTCCGGTTCTAGGATTTTGGTTTCTTTTCTTATCTGGAATTCTGGTTTGCAACTCTTTATCATTTCTTGTTACCTTGATTTTAGTTTTTGTTTCTTTTGGCTGAACCATTGCAAAAGTTAAGCCTTGTTAATTGTTCAGAATCAAAAACAAATTACAAAACGAAAATTCAAAAAAAAAAAAAAAACGAAAATTCAAAAAAAAAATGGCTGAATGGTTCTTGTTTAATTAGCCAAATTCAATTGTTCAAGGTAATTTTGTTGCTAGCATTCCAATTTATTTTCTTCTTTCTGTTTGTTCTTGAATTCTTCTTTAGTCTCTAAATATTTTGAGTCCTTTCCATTTCTGTGGTGATTTGTCTTGTCTTCTTTTGTTTCATATTCTAAAGTCTATTCTAATCTGTGTGACTCTACACAAATTTGGTGGCATAATTCTTTGTGTGTCTTAACTTTGATTTACTCAAGAGATTGTGAGAATTTTTGAGTGGAAAAAGGCAAGAGTGCACATCATAGAAAAGCCAATTTGAGGGAAACACGAGAGAAGTGAGGTAAACACTAACATTTGTTTGTTCTACTTGAATCTTTTCATTTGTCAAAGATGTCAGGAGAAGAGGAGGAGCAACCAGCAGTGCGACTCTCGACCATCGAAATGCGGGCTCTTACACAACATCTGGAAAACTTAATGAGGAGGCAAACTGAAGAGATCCACGAAAGGCTGGATCAAATGGAGAACCGGAACAATAGTGACAGTGAAGGCGGGAGGCCACGACGAATTCATGAAAATCCTAGACCTGCTCGGATTGAAGGAGTCAAATTCCAAATTCCTCCTTTTAAGGGAAAGAGTGATCCAGAGGCATACTTGGAGTGGGAACTCAAAATAGAGCATGTCTTTGCTTGCAACAACTATGAGGAGGACCAAAAGGTGAAACTTGCAGCTGCTCACTTTTCAGACTATGCTCTTGTTTGGTGGAATAAGTTTGCAAAAGAGAGATTGAGAAATGAGGAGCCAGCGGTGGAAACATGGGCTGAAATGAAACGAATCATGAGGAAAAGATATGTCCCTTCAAGCCATGCTAGGGATGTAAAATTTAAACTTCAAAAACTTACCCAAGGCAGCAAGAGTGTTGAGGAGTATTACAAAGAACTTGAGGTGCTTATGTTGCAAGCCAATCTTGAGGAGGATGAAGAGGTAACCATGATTCGATTTATTAATGGTCTGTCTAATGATGTTAGAGATATTGTAGAACTTCAGGAATATGTAGACATGGAAGAATTGCTGCACAAGGCCACTAAAGTTGAGCAACAACTCAAAAGGAAAGGGCTTGCAAGGAAGAGTTCTACCAATTCCAATTCATCTTGGAGAGACAGAATGAAGAATGAAGGGCCGAGCACCCTTAGCAAACCAGCCACCAAACCACAAGCTTCAGCTTCTTCAAAACCTCTTGAACAACCATCCAAAAAGAGCAAAGAGGTCAAGTGCTTCAAATGCCAAGGTATGGGACATTATGCTTATGAATGTGCCTCCAAAAAGACCATGATTCTTAAGGATGATGGAGACTACACCAGTGAGTCCGAAGGAGAACAAAGTGAAGAAGAAGAGGAGGCAGCCATGAATGGTGAACTGTTGATGATCCGAAGAATGCTTGGTAGCCAACAAAAGCCAAAGAAAGAAAGCCAAAGAGAGAATATCTTTCACACAAGATGTTCTGTCAATGGGCAGATTTGCTTGATGATTGTTGATGGCGGAAGCTGTACTAATGTGGCTAGTGAAAGAATGGTGGAGAAGCTGAACCTGGTCACAAAACCACATCCTTGGCCATACAAACTTCAATGGCTCAGCCACTATGGAGAAATACAAGTAAGTAAGCAAGTTGAAGTTGACTTTTCCATTGGCAAATACAGGGATAAGGTTCTTTGTGATGTTGTTCCCATGGAGGCTAGTCACATACTGCTGGGAAGACCATGGCAATATGACACCAACTCTGATCATAATGGAAGCACCAACAAGATCTCATTCCAACATCATGGCCAGAAAATTACGCTCAAACCTTTGAGCCCTAGGGAGGTGCGTGAGGATCAAAAGAAAATGAGAGAAAAGATTGAACAAGAGAGAAAAGAAAAGAGTGAGACACTTGAGAGAAAGCAAAAAGAAAAGAGTGAAACACTTGAGAGAGAGCAAAAAGAAAAGAGTGAAATACTTGAGAGAAAAGAAATTTGTTTGATCAAAAAGAGAGAGGTGAAAAGGATGATAGCTTCAAAACAGATCCTATACTTGATGTTTTGCAAAAATCAGATTTTGAACACTAACACTTTTGAAAATTTTGAGCTGCCTTCTAGTGTTAAATCTCTTTTGCAGGATTATGAGGATGTGTTTCCAACAAGTGTTCCAAGTGGTCTACCACCACTGAGAGGAATTGAGCATCAAATTGATCTCATTCCGGGAGCTTCTTTGCCTAATAGGCCAGCATATAGAAGCAACCCACAAGAAACCACTGAAATTCAAAGACAAGTGGAAGAACTCTTGAACAAAGGGTGGGTAAGAAATAGCATGAGTTCGTGTGCTGTACCGGTGATTTTGGTACCAAAGAAAGATGGGACTTGGAGAATGTGCTCTGATTGTAGAGCCTTGAATAACATCACCATTAAGTATAGGCACCCTATTCCTAGACTTGATGATTTGCTTGATGAATTGCATGGAGCATGTTATTTTTCTAAAATTGATTTGAAAAGTGGTTACAATCAGATAAGGATTAAAGAAGGGGATGAATGGAAAACTGCTTTCAAAACTAAATATGGTTTGTATGAATGGTTGGTTATGCCTTTTGGTTTAACTAATGCACCTAGTACTTTTATGAGACTAATGAACCATGTTTTGAGGGAATTCATTGGGAAATTTGTGGTTGTGTACTTTGATGATATTTTGGTCTATAGCACTACTCTTGAGCTGCATGTTGAGCACTTAAGATCCGTCTTGAGTATGCTTAGAAAGGAACAATTGTTTGCCAATCTTGAGAAATGCACTTTTTGCACTGACCATGTTGTGTTTCTTGGTTTTGTTGTGAGTTCGAAAGGAGTGCAGGTTGATGAGGAAAAGATCAAAGCCATTCAAGAGTGGCCCACTCCTAAATCCGTGGGTGATGTAAGAAGTTTTCATGGCTTGGCCAGTTTCTACAGGAGGTTTGTAAAGGACTTTAGTACCTTGGCAGCACCCCTAAATGAAGTGGTGAAAAAGAATGTGGGTTTTCATTGGGGAAAGAATCAAGAAGAGGCCTTTGCTGCCCTAAAGCATAAGCTTACCCATGCACCTATACTTGCTTTACCTAACTTTGCTAAATCTTTTGAACTTGAATGTGATGCTTCAAATGTAGGTATTGGTGCTGTGTTGCTTCAAGAAGGCCACCCAATTGCTTATTTTAGTGAAAAGTTAAGCGGAGCTGCCCTTAACTATTCTACTTATGATAAGGAATTGTATGCTTTGGTGAGAGCTTTGAAGACTTGGCAGCATTATCTTTTGCCCAAGGAATTCGTGATTCATAGTGATCATGAGTCGCTGAAATACTTGAAGGGGCAAGGTAAGTTGAACAAAAGGCATGCCAAATGGGTTGAATTTTTGGAACAATTTCCCTATGTCATAAAACACAAAAAAGGGAAAAGTAACATTGTGGCTGATGCTTTATCCAGGAGACACGTGTTGCTTTCCATGTTAGAGACTAAATTGCTAGGACTTGAACATGTGAAAGAAATGTATGAAAAAGATGATAACTTTGCTGAAATTTTTGTGGCTTGTGAGAAAGTTTCTCAAAATGGATTCTATAGGCACAATGGATTTTTATTTAAGGAAAACAGGTTGTGTGTGCCTAAAAGTTCCATTAGAGAACTGCTTGTTAAAGAATCCCATGCTGGGGGATTAATGGGTCATTTTGGAGTCCAAAAGACTCTAGAAACTTTACAGGAACATTTCTATTGGCCCAAAATGAAACATGATGTGATCAAGTTTTGTGAACATTGCATTGTTTGCAAGAAGGCTAAGTCTAAGGTGATGCCACATGGTTTGTATACTTCTTTGCCAATCCCTGAATACCCTTGGGTTGACTTGTCTATGGACTTTGTTTTAGGCCTCCCTAGAACAAAGAATGGTAAGGATTCCATTTTTGTGGTTGTTGATAGGTTTTCAAAAATGGCTCACTTTATTCCTTGCAGGAAAGCTGATGATGCTTGTCACGTTGCTGATTTGTTCTTTAAAGAAGTTGTAAGACTTCATGGGATGCCTAGAAGCATAGTTAGTGATAGGGACACCAAGTTCCTAAGTCACTTCTGGAGGACTTTATGGGGGAAGTTAGGCACCAAACTTTTGTTCTCTACCACTTGCCACCCACAAACTGATGGGCAAACTGAGGTGGTTAATAGGACCCTAGGCACCTTGCTTAGGACTGTCCTTAAGGCCAATTTAAAGGCTTGGGAGGCGTGTTTGCCTCATGTTGAATTTGCTTACAATAGGGCTGTCCATAGCACTACCAATTGCTCTCCATTTGAAGTAGTGTATGGATTTAACCCTTTGACTCCTCTTGATTTGTTGCCTATGCCTAACATTTCTGTTTTCAAGCACAAGGAAGGACAGGGCAAAGCTGAATATGTCAAGAAGATGCATGAGCGTGTGAAGGCTCAAATTGAGAGAAAGAATGAGAGTTATGCTAGGCAAGCTAACAAGGGAAGAAAGGAGGTGGTGTTCCAACCCGGAGATTGGGTTTGGGTGCACATGAGGAAGGAAAGGTTTCCAGAACAAAGGAAATCCAAACTCCAACCTAGAGGGGATGGACCTTTTCAAGTGCTTGAGAGAATCAATCACAATGCCTACAAAATAGAGCTTCCAGGTGAGTATAACATCAGCTCAACCTTTAATGTCTCTGATTTATCTCTCTTTGATGCAGATGGCGGAGAATTTGATTTGAGGTCAAATCCTTTTCAAGAGGGAGGGAATGATGAGGACAAGGACAAGGACAAGGGTCATGGAGCACTAAAAGGACTTGGAGGACCAATGACAAGGGCTAGAGCTAAAAAGGCCAAAGAGACTCTTCAGCAAGTAGTGGCAACCATTCTTGAAGACAAAGTGGTAGAAGAGATGGAACCAAAAATCATGATGATCATTCAGGCCCAAGAAGAAGAGCCAGCCCACGCATAGGGGCTGCCATGTGATGTTTTGTTTTATTTTATTTCAATAAAAATGCAAAGGACCAATTGAATAAGTTGGATCCAAATGCATTATGTTGCTGAATTTTATTTTAGTGTGTTTAATCCACTTCAAGTGGTATGTGATTGCATGTGGCGCATGAAGGGCTTAAAGGGAGGGATCCATTCCTTTCTTAAAACTCTTTGAATGTGTTTGAATTTCAATAAGTTCTGAATTGAGGAGTTACATCAGCAAAGTCAAAGGATTGAAGAGCTTTCAAAGCCAAGAATGGAGTTACAAAGAAAGGGAAATTAAGTTCATAAAGAGCATTGAATGCTATATTCCCTGGTCAGAATAACAATCAAGAAAGGGAGTTACATGAAGCAATCAGCCACCAAATACACGTTCAGGGCTGAAGCAAATCACTATCTTCCTCTTTTAATTTGTAACTCCTAGCCTAGGATTCTTCTAGAGAAATTACACCTCATCATTTTTTGTAACAAGGCTGAATTTCCTTCTTCTTTATAAGGACCACTCCTTCAATGTAATAGACAGATTATGAATGAATTAGTATTTTCTTTTCTGAGTGATTCAGATTTGTGAGAGTGATTCTCATAGTTCTTGAGTGATTCAAGAATTAGGCTTATCAAGGGTTTGTCACCACCTTTGTGTGAAGTCTTCATCTTCCATTTCACTAAAACTTCCCCTCTTTTCTGTCCATTTCCCTTCCATCACGAAATTCTTCTTCTTCTTTCTCACATTTCAGAGTTCTCATCATCCAAGATCAATCCTAGACGATCCATTGCAGCCCTTGCATCAACTTGGGGCGTATCACAAGAGTAGATTGAGTATTCATCCGGGATCGACAAAGATGTACCAAGATCTAAAGTTGAATTTCTGGTGGTCAGGAATGAAGAAGAATGTAGCAGAGTTTGTGGCGGCATGTCTGACATGTCAGAAGGCGAAGATAGAACATCAAAAGCCTGCGGGTATGTTACAGTCAGTTGATGTGCCAGAGTGGAAGTGGGACAGTATCTCTATGGATTTCGTGGTAGCTTTACCAGCTACGAGGAAGAGATTTGATTACATTTGGGTCATTGTGAACCGTTTGACGAAATCAGCACATTTCATACCGGTGAAGACCACGTTCAATGTGGAGGCACTTGCAAAAGTGTATGTCGCTGAGATTGTACGACTTCATGGAGTACCCTCGAGTATTGTTTCTGACAGAGATCCGAAGTTTACTTCGCATTTCTGGAAGGCCTTGCACGAGGCGCTTGGCACGAAGTTGAGGTTGAGCTTTGCCTATCACCCTCAGACAGATGGACAGACAGAGAGGAAGATACAGTCATTGGAAGACTTGCTGCGAGCCTGTGTTCTAGATAGTCAAGAAAGTTGGGATGAACTGTTACCTTTGATCGAGTTTACTTATAACAACAGTTTTCATGCTAGTATTGGAATGGCACCTTATGAGGCTTTGTATGGGAGGAGGTGTAGAACTCCTTTATGTTGGTTTCAAGATGGCGAACATCTTCTCGTTGGACCTGAACTAGTGCAACAAACTACTCAGAAAGTAAAGCAAATACAAGAGAAGATGAGGACGTCACAGAGTCGACAGAAGAGTTATGCTGACACACGACGGAGAGAGTTAGAGTTTGAGGCGGGAGACCATGTGTTTCTTTGCGTGACACCAACTACCGGAGTGGGAAGCGCGATAAATTCGAGGAAGCTGACACCGAAGTTCATTGGACCGTATCAGATTATCGAGCGAGTCGGTAAAGTAGCTTATCGGATTGCGTTAACACCTTTTCTTTCCAAGATTCATGATGTGCTACACGTGTCACAATTGAGGAAGTATATTCCTGATCCTTCTCACATCATCAAGGAAGACGACATTCAGCTTAGAGACAACCTGTCTTTTGAAGTGGCGCCAATGAGGATTGAAGAACGTAGGATCAAACAGTTGAGCAACAAGCAGGTTCCTCTGGTAAAAGTGATTTGGAACCAAGTCACGGGCGATGCTACTTGGGAACTAGAAGAGAAGATGAAGGAACAGTATCCGGAACTCTTCACTAAGCCTTAAGTTTCGAGGATGGAACTTTCTTTTTGGGGGGTAGTATTGTAAGACCCAAGATTTTAGAATTAAATAAATAATTAATTTCCAACTCACGCATGGGATTATGTGTATGCGTGAGAGGAACTTGACTCGTGTTTAATATTTGGATTAGCGTTATGAAGAAGAAAGTTCAGGCAATGGTTAAGAATGGTTATATAATCGCTATAGGTTATAGCACGAGTTTCATTCGCTTATACCTAGGACGAGAGCGTCAGTAAACGACTAATTTGCACTTAAAGACACGATGGAAACTAATTCCAAAAATCTTCAGAGAAATGTTAGAACTTCTCTTAATCCTTCCATGACAAGCGTTTCGATACGAAACCTTGGAATGTACGAACGTCCGATTCTAGTTCTCGGAGGTTTGCCGAAACTAAAACCCTGATAGCTCAAGAAACCTAGAATAAACGGTTGATGAAGACTTTTTCTATTCGGAGCTTCAAACGAAGATTCCACACGCGTACACTCATTTCTCTCGATGTTTCTAATCTTTCTTCAGAAAGAAGTTTTCTCAGCCGACATCAACTGCAAAAATAGTTTTTCGGGTAAAATAGATTTACACCGACTTTGGATCGTTTGCTTTAATTCTGAGAAACCTGTCTTGAGTTTTGGAATTCTGTCACCAGAACCTACCAACACACACACAACCCGCGAGATTCAAGGGAGGAGGGGGAGAGAAAGATTTTTGCCGATTCTTGCCTGATCGTCACACAGTTCGTTGCTACGCGTAGGCCTCAAGGTACTGATGCTATTCCTTACTTCGGATCGTCAATTCTGTCGTTTTTCTCTATGTCTTTATGTGCTCAAAGTTTTGAGCTTTTTGTAAAACTGTCCAAATAACTTGATTTCTCTGTCTAAACTTATTCCCTGCATGCCCAAGAGCATGTTTAGCGGATTACATTTTGCCGAATGTCGCCGAGTTTCAATTCTGCTTGAAAAACCCATTTTTAGCCAAAGTTTCATCCTTTGGACTGAAAACTCTCGACTTAGCTTAGCATTAGTAGGATTAGTCGTCATAATCGTCGTTGGTATCGACCCCATCTAACTTGTTTTTCGAAATTCTGATTTTGAGTTTCCCAGCTAAAAATCTTGACCAAAATACCCCTGTTCTAGTTTTCGATCCGATAATTTTTCTGAGAGTTTCCCTGGCCTAAATATCGCCTAAGAATACCTAGGAATTAAATTAGATCGAAGAAAAAGTTCGGAAACCCTATTTTTGAGAGTGGCCGAAACCTATTTGTTAGGGTACCGTGTCCAAAAATAAATTTTGGGTCTCTACGACCTGAGCTATAGCGTAGCTCTTTCGATTGTCGAAATTTTGGCTCCGGTTTCGTGTCATTCCGAGTTCTGTAGCTCAAGTTATGCGCGTTTTAGCAAAAGAAGTTCTGTTGTCAATTTGTGCCTAAATAGGAACTCTGAAACTTTAAAAGCGTTCTTTACGTTTTCAATTAGTATAATTAGATCGTGTTGCTCCTAGTGAGGCTTGTGTTGATGATTGTGTTTCCTTGTTCTAGGTTCACAACTTCCATGCACAACTTCTACTCACGAAGGTAAGGGTAACTCAGTTTTAGAGCGTCATTTGAGTCTTGCCTGCTTTTATCGCACTGCCTGCGTTTGAGATGAAGATGTTTATATTGAGTGGCACTGGATTATGATTATTATGCTTGCAATGTTGTATGCTTGCTTATGTTGACTGTTTCTGAGGCTTGTGCCAAATGTTTTCTGAAGGCTTCGGCCGAGTAAACTTATTGAGACGTGTGTCTCCGTTTTCTGAGAGGCTTCGGCCGTTTACTGGTTTCCGTCATTACTGCTTTCAAGTGGATAAGACGTGATTATTGTTGATTGATTTTGGCATATAGGGCTGAACTTAGTGGCAGTGCAGTGGTTGTCGTTCCACATGGTTGTCCCGTCTTTCGAGGCGTTATTAAGTGGCATCCAGTGGTTGTCGTTCCACATGGTTGTCCCGGCTTTTTAGGCGTTATTTAAGTGGCATCCAGCGGTTGTCGTTCCACATGGTTGTCCCGTCTTTTGAGGCGTTATTAAGTGGCATTCAGTGGTTGTCGTTCCACGTCTGTCCCGTCTTGAGAGACGTTGCCGATCGATCCATTTTGGTAGCAGCATATAGTTGCATTATAGGGAACTAACACCTGACCCTATGTTGTTGGATTTTAGTTATTGGTTTATTGATATCTGATTTGATGTTACATTGTTGAGGTTATTATTATCTGAGTTAATCTATGTTAAGTTGTTGATATATGAGTTGAGTTATGTTGCTAGTTCATTTACCATGCTAGGTAATTAAATTTGAATAGCATGATTTTCTCTTTTATACATGGTAATTGCATGGAGTTAACCCTTTCTATTTGCTACTTGTTGTTTGGGCGCTTAACGCTATTAGGCGATGGAGATCCTTCCGCCGAAGCTTAGCTGCTCGAGTTGGAGATCGGGTCGTGGGCGGTGGAGTAGAGGTGTGAGAAGCAGCTTTGCTTCTCCTTTATGGATTATGTTTGAGTCTCCCTTACTATATGAGAACTCTGTTATTAAAGCCCGAACCTTACTTATGGTGTTGTAAACTATTATTAGAGTATATCGGGAAACAGGTTATTTAAATAAATTTATGATATGTTTCCAACCTTTTAGCCGAAGTGTTTAGTTGTTTTTCAGAAAAAAAATTCCCTTGGTTTTTAGGGATTGCAGATTAGTCCTTAGACTTTGTTAGGTTACTAATGTGACTCCTCAGTTGAGAAACCGGAGTGTTACAATTGTGGTATCAGAGCTTTGGTCTAGAAAACCAGAGCTTTTGGGTAGAGTGTCTGCTTAAGATGTTTGAACTCTGAGACCGATAGAGTATGCCTTGTTGAGCTTCATCATTTCCATGTGTAGACGATCCTTGCATATATGACTTTTCCTTTTTGCAATGGGATCGTCTAATAGAGCAGATGACTAAATACTTATACTGTCCTTGTTTGTCCTGCCTGAATTTCAATTCATATGAAATCCCAGATGAAGCAAGTAGATCATAAGTACTTTGTTTTTTGATTGTGCTTGTTGTTAAGTTCAAACGCATCAAATCGTTTTAAAATCTAATTTTGATCAATAACAATTTTTATATATGGAAACACTTCGCTGAAATCTAAGCTTCTAAATTAATTTGAATTTCAGGATTTATTCTATTTTGAATAAAGGACCTCAACGTCAATCTATCCTAAAGATAAAGATTCAAATTTTCAAGACTGACTGGCACACATGTGCCACAAGCTGAGCCACATCCACCTCTTATCGTTTAATGCTAGCTCATCATTCAGAAAGATTGAAGACCAATGTCAAAGCACCAAACAATAAAGTCAGAATGTAACCAGCTGTTAAGGATTCAAATGAGATCATGTGAAGATTTTCTCTCTCCTTGAAGCACGCTGGCCTACGAGGAAAAGTACGACATGTCTACATCAAATTTCCCAATTGTCTCACTTCTAAAAAGTAGCCAAAGGCTATTGCCACCTACTAGCTGACAAGCCTCACCTTTTCGGCAAAAGGACACACTTAAACAGTAGCATGCATTTAATGCATCTACCAACCGGAGCCATTTGAATCAAATGATGGATATATCTCACAACGGCCAGAACAACGGTTAGAATTGTCTGACAACGGCTACAAAAAATGCAAGCAAGTATTTAAGGAAACTATGAAGAAAGAAGATGAAGAAGAGTTAAGACCGAAAGAACAAGAACCCTAAGCATTCATTCCTTCATTCTTATAAGCATTCAAAGCTCTTCAAGTTCACAACAAAAATTCTTTTAGTGTCAAATATTTGAACACCAAATGTGCAAAAAAAGAGAGAAAACCTAGAACCTTAAAGATTCGAATCTCTTCATTTATTTCTCTCTAAGAATCAGAACTCTAGAGTGATCCAAAGTCATATCTGAACCAAAACACTCAGAGTTCTAGTGCCATAAAGTCTCTACCATCACTCTTGTAAGAAGAGAATCTTTGTAGCACCAAACGATCTTGTAAAGATTGTAGAAGAAGTCCTAGACAATACTTGTAGGAGAAGTCTTGTAGAATATTGTAGGAGAAGTCCTGAAGAATACATGTATTGGAGAAGTCCTTGATACTTTCTAGAGAAAATCTTGGTGGTGGCCAATTACTGGACGTAGCCCATCGTTTAAGGGTGAACCAATATGAATTTGTGTGTGTTGATCGTTTGATAACTCTGCTTACATTTCCGCTGCACTAAATGTTTACAAAAAGTTTTCAAAAATATATATTCCTTTAGAAAAACTAAGTTTGAAAAGAACACAATTCAACCCCCCCCCTTTCTTGTGTTATTTACTTACATCTCACTTGTTTGTCCTGAAGTTCAATTCATATGAAGTTCCAAGACGTAACAAGTAAATCACGTTTAAGTAGCTTCTGAAAGTAAACAACAATGATTCTTTAGATATCCTTTAATAGACTCTTGGAAGACTCTTGAAAATTGTTATCATTCAAAACAAGATAGACAATGAAGGCGTTTGAACTTAACATTTGCCTATACCAAGATTTTACAATTCAAGTATCAAGGGCTTCTCCTACAAGTATTCTCCAGGACTACTCCTTCAAGTATTTTCAGAACATCTCCTTCAAGTATTCTCTAGGACTTCTCGTACAAGTATTTTCAGGGGCTTCTCCCCGAAAATCTTTTGTAATTTCTACAAGAATCTCTTCTTACAAGAGGGATAGTGTATACTTTATGAGCATAGCAACTACAAAGTATGTGGTATGAGACTCTAAAGATCTACGTTATGTTCTGATTCTGGAGAGAATAAGATAAAAGAATTTGACTCTTAGGAATGGTTCTCTCTTTCTAAAGCAGACGATGTTGATAAGCCAAAATAGCTGATAATAATAATTATAATATAGTCATAATTATATAAACAAACAAGGGACAATAAATAAATCATCTTAAGCTTAATAGCGCTAATCGCCCTTAAGCTGATAAATAACTAGTTACTTAAACGCTTCATCTATTTGGGTCTTACAAATGTGTCCTCTTTTGGAGGCAATGTCGTTTCAGCCAAGAAAATTCTCATTATTGTGGGGCTAACTTTTTCAGAGTTTTTCATTCACAAGACTCGAACATGAGACTTTTCTTAAGAGGATCCAAACATCCACAAATTTTTAACTCATTATTTTATCAATATATATATATATTTGTATAATTTATTTTTAATTATTATTATTATTATATAATAAAGTGTTTCAAATGTAAATAATATATACCTTTTTCAGTGTAATTTTTTTTTTGATAAACGTTAGTGCAATTTTTTTAATAGTGTGTCTTATTTTGTTTCTCTCCTTTTTTGGAAACTAAATTTTTAAGTTCCCAAAGCTTTTTGTCATATTTTGTTCCACTTATAAAAGAAACATGAAAATTAGTTGGTAGTTGAATAGCTTATTTCCTTGGCAATTTTATTGATAATTTTTTAATTTAATGTTTTTCATACAAAGAAAAATATTTATTTCTTAATGTATTAAAAATAAATGTTCAAGTGAGGCTTACATTTTAGTAGGTAGTTGAGTAGGTTATGACTAAGACCATTCTATTCATTTTTTAATTTTCTTATATACTGTATTTAGTCTAAAGGAAAATTTTAATACAAATGTTTAATTAAGTGAGTTTTACATTTTAGTTCGTAGTTAAATAGATGACTTAGGAAATTTTATTCCGTTTTTAATTTTATTATTTAATGTAAAAATATAAAGGAATTTTTTTATTTCTTAATGTAGTTAATGCCATCAATCAAGTGAGTTTTACCCTTTTTCATATTCCGTTTCACCTTAAAAATCAACAAACATGGAAATTAGTTATTAGTTGAGTAGCTTATGGCTTTGACTGTTGTTTTCAACTTTTAATTTCTTAATTTAATGTATTGTACAAAGGATTTTTTTTCCGTAATGTATTTGTAATTAAATTTTAAGTAAGTTTTACATTTTAGTAGGTAGATGAATAGCTTATGGCTAAGGAAATTTTATTAAATTTTAATTTTATAGTTTAATTTATTGATTGCAAAGGAAATTTAACATAAATCTTCAAGTGTCTTTTACAGTTTAGTAAGTTGTTGAATAGATTATGACTTAAGAAATTATATTCAGTTTTTAATTTTATAAGTGTAAGACCAAGATTTGGTCAAGTTGTACAACTCTAGGTTTTGAAGATAACAAGTTTATATTTGTGTATGAACAATTATGGTACTCTAACGTTTGTCTTGTAAGTATGTTTGACAAACAGGTTCTGACTCTGACCCAAAGATATACATCAGAAGTTAAAGACCAAAGAGTAACCAATGAAACGCTTCTGCAATCACTACGTTCTTATGAACGGTAGTAAACGCTTCAGATGTTCTGAAGATTAAAGCTCTGATGTGGGCTCTGAAGATTCAAGTGTTGAAATTCTAAAGACTAGAAGTTCTGAGTGAACGGTCCAGAAGCTGAGACTTGAAGATTCTAAAGTCGAAGAGTAAGCTGGCTCTCAAGACCAAAGTACTTCCAATTTTGAAGACCAGATGTTCAGAGTGAACGGTCCAATGAAACCCAGAAAGACTCAAAATGGCTACCACCACCAATGAAACCCAGAAAGACCACTATAGTGCAGAACCACCTATATTTGATGGAGAAAAGTTTGATTACTGGAAAGATAGAGTCGAAAGTTTCTTTCTTGACTTTGATGCTGATTGCTAGGATCATGTTGTTGATGGCTATACATGTCCAGTTAATGAAGCTGGAGTGAAAATTCCAAGAGATAAGATGAATGATCATCAAAAGAAGACATACAAAGATCAGCATAGAGCAAGAACCATCCTACTCAATGCCATCTCATATGAAGAATATGACAAGATCATTGATCGTGATTTTGCAAAGTCTATCTTTGATTCCTTGATGATGTCTCATGATGGAAATGAGGAAGTCAAGGAGACAAAGGCCCTATCTCTAATCAAGAAGTATGAAGCCTTCATTATAGAGCCTGATGAATCTGTAGGAGACATGTTTTCCAGATTCCAGATGATCATTGCTTGGATTAGAGTGCTAAAAAAAGGCTACACAACTTCTGATCATGCCAAGAGGATTCTCAGAGGTCTTCTTGAGAAATGGATGCCCTTGGTAACTTCCTTGAAATTGTTCAGAGATATCAACAAGATAAGTTTGGAAGAACTTATCAGCATTCTGAAGAGTCATGAGATAGATCGTGCTGACCATGTAACTCAGAAGAAGCAAAAATCCATAGCTTTGAAGTCAAAATCTGAAAAGGCCAAGGTGCTTCAAGCTGAACAAGTATTAGAAGAATCTTCTGAAGATTCTAATGAAGATGAGCTCTCATTGATTTCAAGAAGGCTCAATCACCTTTGGAAGCACAGGCAGAACAAGTACAAAGGATCATCAAAAGCTAAAGGAAGACAAGAGTCTTCATCTGGTCAACGCAAGTCATCATCAAAAGAAGTCACTTACTTTGAATGCAAGGAGCCAGGACATTACAAGAGTAATTGTCCTAAGCTAAAGAAAGACAAGAAGCCTAAGAAGCATTTCAAGGCTAAGAAAAGTCTCATGGTGACTTTTGATGAATCAGATTCGGAAGAAGTAGATTCTGATGGTGAAGTTGTTGAAGGACTCATGGCTGTTGTGAAATACAAGGAAGCAGAGTCAAAATATGAATCAGCGTCAGAAGTTGAGTCAGACTCTGAAGATGAAAATGAGGTATTCGCATCCTTTTCAACTTCTGAACTTAAAACTGCTTTATCTGAAATTATGGGTAAATATGATTCTCTTCTGACTAAGCATAAACATTTGAAGAAGGATTTTACTGCTGCTTCTGAAGTCTTTGCTAAAAATGATAAAATCATTTTTAATCTGAATGAAAACAACTTCTCTTTAGTTAATACTAACTCTGTTCTTAAAAATCAAATTTCTTAATTAGAAGAAGTTATTGCATCTAGTACTTCTGATGAAAAGAATGAAACCAAATATGAAAAATCTTTTCTGAGGTTCCTAGCTAAAAGCGTAGATATAAGCTTAATGGCTTCAATGATCTATGGCGTTAGCAGAAATGGAATGAATGGTACTTGCTATTCTAGACCTAGTAGAAAAGAGTCTCCTATGCCTAAACCAAAATCTCTTTATGAACATTTTGTACCTTCTGGTACCATTATACTTGAACCATCATCTTCAGAAGTTGCTCCACCACCTCTTAAGAAAGGAACATTTTCTATGTCAAAATATCATGCTCAAATTCCTTTATATTATCCTGTTGAAAGACCCAAAGTTGTCAAAACTTCTCGGGTAACTAACAAGAAAGGACCCAGAAAGTGGGTACCTACGGAAAAGATTGTATATGTTGCAGATATCCTTGATAGCTCCACTGAAACACCCATCATGGTATCTGGACAGTGGATGCTCGCGACGCATGACGGGAGAAAAGCGTATGTTCCAAGACCTAAAACTTAGACCTGGAGGTGAAGTTGGTTTGGGTGGCAACGAGAAGGGTAAGATTGTTGGTTTTGGAACCATAGGTATTGGTAAGAGTCCATGCATTGATAATGTTCTTTTAGTTGATGGTTTAATGCATAATTTATTGTCAATAAGTCAATAACTTGACAAGGGTTATGACAATATTTTCAATCAAAAGTCCTGCAGGGCTGTAAGTCAGATTGATGACTCTGTTCTGTTTAACAGCAAGAGGCAGAACAACATCTATAAGATCAGATTATCTGAGTTGGAAACTCAGAAAGTAAAGTGTCTTCTCTTTGTTAATAAGAGCAATGGGTATGGCATAGACGGTTAGAGCATACTAGCATGAGAAAGATTTCTCAGCTAAGTAAGCTTGACCTTGTCAGGGGCTTACCCATTCTGAAGTATTCTTCAGATGCTCTTTGTGAAGCATGTGAGAAGGGCAAATTTACAAAGGTTCCCTTTAAGGCAAAGAATGTTGTTTCCACCTCAAGGCCATTAGAACTTCTGCATATTGAGCTATTTGGATCGGTGAAAAACTGAGTCTATAGGTGGCAAGAAATATGGGATGGTCATCGTTGATGACTACAGCCGCTGGACATGGGTAAAGTTCTTGAGACGCAAGGATGAGTCTCACTCTGTGTTCTCTACCCAAGTTCTGGGCAGACGCAGTAAACAAAGCGTGTTATATTCAGAATAGAATCTCTATAAGACAATTTCTGAATAAGACTCCTTATGAATTGTGGAAGAATATAAAGCCCAACATTTCTTACTTTCATCCTTTTGGTTGTGTTTCCTATATGTTGAATACTAAGGATAGATTGCAGAAATTTGATTCTAAGTCATTGAAATGTTATCTGCTAGGATATTCTGAATGTTCCAAGGTTTATAGAGTTTATAATATTGAATCTGGAACTATTGAAGAATCTATTCATGTTAGATTTGATGATAAGCTTGACTCTGACAAGTCAAACCTAGCTGAAAAGTTTGCAGATATGAGCATAACCATTTCAGACAAGGGCAAAGATTCAGAAGTTGTTGAACCAGAAGCAACTACATCAGAAGATGCTGCTACAACTTCTGATCCACCTCGTTAGAAGAAGAGTAGAGTAATAGCTTCTCATCCTGAAGAATTGATTATGGGAAATAAAGATGAACCAGTCAGAACCAGATCAGCTTTCAAACCTTCTGAAGAGACTCTTCTAAGCTTAAAGGGTTTGGTCTATCTGATTGAACCAACTTCTATTGATGAAACTCTTCAAGACAAAGATTGGATTCTGGCGATGGAAGAAGAACTGAATCAATTCACCAAGAATGATGTTTGGAATCTTGTCCAGAAACCCAAAGATGTTCATGTCATTGGAACCAAGTGGGTGTTCAGAAACAAACTCAATGACAAGGGAGATGTTGTCAGAAACAAGGCAAGACTTATTGCATAAGGCTACAGTCAACAAGAAGGCATAGATTACACTGAGACCTTGGATCATGTAGCAAGGTTAGAAGCTATAAGGTTGTTGATTTCATTCTCTGTGAATCACAACATTATTCTTCACCAAATGGATGTTAAGAGCGCGTTCCTCAACGGTTACATTTCTGAAGAAGTATATGTTCATCAACCTCCTGGGTTTGATTATGCTAAACTTCCTGACCATGTCTTCAAATTGAAGAAGTCTCACTATGGATTAAAGCAAGCTCCAAGAGCATGGTATGAGAGACTTAGCTCATTCCTTCTGGAAAATGAGTTTATAAGGGGTAAAGTTGATACAACTCTCTTTTGCAAATCTTGCAAAGATGATATTTTGACTGTGAAAATTTATGTTGATGATATTATATTTGGCTCTGCTAATCCCTCTCTTTGCAAGGAATTTTCTAAGTTAATGCAGACTGAATTTGAAATGAGTATGATGCGAGAACTCAAGTATTTTCAGGGAATTCAAGTAGATCAACAACTAGAAGCAACATACGTCCATCAAAGCAAATATGCTAAAGAACTTCTGAAGTAGTTCAACATGTCAGAATGTACTCCAGCCAAGACGCCTATGCATCCTACATGCATTCTGGAAAAACAAGATACAAGTTCAAAGGTTTTTCAGAAGCTCTTTCGTGGTATGATAGACTCTCTTCTCTATCTGACTGGATCCAGGCCAAATATTCTATTTAGTGTACATTTATGTGCTCGTTTCCAATCAGATCCTAGAGAAACTCACTTAACTGCTGTTAAGAGAATTCTCAAATATCTGAAAGACACCACTAACCTAGGCTTGAGGTATAAAAAGGCATCAGAGTATAAGCTTTCAAGTTATTGTGATGCTGATTATGCTGGGATAGGAATGAAATGAAAAGTACTTATGGAAATTGTCAATTTCTAGGAAGTATCTTAGTCTCATGGTCAAACAAGAGGCTATGTATAATTGCACTATCTACTGCAGAAGCAGAATATATCTCAGCTCCCATTTGTAGCACTCAGATGCTCTGAATGAAACATTAGCTAGACGATTATCAAATCTTTTAGAGCAACATTCCAATCTATGGTGACAACACTGCTGCTATCTCTCTAAGTAAGAATCCTATCTTACACTCAAGGGCCAAGCACATTGAGGTAAAGTATCACTTTATTAGAGATTATGTTCAGAAGGGCGTACTTCTACTGAAGTTTGTGGATACTGAGCATCAATGGGCTGATATCTTCACAAAGCCCTTAACAAAAGATATATTTAAGTTTATTCTGAAAAATCTGAATATGGACTTGTGTCCAGAATGAAGGTTGGTTCAGAACCTCTGACTATGATACTTCTTCTTTTCATCAGAAGTTGTCTAGTTCAGAAGGTAACTCAATCAGAAGATACCCATTGGTATTCCTTCTTAGATAAGACAGTAAACGCGTATCAGTTTTATTCTGATGCCTCGTTCCTTGTGCTTCTTGGGAATTTCTGTTGCAGTGATCACATCTACTTAATTCTCCACCGCATGTTAGAAGCATTTATTGCTTATTATGACTACATTAGTTTCTGGCCGTTGATTTTTACCTTTTGACTTTTGGTTTTACAACTACTCAACGGTTACCTTTCAAAATCACTTTTAACCCACGTTCGCACACACGTTCCCATTACTTCATCCATTATCTTGAATTTCAAAACCCTAAGTGTTTGAAAATTCTCTCCGTTCTCTCTCTTGTTCTTCATCCTTCTTCACCCAAAGCCTCAGATTTCATCATCATGTATCAAGATCCCAAAGAACAAGCTGCACTCGAACATTTGGCTGAATACATTGCTAAAGAGAAGGTAGAAAAGGCTGACGCTGAAGGAAGCTCTAAGTTTCCAACAATGGTTGTTGGACTTGGACTTGCTACAGGGCAATCTGCACCAAGGGATGATGCTCAACCCAGAAATCAATAGCAACAACTAGAGGAGATAGATATGGAAGACCAAGAGGAAGTGTTTCCTATCACTGAAAGGACTGCTGCTGTACATTGCACCTTCAAAGTTGAAGAACTCACATTTCTTAAAGAATTAAGAGTAAATTTTGAGAATTTGGCTGCTAATGGCATCGACATCCGACCTGAGATGGAAGCTCAAGGCTGGAAGGGCTACTTCGATAGGCTAACTGGACCGGTCTATGAGAAGTTAGTCAAGGAATTCTGGAAGCATGCTGAGTGTGATGACTACCACGTCGTCTCACATGTGCTAGGAAGGAAAATTGTAATTTCTGAAAAGTCCATTTCCCTACTTCTATGAATGAAGCTTGCTGAAGGGAGGCGATTTCAGAATGTGGACAACAGGATGTCCGGGATGAAGACAACAGTCAATCAGGACCTGTTTGTTAACTGAGAAAGGAACAAGACAGAATACAAGTCAAGCGATCTTCATCCAAAGCTGAGGGTATGACACAAGATCATCATTTCCTGCATCAACCCACAGACGCTGACAAGTTCTTCAGATTACATCAATGCCACCCAGAAGTTGATGATTTACCTCATCAAGCAGAAGAGAAAGTTGTGCCTACCATTCTTCATCTTCACATATTTGAAGGAATGCTTGAGAAAGTCCAGAACTACAGGTTCTGAGAAGAAGACCGCGATCTACTACATTCCGTTTGGAAAGATCCTCTCTGGCATCTTTGTGGAGAGTGGGCTGGTGCAAGATCTGGTTGATGCTGGATGCACGGAAGATCTGACCGCAACTTCTGGAGATGCTTTCAATGTGAAGAATCTGAAGAAGATGAAGATTGTGAAGACTGTTGCTGTTCCTCCTTTTGATGAGTCTCAAGAGGAAATTATTCAAAAGAGAATTTCCATTGATGATTATCCTCTCTGGACAAAGTTGGATGCTCCAGAAGCAATCATGGAGTATGTCAACTTTCTGAGGACCCAAGGGCTTGAAGTTGACTTCAACGAATTCTTCAACTCCCTTCCTGAGTGTCCTCCTGATATGTCCAGACCTCAACCCAAGAAGAGGCCTCAAGATTCAGACTCTAAATCTGAAAAGAAGCCCAAGAAGAAGCAAAGAAGACCAAGGCAGAAACCAAGGTTGCTAAGCCTCATCTGTCTCAGAACCGGGCTCCAAGGATCACCTGACCTTCTGCTAAGGAGTCAAGTAAGCATATAGTTGTTGTTGTTACTTCTGCTCCTTCTTGTATTATTAATGTTGATGTTATTCCAACTTCTGCCCCCACACAAACACTCCCTCCATTTACTGCTCCTTTCATTCCAAAATACACTTCCCTTACATCTTCTGCCATTTCCACTTCTGCCATTTCCACAAATGTTACCACTGTCACAACCACTATTGTACCTCAACCAGAACCCCAACCAGAGCCACAACCTGAACACCAACCTCAATCCTCTTCTCCTCAAAACACCTCCACTACTGAAAGAGAATTCTTTCAAGTTCTGAAAGAAAGAACCTCTGGACCATCAGGCACCATCTTTGTTCCAATTCCAGAAGCCTCCCCTCTTTTCAATCCAACTCCCCTAAATGTCGTTTTTCCTCCATTTTCATCTCCTGAAACTTCACAAGTCTCTTTGTATGGATATTCTCTAGTTAATTCCAGAGACTTTGTATTCTCAAACCCTGAGGTCCAACCCATTCCTGATCAGACTACTTCTGATCAGATAATTCTGGATGTGCCCCCAACTTCTGAAGCAGAAACTTCTGCCCAAGCTGTTTCTGAAGCAACCAGCTCAAATCATGCTGCAACCACTCAACCTTCACCTCAACCCAACCTTCCAATCATTCCCTACACTTAACCTGAGCCAAACAACCTTCTGGAATGCATTAACATTTTTAATGATAGGGCAACAACAAGGCAGAAGAACTTGTATGCCTCTACTGAATCAAGTGAGAAGCCCAACTTGGTTAAGGCTCAATGGGATGATTTCTGTAGCTGGATGAGGCATGAGATTGAGGATATGCTGGAATTTTCTGATCACGACAAGGCTGAAAGGTTTGAAGCTGCTCAGAGGAAGCAGGAAGTCCAGAACAGAAGAGGCAAGCACTTTTGGAAATGAAACTTAGAGAAAATCTAAGACAAGTCATCTCAGAAACCAAAAACATAGAAGAAAACGCTGAAGAAGCTAAATTTAAGAAAGCAAAAGCTGACGCTGAAAGGGATGAAAATGAGAAACTAGAAGATCAAGCTGAAGAGCTTGCTAGAGCTGCTGCTACCATACTTGAAGCTGTCAGGATTGAAGCCGCCAAGGCAGAAGCTGCTCGCTTAGAAGCTCTGGAAAGGGCTGCTAAGTTGGAAGCTGAAGCTGCTGCATTGAAGGTCCAAGCACTTGCTTCTGCTTCTGCTTCTACTACAGTTGTAACATCTGCTATGGTTGCAAGTTCTTTTGTGGTTGCTACTTCTGCTTCGGGAACATCGTCAGTTCAAGCTGCTTTGTCTGCTTCTGCTCAACCTGATCTTTCTACGATTGTCTCCAGACTTGACAGTTTTCAGAAGCACATTGAAGAGCAAACTGCTATTGATCAGAATCTGGCAAAGATGATGGAAGTTCTCATGCAAAGGCTCCCAGATCCAAAACCCTAGTCTCTTAGGAATTATATACTTATGTTTTCCTTATTTCTGAAGTTTTAGTCTTTCTTTTTATGTTCTGATTTTCATTATATATATATATATATCTATATATATATATACAAGTTTTGCTTCTGACTTTCCTTCATTAACCTTCTTATCTAATCTTGTGCACTTAGTCCTTTTTCTCAGGGTGAGTACTTAGTACTTCGCGTTTTTCAAGCTAAGTTTTTCACACTCTCTTTGCTTATGACAAAAAGGGGGAGTATATATATATATATATATACAAAGATTTTTGAATGAGGTAATAGCAAGGAATACATTTCACTTCTTCTGAAGTTATCCTATACTCTGATAAATTAGTAGTCTGAATTAATTGTAATGCTTATCTCATATGTCAAACTATTTATGTATCATTTTGATTGATATAACTCTGATCAATATCTCAAATATAAGCTCAGAATCTAGACTATTCTAACAATTTCATTAAGTCATAGATTCAGGGGGAGCTTAGCTCAGAATCAAGCTCTAGACTTGGATTCAGAACGAGCTAAATAAACTATACACATCAGGATAAGTTCAATTCTGATACCTTAAACTCTGAGTAAACTTAGTTTATTATTTAAGAATTGTTCATCAAAATACATGGTTTTGTCATCATCAAAAAGAGGGAGATTGTAAGACCAAGATTTGGTCAGGTTGTTCAACTCTAGGTTTTGATGATAACAAGTTTATATTTGTGTATAAACAATTATGGTACTCTAACGTTTGTCTTGTAAGTGTGTTTGACAAACAGGTTCTGACTCTAACCCAAAGATATACATCAGAAGTTAAAGACCAAAGAGTAACCAATGAAACGCTTCTGCAATCTGATACGCCCCAAGTTGATGCAAGGGCTGAAATGGATCGTCTAGGATTGATCTTGGATGATGAGAACTCTGAAATGTGAGAAAGAAGAAGAAGAATTTCGTGATAGAAGGGAAATGGACAGAAAAGAGGGGAAGTTTTAGTGAAATGGAAGATGAAGACTACACACAAAAGGTGGTGGCAAACCTTTGATAAGCCTAATTCTTGAATCACTCAAGAACTATGAGAATCACTCTCACAAATCTGAATCACTCAGAAAAAAATACTAATTCATTCATAATCTCAAAATTACAATGGGTTGAAATGCCTTAATTACCAAAAGAAATCAGCCTAAAATAATTAAGTCTTATTTCTCTTAAGAGAATCCTATTCTGGAAGTTACACAAAATAAAAGAAAATTAAAGCTTTGTTCAGCCCCTTTATCCATGTACAATGGCTGAAGGCATCTTGTAACTCCCTTCTTGATTGTTCTTCATGGTTAGGGAACCAAGCATTCAATGCTCTTTATGCAATTAACTCTTTTGTCTTTGTAACTCCTTTTCTTGTCTTGATAGCCTTCATTCTTCTTGTCTCTTGCTGAATCATATTCAGCCCTTTTATCATTCAACCATTGATGATTTATTCCACACAAGCAAAGAGTATCAAGAGAGAGATGCCCCCCCCCCCATTCAGCTCCATGCACCACACACACCACTTTCAAGTTATCAGAAAATTCACCCCAAAAATACGTACGAAAATTTAAAGAAAAAATAGAAAATTTATGATTTGCTTATTTGGACTTCAATCTTCAAGTGACCCCCTTTGGTTCTCATCATTCCCTCCTTCTTCGGGAAAATTCGCCCTCAAATTTAGCTCTTGATTACCTCCGGGATCAAAGACTAATGTCATGAATGCAAACCAACTTCTAAAACACTCGTGTTCAATGAACTGAAAAGCTAAGAAGCTATCCCAATCCGCATGCCACATACTTTGCAAATAGCCATATTCATCAAGATATTTAAAAAAGTATTTTCTTCTGAATGCATAATTTGAACCAGTTGTCTCTATTTCTCCACCAAGGGTATATGCATGACCTCTTAAACTAGTGACATACTGAAAAACATGTGAAGACGCACTCAGCATGCAAGCTTTATCACCAATACTAAAACAATCATCCATGTGAGTCAGATTCACATAAACAACTTCCTGCTCCCCCTCTTGAGGATTGGTCATGAATGCTGGCTTAGTAGCTAATGGTGCACTTGGAATGAGACCAACACGATTCTCAATCCTCAATGTTGATGTAAGATCACATGATTCTTGACCCTGCAAAATAATTTCAGCACCTCTAGACAAAGAAAGATCATTAGAATTTAAATCAACTTCTTTGCAAGAGTACAATTGACCATCACTATTATTTTCACCCTCATTTTCTTCCTTCCTCAGATCTTCATTCTTTTTACACTCATTTTCTTTTTCCCTCAATTCCTCTTTCTTCTCACTCTCTTTTTCTTTCACTCTCAATTCCTCTCTCTTTTCACTTTTTCTCTTTTCTTTTTCTCTCAATTCTTCTTTCTTTTCACTTTCTTTTTCTCTCAAGAACTCTTTCTTTTCACTCTCTTTTTCTTTCACTCCCAATTCCTCTCTCTTTTCACTTTTTCTCTTTTCTTTTTCTCTCAATTCTTCTTTCTTTTCACTTTCTTTTTCTCTCAAGAACTCTTTCTTTTTATTGTGGAGTTCTCTAAGATAATAAGAATGTGCATAACGCTTCCTCATCATTTTTCTCATCTCCTCCCAAGTATTCACCAATGGTTCTCTATACCATTTCCTTTCTTTTTGTTCTTTATTCCACCAAAGTAAGGCATAATGACTCAATTTCATGGCTGCCATATTTACCTTTTCTTCTTTTGTGTATTTGTGGCATGAAAAGAGTTGCTCAACTTTCATCTCCCACTGAATGTAAGCTTCTGGATCATTCCTCCCTTTGAAAGGTTGTATGCTAAGATTTTCTTTCTTAATTCTTTCCTTTCTAGCATCATCATCATAACCTTTTCTCCTCATTATTTCTTCAAGCCTCTTCAATATTTTCCCATTGTGCTCCTTCAACATCTTGTCAAAAGCCTCCAAGAACAATTTGTTGTTATTTCCCACAAGAGGAGGGCTTGATCCTGTCATAATTTTCATAAAGAACAAACAAAAGTGAAGGCAAAAAAGGAACCTGACCACACTTCGCACATGTTTACACTCCAATGGATGATTCCACTAACTCAAATTGGCTTTTGTGTGATGACCATCTCTTGTTTTTTTCCACTCAAAAATTCTCACAATCTCTTGAGTAAATCAAAGTTAAGACACACAAAGGAACACCCACCAGTTTGTGCAAAGTCTCAAGGATTAGGATAGACTTTTAAGATATGAAACAAAAGAAAACAAGACAAATCACAACAGAAATGGAAAGGACTCAAAATATTTGGAGACTAAAGAAGAATTCAAGAACAAACAGAAAGAAGAAAATAAATTGGAATGCTAGCAACAAAATTACCTTGAACAATTGAATTTGGCTAATTAAACAAGAACCATTCAGCCATTTTTTTTTTTGAATTTTCGATTTTTTTTTTTTTTGAATTTTCGTTTGGTAATTTGTTTTTGATTCTGACAATTAACAAGGCTTAACTTTTGCAATGGTTCAGCCAAAAGAAACAAAAACTAAAATCAAGGTAACAAGAAATGACAAAGAGTTGCTAACCAGAATTCCAAATAAGAAAAGAAACCAAAATCCTAGAACCGGAGCTCTGATTACCAAATGATACGCCCCAAGTTGATGCAAGGGCTGAAATGGATCGTCTAGGATTGATCTCGGATGATGAGAACTCTGAAATGTGAGAAAGAAGAAGAAGAATTTCGTGATAGAAGGGAAATGGACAGAAAAGAGGGGAAGTTTTAGTGAAATGGAAGATGAAGACTACACACAAAAGGTGGTGGCAAACCTTTGATAAGCCTAATTCTTGAATCACTCAAGAACTATGAGAATCACTCTCACAAATCTGAATCACTCAGAAAAAAATACTAATTCATTCATAATCTCAAAATTACAATGGGTTGAAATGCCTTAATTACCAAAAGAAATCAGCCTAAAATAATTAAGTCTTATTTCTCTTAAGAGAATCCTATTCTGGAAGTTACACAAAATAAAAGAAAATTAAAGCTTTGTTCAGCCCCTTTATCCATGTACAATGGTTGAAGGCATCTTGTAACTCCCTTCTTGATTGTTCTTCATGGTTAGGGAACCAAGCATTCAATGCTCTTTATGCAATTAACTCTTTTGTCTTTGTAACTCCTTTTCTTGTCTTGATAGCCTTCATTCTTCTTGTCTCTTGCTGAATCATATTCAGCCCTTTTATCATTCAACCATTGATGATTTATTCCACACAAGCAAAGAGTATCAAGAGAGAGATGCCCCCCCCCCATTCAGCTCCATGCACCACACACACCACTTTCAAGTTATCAGAAAATTCACCCCAAAAATACGTACGAAAATTTAAAGAAAAAATAGAAAATTTATGATTTGCTTATTTGGACTTCAATCTTCAAGTGACCCCCTTTGGTTCTCATCACAATCACTACGTTCTTCTGAACGGTAGTCAACGCTTCAGATATTCTGAAGATTAAAGCTCTGGTGTGGGCTCTGAAGATTCAAGTGTTGAAGTTCTGAAGACCAGAAGTTCTGAGTGAACGGTCTAGAAGCTAAGACTTGAAGATTTTGAAGTCGATGAGTAAGATGGCTCTCAAGACCAAAGTACTTCCAATTCTGAAGACCAGATGTTCAGAGTGAACGGTCCAGAAGCAGAAGTTCTGAAGGTCAGAGGATCCAAGCTTCCTTCTTACTCTGATAAATTGCTTCACAAGTTCCAACATGAAGCGTCGCCAAGATCAGAAGTCAACTAGGCTAACACAATGTCATTATCAATAGTACAAAACCAAGTGTACTATTCTGACCGCCTCACCTACGATGTTCAGCCACAACAGGTTCTGGAATTTCCAGAATTGCCCTCCAACGGATATAATCATTCAAACGAATACAACACTACACCTTGGAGTATAAATAGGCTTAAGAGAGAAGAAGATGCTAAGAAACTATTGAGCAATACAAGTGAAAAACTTGAAGCAAAATACCTTAGCAATATTTTCTTCATTGTTCTTATTGTGTTTACCTTTGCTTGTTTAGAAGCAATTTTTTGTACACCCAAACTTTCTACAAATTGTTTCTAGTTCCTTGAGAGATCAGTGAGGTCAGGATTCTTAAGAAGACTAAGACGAGTTAGTCACTGAGTAAGGTGTGCTAATGCAGTTGTAACAATCTTTGAATAGTGGATTGCCTTCATTCTAAGAAGGAAGAAATCACCTTAGTGAGTGGACTAGATTGGCTTGAGGGATTTATCAAGTGAACCAGGATAAAATACTTGTTTGCTTTTCTCCTTCCTTTATCTCTCGCACCTTGTGTTCTTTAAACCGAGAGGATTTTCTTAAAATCTTAGAGGGAAAGCAGGAAAACCTTGAAAACCCTATTCAAACCCCCCCTTCTAGTGTTTTTTCATACCTTCAATAAGGAGGGATGAATCCAAGAAAGAGGAGCCTCTACTTCTCTCCTCCATCTCCCTAGGCAAACATCCTAGAGGTATTGAACCATGGAGGAAGAATACGGTGGCAGGTGATGGTATGAAAAACACTAGAAAGGGGGGGGGGGTTTGAACATGGTTATACGTTTAAAAACTTTCCCTCTAAGATTTTAACAAATCTTCTCGGTTTCAAGAATACAAAGTGCAAGAGATAAAGGGATGAGAAAAGCACACAAGTGTTTTATCCTGGTTCACTTCATAAATCCCTCAAGCTAGTCTAGTCCACCCATTAAGTTGATTTCTTCCTTCTTAGAATGAAGGTGATTCAAAGATTGTTACAACTGCACTAGCATACCTTGCTCAATGACTAAAAAATCTAAGAACTAGCAACACTAAGACACACAAATCTTAGTTTTCTCAAGAATCCTGACCTCACTGGTCTCTCAAGGAACTACAACAAATTTGTAGAACGTTTGGGTTTACAAGGAGTTGCTTCTAAACAAGCAGGAGTAAACACAATAAGAACAATGAAGAAATATTGCTAAGGTATTTTGCTTGAAGGTTTTCACTTGTATTGCACAATAGTTTCTTAGTCAATTTCTTCTCTTTTCAGCCTATTTATACTCTAAGGTGAGGTGTTGTATTCGTTGAAAGAATCTATCCGTTGGAGGGAAATTCTGGAAATTTCAGAACCTGCTGTGGCTGAACCTCGTAGGTAAGATGGTCAAAATAGTACACTGATTTTGTACTATTGACAATGATATTTCCTTAGCATAGTTGACTTCTGATCGTGGCGACGCTTCATGTTGGAACTTGTGAAGCAATGTGATCAGAGTCAGAATGAAGCTTGGATCCTCTGACCTTCATAACTTCTGCTTCTGGACCGTTCACTTTGAACATCTGGCCTTCACAATTAGAAGTGCTTTGGTCTTGAGAGCCAGCTTACTCTTGGACTTCAGAATCTTCAAGTATTCAGCTTCTGGACCGTTCGCTCAGAATTTCTGGTCTTCATAATATTCAGCACTTGAATCTTAAGAGCCCACATCAGAGCTTTAATCTTCAGAATATCTGAAGTGTTGACTACCGTTCAGAAGAACGTAGTGATTGCAGAAGCGTTTCACTGGTTACTCTTTGGTCTTTAACTTCTGTTGAATATGTCTTTGGGTCTGAGTCAGAACCTGTTTGTCAAACACTTAAAGGATAAACGTTAGAGTGCCATAATTGTTCATACATAAATATAAACTTGTTATCATCAAAACATAGAGTTGTACAAACTGACCAAATCTTGGTCTTACAATCTCCCCCGTTTTGATGATGACAAAACCATGTATTTTGATGAACAATTCTTAAGTAATAAACTGAATACACTCAGAGTTTAAGGTATTAGAGGTACACTTATCCTGATGTGTATAGTTTATTTAGCTCCTTCTGAATCCAAGTCTAGACCTTGATTCTGAGCTAAGCTCTCCCTGAATCTATGACTTAATGAAATTGTTAGAATAGTCTAGATTTTGAGCTAAATTGAGATAGTGATCAGAGTGATATTAATCAGAGCAATATATATAGTTCAACATATGACATAGACAATATAATTGAGTCAGAACTATAATTTATCAGAGTATATAGTTACTTCAGAAGAAGTGAAATGTATTCCTTGCTATTGCTTCATGAAAGATCTACAGTTATAACAATTGATCACTTAATCTCCAAAATTTTAATTATCAAAAACATAGGTTGTACTCCCCCTTTTTGTCATAAGAAAAAAGAGTGTGGAAAACTTAGCGTTGAAAACAAGAAAGTACTATGTACTCTCTCTGGTTAAGATAAATGAAGCGAAGAAAACTAAGTTAACAGAGCTGAAGATAAATAAAAGAATACATGAGTCAGAAGTAAAAACTGATAATATTAATAAGATAAGGAACTAAAAGTGAAAAACTTCATAAATGAAGGGAAAAACAAAAGTAGAGATCCTAAAGACTAAGGTTTGGGATCTGGGAGCCTCTGCAGGATCAGTTCCATCATCTTGGCCATATTCTAATTAATAGCAGATTGTTCTTCAATGTGCCTCTGAAAGCCGTCAAGTCTGGAAACAATTGAAGAAAGATCAGGTTGAACCGAAGCAGAGGGTGCGACTTGAACTGAAGATGAACCCGGAGGAGAACTTGGAACCATATCAGAAGCATAAGCAAGAGAACTTGGAACCTTTAAGCCGGCAGCTTCAGCTTCCAACTTAGCAGCTCTTTCCAGAGCTTCTAAGCTAGCAGCTTCTAACATAGCAGCTTCAATCCGTGCAGCTTCAACTCTGGCAGCTAGCTGCATCTCTAGCAAGTTCTTCAGCTTCTGCTTCTAATTTATCAGCCTGAATCCTTTCAGCTCAGCCTTTGCTTTCTCAGATCTTGCTTCTTCAACATTCTCCTCTCTGTTTCAGGCTTCCAAGGCAACTTGTCTCAGATTTTCTCTGAGTTGAAGTTTAACAAGTACCTGTCTTCTTCTGTTCTGTACTTCTTGCTTCCTCTTAGTAGCTTCAACTCGGTCACCTTTGTCTTGGTCAGAGAATTCCAGCATATCCTCAATACCGGATCTCATCCAACCACAGAATGCATCCCATTGAGTAACAACCAGATTGGGCTTCTCACTAGAATTAGTAATGGCATACAGATTCTTCAGCCTTGTTGTTGTCCTATCATTAAAAATGTTGATGCATTCCAGAAGATTGTTTGGCTCAGGGTAGGTATAAGGAATGAGTGGAAGATTAGGTTGTGGTGAGGGTTGAGCAGCCTTTTTTGCCCTTTCTTCAGTGATGAACTCTGCCATATGCTCAAGTGCAGCTTGTTCTTTGGGATCTTGATACATGATGAAGAAATATGAGGCTTTGGGTGAAGAAGGATGATGAACAAGAGAGAGAAAGGAGAAAAGATGCAAACGCTTAGGGTTTTTGAAATTCAAGATAATGAATGAAGTATTGGAAATGTGTGTGTGAACGTGGGTAAATAGTGATTTGAAAGGTAACAGTTGAGTAGTTGAAAAACCAAAAGCCAAAATGTAAAAATAAACGACCAGAAATTAATGTAGTAATAATAAGCAATAACTGCTTCTAACATGCGGTGGTGAATTAAGTAGATGTGATCATTACAACAGAAATTCCCAAGAAGCACAAGGAACGAGGCATCAGAAAAACTGACACACGTTTGCTATCTTATCTCAAAAGGAATACCAATGGGTACTCAGCTTCGGTCTAAGTCACCTTCTGAATTAGACAACTTCTGATGAAAAACAGAAGTATCATAGTCAGAGGTTCTGAACCAACCTGCATTCTGGACACAACTCCATATTCAGATTTTTCAGAATAAACTTAAATATATCTTCTGTTAAGGGCTTTGTAAATATATCTGCCCATTGATGGTCAGTATCCACAAACTTCAGAAGAAGTACGCCCTTCTGAACATAATCTCTAATAAAGTGATACTTTACCTCAATGTGCTTGGCCCTTGAGTGTAAGATAAGATTCTTACTTAGAGAGATAGCAGCAGTGTTGTCACCATAGATTGAAATGTTGCTCTCAAAGATTTGATAATCTTCTAGCTGATGTTTCATCTGGAGCATCTGAGTGCTACAAATGGCAGCTGACTGCTTCTGCAGTAGATAGTGCAATTGTAGATTGCCTCTTGCTTGACCATGCAACTAAGTTACTTCCTAGAAATTGACAATTTCCAGAAGTACTTTTCCTTTCAGTCCTATCTCTAGCATAATCAACATCACAATAACTTGAAAGCTTATATTGATATCTTTTTATACATCAAACCTAGGTTAGTGGTGTCTTTCAGATATTTGAGAATTCTCTTAACAACAGTTAAGTGAGTTTTGTTAGAAGTCCCACATTGGCTAGAGATAAAGCCAAGATAAGCTTTATAAGGGTAGTGCAAACCTCAACTCTTGAGCTAGCTTTTGTGGTTGAGTATAGGCCTCCCAATTTCTAATATGGTATCAGAGCCTATCCTAGATCCATTTGTTGTGGAGACCACCCATATTTGGGCCACCCGTTGTTGATCCCACGTTCCAGTCTGTTCAATCCTTGACGTGAGGGGGTGTGTTAGAAGTCCCACATTGGCTAGAGATAGAGCCAAGATAAGCTTTATAAGGGTAGTGCAAACCTCAACTCTTGAGCTAGCTTTTGTGGTTGAGTATAGGCCTCCCAATTTCTAATATGGTATCAGAGCCTATCCTAGATCCATTTGTTGTGGAGACCACCCATTATTGGGCCACCCGTTGTTAATCCCACGTTCCAGTCTGTTCAATCCTGGACGTGAGGGGGTGTGTTAGAAGTCCCACATTGGCTAGAGATAAAGCCAAGATAAGCTTTATAAGGGTAGTGCAAACCTCAACTCTTGAGCTAGCTTTTGTGGTTGAGTATAGGCCTCCCAATTTCTAATAAGTTTTTCTAGGATCTGATTGGAAACGAGCACATAAATGTCCACTAAATAGAATATCTGGCCTGAATGCAGTCAGATAGAGAAGAGAGTCTATCATACCACGAAAGAGCTTCTGAAAAACCTTTGAACTTGTATCTTCTTTTTCCAAAATGCATGTAGGATGCATAGGCGTCTTGGCTGGAGTACATTCTGACATGTTGAACTACTTTAGAAGTTCTTTAGCATATTTGCTTTAATGAACGTATGTTGCTTCTAGTTGTTGATCTACTTAAATTCCCTGAAAATACTTGAGTTCTCCCATCATACTCATTTCAAATTCAGCCTGCATTAACTTAGAAAATTCCTTGCAAAGAGAGGGATTAGCAGAGCAAAATATAATATCATCAACATAAATTTGCACAAGCAGAATATCATCTTTGCAAGATTTGCAAAAGAGAGTTGTATCAACTTTACCCCTTACAAACTCATTTTCCAGAAGGAATGAGCTAAGTCTCTCATACCATGCTCTTGGAGCTTGCTTTAATCCATAGAGAGACTTCTTCAACTTGAAGACACAGTCAGGATGTTTAGCATCTTCAAAATCGGAGGTTTGATGAATGTACACTTCTTCAGAAATGTAACCGTTGAGGAACGCGCTCCTAACATCCATTTGATGAAGAATAATGTTGTGATTCACAGAAAATGAAATCAACAACCTTATAGCTTCTAACCTTGCTACAGGAGCAAAGGTCTCAGTGTAATCTATGCCTTCTTGTTGACTGTAGCCTTGGGCAACAAGTCTTGCCTTGTTTCTGACAACTTCTCCCTTCTCATTGAGTTTGTTTCTGAACACCCACTTGGTTCCAATGACATGAACATCTTTTGGTTTCCTTTTAAGCTTAGAAGAGTCTCTTCAGAAGGTCTGAAAGCTGATCTGGTTCTGACTGGTTCATCTATATTTCCCATAATCAATTCTGCAGGATGCGAAGCTATTACTCTACTCTTCTTCTAACGAGGTGTATCAGAAGTTGTAGCAGCATCTTCTGATGTAGTTGCTTCTGGTTCAGCAACTTCTGAATCTTGGTCCTTATCTAAGATGGTTATGCTCATATCTGCAAACTTTTCAGCTAGCTTTGACTTGTCAGAGTCAAGCTTATCATCAAATCTAACACGAATAAATTCTTCAATAGTTCCAGATTAAATATTATAAATTCTTTAACCTTAAGAACGTTCAGAATATCCTAGAAGATAACATTCAAAGACTTGGAATCAAATTTATGTGATCTATCCTTAATATTCAACATATAGCAAACACAACCAAAATGATGAATGTAAGAAATGTTGGGCTTTGTATTCTTCCACAATTAATAAGGAGTCTTATTCAGAATTGGTCTTATGAAGATTCTATTCTGAATATAACACGTTGTGTTTACTGCCTCTGCCCAGAAGTGCTTTGCCAAGTCAGTTTCTTGGATCATGGTTCTAGCCATCTCTTGAAGGGTCCTATTTATCCTTTCTACTACTCCATTTTTTTTAGGAGATCTGGGACAAGAGAAATCATGTGATATCCCATAGGTATCAAAGATATTCTCAAACTCCTCATTCTCAAATTCTCCACCATGATCACTTCTGACACGGACAATCCTGCAACCCTTCTCATTTTGCACTTGAGCAACAAAGGTAGAGAAAACAGAATGCGACTCATCCTTGCGTCTTAAGAATTTTACCCATGTCCAGCGGCTATAGTCGTCAACGATGACCATTCCATATTTCTTGCCACCTATAGACTCAGTTTTCACCGGTTCAACTAGGTCAATATGCAGAAGTTCTAATGGCCTTAAGTTGGAAACAACATTCTTTGCCTTAAAGGGGACCTTTGGAAATATTCCCTTCTGACCCGCTTTACAAAGAGCATCTGAAGAATACTTCAGACTAGGTAAGCCCTTGACAAGGTCAAACTTACTTAGCTGAGAAATCTTTCTCATGCTAGCATGCCCTAACCGTCTATGCCATACCCATTGCTCCTCATTAACAGAAAGAAGGCACTTTACTTTCTGAGTTTCCAATTAAGATAATCTGATCTTGTAAATGTTGTTCCACTTCTTGCTGTTAAATAGAATAGAGCTATCAATCTGACTTATAGCCCTACAAGACTTTTGATTAAAAATAATGTGATAACTCTTGTCAGCTAATTGACTTATAGACAATAAGTTATGCATGAAACCATCAACTAAAAGAACATTATCAATGCATGGACTCTTACCGACACCAATGGTTCCAGGCCAACGATCTTACCCTTCTCGTTGCCTCCAAAACCAACTTCACCTCCAGGTTTAAGTTTGAGGTCTTGGAACATAAGCTTTTTACCCGTCATATGTCGCGAGCTTCCACTGTCCAGATACCAGGATTGGTGTTTTAGTGGAGCGATCAAGGATATCTGCAATGTACACAATCTTTTCCTTAGGTATCCACTTTCTGGGTCCTTTCTTGTTAGTTACCCCAGAAGTTCTGACAACTTTGGGTCTTTCAACAGGATAATATAAAGGAATTTGAGCATGATATTTTGACATAGAAAATGTTCCTTTCTTAAGAGGTGGTGGAGCAACTTCAGAAGGTGATGGTTCAGGTATAATGGTACTAGAAGGTACAAAATTTTCATAAAAAGATTTTGGTTTAGGCATAGGTCTAGAATAGCCAATACCATTCATTCCATTTCTGCTAACGCCATAGATCATTGAAGTCATTAAGCTTCTATCTACGCTTTTAGCTAGGAATCTCTGAAAAGATTTTTCATATTTAGTTTCATTCTTCTCATCAGAAGTACTGGATGCAATAACTTCTTCTAATTTAGAAATTTGATTTTTAAGAACAGAGTTAGAATTAAATAAAGAGAAGTTGTTTTCATTCAGATAAGAAATGGTTTTCTCATTCTTAGCAGTGATTTCAGAAGCAGCAATAACATCCTTTTTCAAACGTTTATGCTTGGTCAGAAGAGAATCATATTTAACCATTATTTCAGATAAAGCAGTTTTATGTTCAGAAGTTGAAAAAAATGCGAATACCTCATTTTCATCCTCAGAGATTGACTCAACTTTTGACGCTGATTCATCTTTTGACTCTACTTTCTTGTCCTTTACTACTGCCATGAGTCCTTCAACAACTTCACCATCAGAATCTACATCTTCGGAATCTGATTCATCAAAAGTCACCATGAGACCTTTCTTAGCCTTGAGGTGCTTCTTAGGCTTCTTGTCTTTCTTCAGCTTAGGAAAAGCACTCTTGTAATGTCCTGGCTCCTAGCACTCAAAACAAGTTACTTCTTTTGATGAGGACTTGCGTTGGCCAGATGAAGATTCTTAGCCTTTGCTGAACCTTTGTACTTGTTCTGCCTGTGCTTCCAGATGCGGTTGAGTCTTCTGGAAATCAATGAAAGCTCATCTTCATCAGAATCTTTAGAAGATTCTTTTGATTCTTGTTCAGGTTGAAGTGCCTTGGCCTTTTCAGGTCTGGACTTCAGAGCTATGGACTTTTGCTTCTTCTAAGGTAGATGCTCAGCACGATCTATCTAATCACTCTTCAGAATGCTGATAAGTTCCTCCAGACTTATCTTGTTTATGTCCCTTGATAACTTCAAGGCAGTCACCAAGGGCATCCACTTCCCAGGAAGGCCTCTGAGGATTCTCTTGGCATGATGAGCAATGGTGTAGCCTTTGTCAAGAACTTTAATCCCAGCAATGATCAGTTGGAATCTGGAGAACATGGCTTCTATGGATTCATCAGGTTCCATCATGAAGGCTTCATACTTCTTGATTAGGGACAGAGCCTGTGTCTCCTTGACTTCCTCATTGCCTTCATGAGTCATCTTCAAGGAATCAAAGATAGCCTTTGCAGGATCACGATCAATAATTTTCTCATATTCTTCATATGAGATAGCATTGAGTAAAATGGTTCTTGCTCTGTGATGATCTTTTTACATCTTCTTTTGGTCTGCATTCATCTTATCTCTTGGAATCTTCACACCAGCTTCATCAACTGGACGTGTTTAGCAATCAACAACATGATCCCATAGGTCAGCATCAAAGCCAAGAAAGAAACTTTCGATTCTATCTTTCTAGTAATCAAACTTTTCTCCATCAAAGATAGGTGTTTTAGCACTGTAGTGGTCTTTCTGATTTTCATTGGTGGTGGTCGCCATTTGAGTTTTTCACACCGGCCCGGATCTCCGAAAACTGTTAGGTGTGGTAATCAGAACTTTCTGAGTTTCCCTTGTATTATCCTGTTGAAAGACCCAAATTTGTTAGAACTTCTGGGGTAACTAACAAGAAAGGACCCAGAAAGTGGGTACCTAAGGAAAAGATTGTATATGTTGCAGATATCCTTGATAGCTCCACTGAAACACCAATCATGGTATCTGGACAGTGGATGCTCGCGACACATGACGGGAGAAAAGCGTATGTTCCAAGACCTAAAACTTAGACCTGGAGGTGAAGTTGGTTTTGGTGGCAACGAGAAGGGTAAGATTGTTGGTTCTGGAACCATATGTATTGGTAGGAGTCAATGAATTAATAATGTTCTTTTAGTTGACAGTTTAATGCATAATTTATTGTCAATAAGTCAATTAGCTGACAAGGGTTATGACATTATTTTCAATCAAAAGTCCTACAGGGCTGTAAGTCAGATTGATGGCTCTGTTCTGTTTAACAGCAAGAGGCGGAACAACATCTACAAGATCAGATTATCTGAGTTGGAAAATCAGAAAGTAAAGTGCCTTCTTTCTGTTAATGAGGAGCAATGGGTATGGCATAGACGGTTAGGGCATGCTCGCATGAGAAAGATCTCTCAGCTAAGTAAGCTTGACCTTGTCAGGGGCTTACCCACTCTGAAGTTCTCTTCAGATACTCTTTATGAAGCATGTCAGAAAGGAAAATTTACAAAAGTCCCTTTCAAGACAAAGAATGTTGTTTCCACCACAAGGTCGTTGGAACTTCTGCATATTGACCTATTTGGACTGATGAAAACTGAGTCTATAGGTGGCAAGAAATATGGGACGGTCATCGTTGACGACTATAGCCGCTGGACATGGGTAAAATTCTTAACACACAAGGATGAGTCGTATTCTGTGTTCTCTACCTTTGTTGGCCAAGTGCAAAACGAGAAGGCTTGCAGAATTGTCTGGGTCAGAAGTGATCATGGTGGAGAATTTGACAATGATGAGTTTGAGAAAATCTTTGATACCTATGGGATATCACATGATTTCTATTGTCCTAGAACTCCTCAGCAGAATGGAGTAGTGGAAAGGAAGAACATGACCCTTCAAGAGATGGCTAGAACCATGATCCAAGAAACTGACATGGCAAAGCACTTCTGGGCCGAGGCAAGAAAGACAGCGTGTTATATTCAGAACAGAATCTCCATAAGACCAATTATGAATAAGGCTCCTTATGAATTGTGGAAGAATATAAAGCCCAACATTTCTTACTTTCATCCTTTTGGTTGCATTTGCTATATGTTGAAAACTAAGAATAAATTGCATAAATTTGATTCTAAGTCTTTAAAATGCTATCTGCTAGGATATTCTGAACGTTCTAAGGGTTATAGAGTTTATAATATTGAATCTAAGACTATTGAAGAATCTATTCATGTTATATTTGATGATAAGCTTGACTCTGACAAGTCAAAGCTAGCTGAAAAGTTTGCAGATATGAGTAGAAGCATTTCAGCCAAGGACAAAGACTCAGAAGTTGCTGATCCAGAAGCAACTACATCAGAGGATGCTGCTACAACCTCTGATCCACCACGTCAGAAGAAGAGTAGTGTTATTGCCTCTCATCCTGAAAAATTGGTTCTGGGAAACAAAGATGAACCAGTCAGAACCAGATGTGCTTTCAAACCCTCTGAAGAGACTCTCCTAAGCTTAAAGGGTTTAGTCTCTCTGATTGAACAAACTTCTATTGATCAAGCTCTTCAAGATAAAGATTGGATTCTGGCTATGGAAGAAGAACTGAACCAATTCACCAAGAATGACGTTTGGAACCTTGTCAAGAAACCCAAGGATACCCATATCATTGGAACCAAGTGGGTATTCAGAAACAAACTCAATGAGAAGGGAGAAGTAGTCAGAAACATGGCAAGACTTGTTGCACATGGCTACAGTCAACAAGAAGGCATAGATTACACTGAAACCTTTGCTCCTGTAGCAAGGTTAGTGTAAGACCCAAATTTCAGACTTGGATTTAAATAATTATTTTAATTATTTTTCCAACCCAAGAGTAGAACCGGTTTAACCGCAAAATAACCTTGTAAAGGATAATGCTGTTTTGGATGACTTGATGAAGAATAACGTTCAGGAAATTGCTTGCGGATAGTATTGTGTTCAGTATAAGAGCTAGCATGAGCCATTTCCACCCCCGACTAAGGTCGAAAGTGTCCGAAAAAGGCTATTTTCGCTCTTAAAGCACTGTTTAATCGAAATTCAAAATCCTTGGAAAAATAAGAAGTTCTCTTTATTTTTCCCTTGACCAGCGTTTCGTTTCAAAACTCTGGACTGTACGCACGATAGGTTTCACTTCTCGGAAGTCCGACGACGCTAAATTCTATTCTCCCAAGACTTTAAATTCCAACACTGAATGAAGACTTTTTTTATTCGGAGCTTCTAACGAAGTTTCCATCCGCATAGCCAGATTTCTTTCGACGTTTCCAACCTTTCTTCAGAAGGAAGTTTTGTCTTCCGACTTTCACAGCAAAAAGTAGTTTTTCAGAATATTTTAACTCACATCGCTTTTGGATCGTTTTCTTCAATTTCAAGAGACTTGTTTTGAGTTCTGGAATTCTGTCGCCAGAATCTCGCTTAGAATTCACAGATGAACGTACTGCAAAAATCGGAATTGCGAAATATTCATTTTCCCGCGCTTTCACTCTCCTATAAATAGGAAAAAAAAACACAAAAACTTGTCATTCCTTGTGTGTGTGGCCGCGAGCTTGAGGAGAAGAGGGGGAGGAGAGAACTTCGTCGTTTCTTGACCGATCTTCGAGCTGTTTGTCTCTACTTCACGGCACAGAGGTAATCTACTCACTTCTTACCTCTGATCGTTCTTTTTATCGCGTTTCTTTATCTCTTTCTGAGCTCAAAGTTTCGAGCTTTTCGTAAAATTGTTCCATTTATCCGATTTTTCTTTTGAACTACCTTTTATAATTGCCCAACAAGCTGAATCTCTCGCCGTTGCGCGCCGATTTCGATCGAGTCGCCGTAGATCTGAAAAACGGTGTAAAAACCCATTTACGCACATATTGAAACTTTATCTTCGAAAAGCCACAATCCGACTTAGTGCCCTTAGGATTAGTTGCTATAAATTTCGTTGTGAACGACCCCATCAAATTTGTTTTTCAAAGTTTCAACTTTGAGTTTTTGAACCTTAATTTTGGACCAAAGTGCCCCTAACTAGTCGTATATTGACCCGCTCGTTCTAAAATTTTTCCGACAGTTTCTTTACCCTAGTTTTACCCTAAAACTACCTAGGAATTAAATTAGATCGAAGAAAAAGTGCCGAAACGCTAAATTGGAGAGTGGCCGAGACCTATTTGTGTTAGGACAGTGAGGAAACTCAAATCTGGGCAAGGTTGGCCTTATGCTTACTGAAGCCCTTCGAGTCGTCGAAATTTTGGCTTTGGTTTCGTGTCATTCCGAGTTCTGTAGCTCGAGTTATGCGCATTTTGGTGAGCAAAGGTAAATATTAGAATTTATGTTTGGTTTCACGAGTCAAAACTCACCCATTCGGGGAAACTCTTCCATTCGCGTTAGAATGTTATACAAAGAAGCTTCATGAGTGTTGTCGAACATTAGTAAGGATTGTTTCGACTGTATCGACTTGTTTTGATTCATTATTGCTTTGTTTGCTCAAAGGTTCAATTGTGGAAACTTTGGGGTTGACTGAACAAGCTTGTGAGCGAGACCTGCACCGCGAGACTGGAACAACTCGAGGTTAGGGCAACTTACCTTGCTAGCTAATGTTTTAGGCGTCGATCAATTCGACTTGGTTCATTGTTTATGCACTTGATTGTTGATTGACTGAGAAATGTTTTCTGGAGGCTTCGGCCGAGTGAACTAATTGAGACGTGTGTCTCCGTTTTCTGAGTCTTCGACCGAAATTGTTGATTGGGATTTGCTTATTGCTTTGATTGATTGTTGATTAATTCACATGCTATGTGCTAAATGGTTAATCTTAGGATGTGTTGATATATGTGCCATGATTGTTGTATTGTGCTAACTTGATTGTGCAATTATACATATATCTGTTGTACGTCAAAGTGTGGGAAAACGGGTAGTTATGCCATACTCATGATGAGTTTTTGGAAAGTTTGACGGGACGAACCGAGGTTCGGACCCCGATTATTATTTTAGTGGATCGAGACCTTCTCTGGGAGTTACTTGGGATGATGGGATCTTTTAAACTCATAAAATTAGAGACAAACATAAATGGAAACTATTTTACAAGGAAAATTCATAATATACTAAACAACCTCTGAATTCTTTAAATAATAATAACAATCTCAGATAAAAGCTTAGGGCTTGGATACTAGTTTTGGAAAATGAGAAGTGTCGCCGAATCCAAGTTTTGGGGAAACTCATAAGTTTCTGTGTATGTTTATACTCTTTTGCTCGATAAGTAGTTTTATGGTTCGACTATCTAAAGGGATAAGTCGGGGAGTTATCGGTTTCCAAGTACATTGGTACTCTTTCGCTCGCTGAGCAGTTTGTGACCATCAAATTGGATGAGTCAGATGATTCAAAGAAATCATCATGAGTGATTGCACTCTTTTTGTTTTAATTGCATTTTGCCGCAGAATCGACATTTATCTAGGATATTTTTCTAGCCAACAAACTCTAACACTTTTGCTGATTAAGCAAGCTTATGGTCAAGAACCACAGTATATACCTTCGGGTACAGTATACCTTCGAGTACAATATAAACCTTCGGGTACAGTATATACCTTCGGGTTAAGTATATACCTTCGGGTACAGTATATACCTTCGGGTACAGCATGCCTTCGGGTAACTCGGGCATTCAATGGGGGATATTGTAACACCCCGATTTCGGTGGCGTCACTTTAGTAACCGAAAAGAAAACAAAGCGGAAAAACGTAAATATTTTTTTTCAATATTTGTTCTAAGTAAATAAAGACTTGACGAAATAAAGACTCGACGACGAAAGATAAACATAACTAATGTACAGATACATTTACAGCCCCCGCTGTAAGTAGCAAGCCACGTCACGAGTAACTTCCAGTGACGGAAAGTAGTGCGCGTAGGCAAATATGTACAAACCGAAATAAAAGGTCAAGTATTCAGAATACAGTCCTCCCAACGAAAGTAGGTCAGCCCAAAAACAGCCCGAAGACCTCCTAGTCCGACCAACTCTCTGTGATTCCAGTAAAGAGAACCACACAAAAAGCTAAAGGTCGGGGACCTACCCTGCCCCAAAATGAGAAACTGAAGACCAGAGCCACAACGCTACTCCTACCCTAATCCTGGCTAGAGGAGCACACCACAGCACTCCCAACTACGCATCATCAAGATCGTCGTCTGAATTTGAATCCAAGACGACTAGGTCTATGGCTACATCTGTCTCCACAGCTGGTCTCGCGGGTTCTGAACCCGATCCCAAATCAACAGCAGCCGCAACAGTGGGTGAGCTAGAGTCTGATGAAGTCCCTCCCACAGGCACCTCCTTCGAGGGGTCCTCGTCGTCCGAAGGCGACGGTGGTGGTGGTACTACAACTCCAGGTCCACAGTGCACACCCGGTGGTAGGTTGAAGCTGACGGTGTAGCGTCTCAAAACTCCGTGCGTCAGGTTTCCCATCCTGTCGACGCGATCCTCCATTATTCGCCCCAAATAGATAGCTCGGTGACTGGCGGGGTCGACCACCCATGAGCCCGGGGTGTCCTGATCCAGCATCTCAAACATAGTCCCCCCCGAAGGGACGACCATCTCGAACCAGTCCGCCATGGACATCTGACAATAAGGACATACATAGCCCCCCAAGCACAGGTAGCACGCGCAAGGGTCAACTCAATGAATTACATAATAGTACATTCAATAGGTAAAGTTTAAGCAATAGCTACGTAGGCTTAGATATAAATGACAGCAATATAAATTGTATATCTTCCCAAATGATTATAAATAAAATTTGCGAACAATTAACATATCTCAAGCAAGATTAACAATTATCAATCACACACGGCAACTAAGTCAGTATGTATGGTGCATGAATTTAATGACGAGGAACAAGATGCAATCCGGAAGGATGGGCACTGTAACACCCCAATTCTAAACGGCATATGTATTGCAAATATCATAGTGATAAAAAATTTAACACTCATGAGGCATTACATAATCACTTAAAACATTAACATAATGCTCTTGTAACAGATACATAGCACATAAACTTTGAGATGAACTCATAAATAAACTTAAATGTGTAAGATCAAGTTTTGATCTAGTAGTACAACTCTATGTTTTGATGATTACAAGTTAACCTTTTGATATGAACAATTGTGGTACTCTAACGTGTTTTTCTAAGTGTGCTATTTACAGGCTCTGACCTCAACTCAATCTCACACAAATCAGAAGCACTGTGTATAAAGGGTAACCCAAGCAACGCTTTCGCATTCACCATGTTCAGTATGAACAGTGGAAAAGCTTCAGAAGTTCTGAAGCTATACAAACTCTGATGTGGACTCAGTCGCTAGAAGCTCTGAAGATCCAGAAGTTCTGATAACCAAGAAACACTGAAGGTTCAGATGTTCTGATGGTGTAGAAGACTCTGAAGATCCAGAAGCTGAATAGTGGAAACTCTGAAGTCCAGAAGCAAGAAACTCTGAAGGCCATGTTCTTCCCTCTGAGTTCAGAATCAGAAGATACAATGGTCAGAGGATCTGTGCTTTCCCTCTGACTCTGATCAACCGGCTTCACAAGTTCCAATATGAAGTATTCCCCTGATCAGAAGTCTCCTAGGTTAAAAGGTCAAGTCGCTATCCAAGTACAAAAGCAAGTGTACCTTCCTGACGACCTACCTAACGTTCTCAGCCACAGCAGAAGCTGGATTTTCCAGAACTGCCCTCCAACGGTAGCATTTCCCATGCAACGCTCAACCCTAATCCTTGGAGTATATATAGAGGCTGAAGATTGAAAGAAGCGGCTAGAAGAAAGAAACACATATACGCGCAAGACATATTCAAAATATTCTAAGCTTTCTTTCATCTGAAATTCATTGTGTTTACTATTAGCTTTTTAGAAGCAAATCTCTTGTAAACAATTCTTTGATAAACAGTTTGTTTAGTTCCTTTAGGAGATCAAGGTTGATCGGATCCTAGAGAAGACTAAGAGAGTGAATCTTAGTGTGAGCTAAGTCAGTGTAATTGTTAGTCACTTGTAGGTTTCAAGTGCAGTTGTAACTCTTACCTGATTAGTGGATTGCCTTCATTCTAAGAAGGAAGAAATCACCTTAACGGGTGGACTGGAGTAGCTTGAGTGATTTATCAAGTGAACCAGGATAAAATCCTTGTGTGCTTTTCTATCTCTTATCTTTAGCACTTAAGTTCTCGAAAGATTTGTCAAAATCTTTAAGGTGGAAGTTTTGTTCTGAAAACGTTATTCAAACCCCCCCCCCTTTCTACCGTTTTTCATACCTTCAAAATGCTCTTGTGACAGTTAATTAGTCTTTGAACTAGTTCACTTTGACAAATAGTTATGCAGCGAATCCAATGTCTTTAAAACTTAAAGAAAACATAGTATCTTGCCCACAACTTAAAACAGAAACAACTTCTCAAATAACAACTTAATTCAATTATAACAGAAGGAAAACAAGCGTCCATTTCCCCCCCCCCCCCCGAGTGCTACGTATCAGAGCAAGGACTCCAACTCGAAATAAAGGCTATAGACTACTCCTCCTGATTACCTGCACGTTACCAACAAGGGTAACATTCAAACAGAAGGGGTGAGATATCGAGTATCATAAATATAAGGATGGCAATAAATATGCTAGATTAATGCCACACCACTTCTTTTAATATTCATATAGCTCAGTTACTAAAACAGTCACAAATAACGTCATCGACTCGGATACAATTCGAACACAACAATGACTATGCATATGTATGTGGTACCAACAGGGCTTTAGCCCTCATCACTAATTGCCAATTATTGGAGGCACAAGGCATAAGCCTTCATCACAAATCGCCAATACAGGCCATCACAGAGTATGCAGATGCTATGCGACTCGAAATGACGTATACATCTCATAATCATCACTTCAACATGAGGCATTGCGCCTATATCACTACATCACTAGCATCGCTTAAAACAACACAATTCAGCACACATACATTTTTATCAACTATACAATTACCCTGACATCTTAGGCAATTTTGGCACCAAATCAATGAAACAACTCACTTAAGCATGCAATCATGGAAGAAGCTATCACATATGGTAAATAAATTATGAATTTCATGCTAAAGGTGTTCAGCCACATGCATCATCCTCATAGCTAATACATGGCACATAAAGACATTAACTTTCATACAACATGTAAGCTAAATCTAATTATATTTCCAAAACAATCAGAATTTCCGTAATCTGGAAAAACAGCAGGAACACCAGCCACTAAAAGCGGTCTCCTGAATTCGTTACTGAACCAAAAATCATGTATTTTATATGCCTAGAAAGCTAACTTAAAGTCCTACAATTTCTTAGTTGATCACATCTTCATTTGAGCACTCTAACTGGGCGAAAACAGGTCTCGAAGTGTACTGTCCAGCCCAGGAAATTTTGGACAGCAGCACAGCATCATCAAATCCGTGCATAAATCATATAGCAGTTCAGGAATTACGCTCACAGCAGAAACATATTTCAGTAGAGATAACCTACAGGATTCGTTACTTGTTCAAAAATTACAAATGACCTCAATTTGAAAAGCTAACAGAAAACTCTACCACTTTGTAGTTCATCAAAGAATTTTCTGGGCACATTAACAAGGTGAAAAATCACGTTGAAGTTCACTGGCAGAGATAGCAGATACAGAGCGCAGAAAAATATGGTTTACTAAACTGAACTTACAGACCTCGTCTCTCAACCAAAAATTATGTACCATATCATTCCAGAAAGCTCTTTCAAAGGCCTACACTTTCTCAGTTCAACGCAACATTATTCGAGCACTCTAAACAGGCTCTAAAAGGCTTCGAAAGTCACGGTTCATACCAGGAAAATGACCAGTCCGTTTTATGTTCCAAAGTAAGTGATTAAAGTTGTTTCTCATCAAACAAGACACAAAACCTAACAAGCATGCTACCTAACAGTCCTTATGTGCGTGATCATAAAGAAAATCAAAAGGGAACCTCAACCCAAAACTCCTAGCATACTATGGTTCTGCCCTCACCCCGTTCAATCACACAAAAGAAAATCCCCAAAATCAATGGATTTCAAATCAGATTTCCAGAACATCATTAACAGCAACAATTCTACATCTCCCAAATCCCTAATATCATTCACCATAATTCCATTAGAAACTCAAAATTCCACCCTTACCTTTGGATTGAGTGCAGCTCCGAGTTCCCTGATCGAAATCTCTGAAACAGAACCGTTCTCCCTCCCTTCCTGAAGTTTCACGCACGCACTACTCTTTCTCTCCTTCTCTTCCTGAAGTTTCACGCACGAGTTTCTCCTTCTTTTTCCAAACCCTTCTTTTTTTTCTTTTTAAATCTCCTGTTTACCTTTTTTTTTTTCCACCTTAACTCTATTTTCAATATATTATAATTCCATTATTACTATTACCATCACAAAACTAAACCCTCTTAATTAATTACATACTACTAAAATTAATACTATTCTAATATTAATTTCTCCCGACTAAAATTAATAATTTACCCGATTATTAATTAATCGAATGCAGGTGTTACAACTCTCCCCCACTCAGAGTATTTTCGTCCTCGAAAATAAAAGTTTACCTGGTGCAAACAACTCGGGATAGGAGTCTCGCATCTTACTCTCTAACTCCCAGGTCATGCTTTCTCCAGCAGCTCCTAACCAGACGACTTTCACCAATGCAATTTCCCTTCCTCGCAGATTCTTCAACTCACGATCTGCAATACGTACAGGCATCGTCTCCACTGTGAGATTGTCCCGAACTTGCACATCATCCATCTGAATCACATGTGATGGATCGGGTATATATTTCCGGAGTTGTGATACATGAAACACATCGTGCAAGTTAGCAAGATTTGGCGGTAACGCCACTCGGTAAGCAACTTTTCCAACTCTATCCAATATCTGATACGGACCAATAAAACGAGGAGTGAGCTTCTTAGACTTCAGAGCTCGGCCAACACCTGTCACAGATGTGACTCTCAAAAACACATGGTCACCGGCTTGGAATTCCAAATCTTTCCGCCTTTTGTCATGGTAACTTTTCTGTCGACTTTGAGCAGCTTTCATCTTTTCTCGAACTAACCTTACCTTCTCAGTAGTCTCTCGAACAATCTCAGGTCCAAGTACTACACTTTCACCTGATTCATGCCAACACAACGGAGTCCTACACCTCCGACCATACAACGCCTCAAAAGGGGCCATTCCGATACTAGAATGGTAACTGTTGTTATATGTGAACTCAATCAACGGAAGATAAGTATCCCACGAACCTCCCTGCTCAAGGACACATGCTCTTAACAAATCCTCCAGAGACTGGATCGTCCTCTCGGTCTGACCATCTGTCTGCGGATGATACGCCGAACTCAACCTCAACTTAGATCCCAACGCTTCTTGCAAACTCTTCCAAAAATCAGAAGTAAACCTCGGATCTCTATCCGACACAATACACAAAGGAACACCATGTAATTTCACAATTACCTTAGTATAGATTTCCGCCAACTTGGGAACTGGATATGTGATGTTAATAGGAATAAAGTGTGCCGACTTTGTAAGCCTATCGACAATCACCCAAATCGAATCATGTCCTCTCGAGGTATTCGGTAATCCCGTCACGAAGTCCATCGAAATGCTATCCCATTTCCATTCTGGGACTTCTAACGGTTGCATCAACCCTGCAGGTTTCTGATGCTCAATCTTCGACTTCTGGCAAGTCAAACAAGCATAGACAAACTGTGCCACATCACGTTTCATACCAGGCCACCAAAACAAGCCTTTCAAGTCCTGATACATCTTAGTAGCTCCCGGATGTATGCTCAAACGACTTCTATGACTTTCTTCAAGAATCATTTTCTTAATTTCTTCATCCTCGGGAACGCAAATTCGACCTCGGAATCTCAACACGCCTTGCGTATCTAACTTGAATTCATCATTCTCCGACTGATTAACTCCCATCATCCTATCTACCAACTTCACATCCAGCTTCTGAGCCTCTTTGATATTGTCGAGGAATTCATTATTAACTTTTAACATTCCCAACATAACACTTTGCGGTGTCACTTCGCAAACCAAACTCAAGTCTCGGAACTTCTCAATCAATTCCAACTCTTTAACCATCATTGCCGACATATGCAAGGTCTTTCGGCTTAAAGCATCAGCCACAACATTAGCTTTGCCTGGATGATAATTCAAACCGAAATCAAAATCTTTCAGTAATTCCAACCACCTTCGCTGTCTCATGTTCAACTCCTTCTGATCAAAAAGATACTTCAAACTCTTATGGTCACTAAACACTTCAAATCTGGAACCATAAAGGTAGTGTCTCCAAATTTTCAGCACAAAAACAACTACAGCCAATTCTAAATCATGTGTGGGATAATTCTTCTCATGAGTTCTCAACTGTCTCGACGCATAAGCAACCACTTTACCATCTTGCATGAGTACACCACCTAAACCCATTAAACAAGCGTCACAATATACCACAAAAGGCTCTCCTGGATTAGGCAAAGTCAACACCGGAGCCGACGTCAACCTCTTCTTCAATTCAGTGAAACTTTCCTCACATCGAACATCCCACACAAAAGCCTTACCCTTACAAGTAAGCCTAGTCAACGGAAGTGCCAACTTAGAAAAACCTTCGATAAACCGCCTATAATAACCGGCTAATCCCAAGAAGCTTCTAATCTCAGTAGCTGACTTTGGAGCCTCCCATTGCAACACAGCATCTACCTTAGAAGGATCTACGGCAATGCCACTACCGGAAATGACATGACCAAGAAAACTAACCTCTTGCAACCAGAATTCACACTTGGACAACTTCGCATACAACTTCTTATCTTTCAAAACTTGCAACACAACCCTTAGGTGGTCTTCATGTTCTTTTTCCGATTTAGAGAAAATCAGAATGTCATCAATGAATACTACCACAAACCGATCCAAATATGTATGAAAAATACGGTTCATGTACTCCATGAATACTCCCGGCGCATTAGTAACACCAAAAGGCATCACCGAATACTCGTAATGCCCATACCGAGTTCTGAACGCGGTCTTCTGAATATCATCTCCTTTCACTCTAATCTGATGATATCCTGAACTCAAATCAATCTTAGAAAACACTCTTGCACCCACTAATTGATCCATCAAGTCATCAATTCTCGGAAGCGGATACTTGTTCTTAATCGTCACTTTATTCAGCTGTCTGTAATCAACACAAAGTCTCATACTTCCGTCTTTCTTCTTTACTAACAATACTGGGGCTCCCCACGGTGATACACTTGGTCTTATAAACTTTTTCTCAAGCAACTCCTCTAATTGCTTCTTCAGTTCGGACAATTCAGATGCAGACATCTTGTACGGTGCCATGGATACAGGTCTGGTACCAGGTACAAGATCAATTGTAAATTCAACTTCTCTTTCTGGCGGTATATCAGGAATTTCATCAGGAAATACCTCAGGAAATTCTCGCACCACTTGCAACTCATCAATTATAGCTTGATTCTCGATAGATAACGACGCCAACAATGAGAACATCTGCGCTTCGTCTTGCATCAATTGCCTTAGCTGTTTACCAGTCATCAAGCCATCTTCTTCAGTAGAAAACCTCAAGGATTTGTTATAACAATTGATATGAACATAGTTATACTCTAACCAATTCATACCCAAGATCACATCTAGACCGCTTAACGGTAAACAAATCAAATCAATAACAAAGTCTCTGTCGAAGATCGACAAGGGACAACTCAAACACACACGAGAAGTGGTCACCGATCCCTTAGCTGGAACCTCGACGACCATTTCCCCTTTCATAGAAGACAACCCCAGACCCAATCTTTCAACACAAGCAGCGGCAATAAAACAATGCGTAGCACCAGTATCAATAATAGTGATTAATGGCGTACTATTAATGAAACATGTACCTCTGATAAGTCGATCCTCACTAGGTGTCTGAGTCCCAGCCAAAGCGAACACCTTGCTACCAAGCGCTTTCTTTGGTTTCTGACACTGAGTACTGATATGTCCTTCTTCACCACAATTGAAACAGACAGCTTCCTTATGCCTGCACTCAGAAACTGCATGTCCCGCTTTACCACAACGGAAACACCTCTTCACCTCAGCAGTAGTGCACGCATTGCTCCTGTGACCAGGCTGTCCACATTTGAAACACACAATCTTAGCAGGAGCGTCTCCCCCACTAGTCCTCTGACCTGGAGAAATTCTCTGTTTACCCTTTCCCGCATCATAAGGCTTGCCACGGTTCTGTTGACTCTTGCCTCTCTTATCGGTAACAACTTTGTGATGAGCATTGCTATCTTCTTCAGAGATTCTGCAACTATCAACCAAATCAGAGAAGACACGAATCTTCTGATATCCAACAGCCTTTTTGATGTCAGAGCGCAATCCATTCTCAAACTTGATTCACTTAGAAAATTCAGCACCTTCTCCATTGAAATGTGGGTAGAACTTAGCCAACTCAACGAACTTCGCAGCATATTCTGTCACTGACCGATTCCCTTGTTTCAGCTCAAGGAACTCAATCTCTTTCTTACCCCGAACATCTTCAGGATAGTACTTCCTCAGGAATTCCCTGCGAAACACATCCCAAGTAATTCCCTCGCCTGCAGCTTCCAATTTGTCGCGCATTTCTAGCCACCAGTCATCAGCTTCGACTGCTAGCATATGAATGCCATACCGAACCTTCTGAGCTGGGGTGCAATCCATCATACGGAAAATCCTCTCAATCTCTTTCAACCACTCCAATGCTCCATCTGGATCATGCTTACCCTTGAACACCGGTGGATTCTCTCTTTGGAAGGTCGCCAAACTGCGAGATCCAGCATTCTCGTCAGCATTCGGCTGGTTCTGCATAGCCTGAGCCATCGCTTGCAAGGCAGCAGCAATCGCAGCATCATTCCTTCCAGCCATCTTATCACTACAATACAAAAATCAGTTAAAATGAAATAACAATACTCGATTGTTAGACAACTACGACTCGTTAACTTGGCCGGACGGACCGACCTGCTCTGATACCACTAATGCAACACCCCAATTCTAAACGGCATATGTATTGCAAATATCATAGTGATAAAAAATTTAACACTCATGAGGCATTACATAATCACTTAAAACATTAACATAATGCTCTTGTAACAGATACATAGCACATAAACTTTGAGATGAACTCATAAATAAACTTAAATGCTCTTGTGACAGTTAATTAGTCTTTGAACTAGTTCACTTTGACAAATAGTTATGCAGCGAATCCAATGTCTTTAAAACTTAAAGAAAACATAGTATCTTGCCCACAACTTAAAACAGAAACAACTTCTCAAATAACAACTTAATTCAATTATAACAGAAGGAAAACAAGCGTCCATTTCCCCCCCCCCCCCCGAGTGCTACGTATCAGAGCAAGGACTCCAACTCGAAATAAAGGCTATAGACTACTCCTCCTGATTACCTGCACGTTACCAACAAGGGTAACATTCAAACGGAAGGGGTGAGATATCGAGTATCATAAATATAAGGATGGCAATAAATATGCTAGATTAATGCCACACCACTTCTTTTAATATTCATATAGCTCAGTTACTAAAACAGTCACAAATAACGTCATCGACTCGGATACAATTCGAACACAACAATGACTATGCATATGTATGTGGTACCAACAGGGCTTCAGCCCTCATCACTAATTGCCAATTATTGGAGGCACAAGGCATAAGCCTTCATCACAAATCGCCAATACAGGCCATCACAGAGTATGCAGATGCTATGCGACTCGAAAGGACGTATACATCTCATAATCATCACTTCAACATGAGGCATTGCGCATATATCACTACATCACTAACATCGCTTAAAACAACACAATTCAGCACACATACATTTTTATCAACTATACATTTACCCTGACATCTTAGGCAATTTTGGCACCAAATCAATGAAACAACTCACTTAAGCATGCAATCATGGAAGAAGCTATCACATATGGTAAATAAATTATGAATTTCATGCTAAAGGTGTTCAGCCACATGCATCATCCTCATAGCTAATACATGGCACATAAAGACATTAACTTTCATACAACATGTAAGCTAAATCTAATTATATTTCCAAAACAATCAGAATTTCCGTAATCTGGAAAAACAGCAGGAACACCAGCCACTAAAAGCGGTCTCCTGAATTCGTTACTGAACCAAAAATCATGTATTTTATATGCCTAGAAAGCTAACTTAAAGTCCTACAATTTCTTAGTTGATCACATCTTCATTTGAGCACTCTAACTGGGCGAAAACAGGTCTCGAAGTGTACTGTCCAGCCCAGGAAATTTTGGACAGCAGCACAGCATCATCAAATCCGTGCATAAATCATATAGCAGTTCAGGAATTACGCTCACAGCAGAAACATATTTCAGTAGAGATAACCTACAGGATTCGTTACTTGTTCAAAAATTACAAATGACCTCAATTTGAAAAGCTAACAGAAAACTCTACCACTTTGTAGTTCATCAAAGAATTTTCTGGGCACATTAACAAGGTGAAAAATCACGTTGAAGTTCACTGGCAGAGATAGCAGATACAGAGCGCAGAAAAACATGGTTTACTAAACTGAACTTACAGACCTCGTCTCTCAACCAGAAATTATGTACCATATCATTCCAGAAAGCTCTTTCAAAGGCCTACACTTTCTCAGTTCAACGCAAATTATTCGAGCACTCTAAACAGGCTCTAAAAGGCTTCGAAAGTCACGGTTCATACCAGGAAAATGACCAGTCCGTTTTATGTTCCAAAGTAAGTGATTAAAGTTGTTTCTCATCAAACAAGACACAAAACCTAACAAGCATGCTACCTAACAGTCCTTATGTGCGTGATCATAAAGAAAATCAAAAGGGAACCTCAACCCAAAACTCCTAGCATACTATGGTTCTGCCCTCACCCCGTTCAATCACACAAAAGAAAATCCCCAAAATCAATGGATTTCAAATCAGATTTCCAGAACATCATTAACAGCAACAATTCTACATCTCCCAAATCCCTAATATCATTCACCATAATTCCATTAGAAACTCAAAATCCCACCCTTACCTTTGGATTGAGTGCAGCTCCGAGTTCCCTGATCGAAATCTCTGAAACGGAACCGTTCTCCCTCCCTTCCTGAAGTTTCACGCACGCACTACTCTTTCTCTCCTTCTCTTCCTGAAGTTTCACGCACGAGTTTCTCCTTCTTTTTCCAAACCCTTCTTTTTTTTCTTTTTAAATCTCCTGTTTACCTTTTTTTTTTCCACCTTAACTCTATTTTCAATATATTATAATTCCATTATTACTATTACCATCACAAAACTAAACCCTCTTAATTAATTACATACTACTAAAATTAATACTATTCTAATATTAATTTCTCCCGACTAAAATTAATAATTTACCCGATTATTAATTAATCGAATGCAGGTGTTACAGGCACCATCGAGTCAGCCCTAACACCGGCCAAGGTGGGACCATTTCTGCTCAGGTGTCTCTTATACCAAACAAAATGTAGTCAGATTAGCAGTGAACCCGCAGTTCTGCCATTTTCATGTTCTACTAAGAATCACCGCAGTGTTCTTATGTGGAAATCCGGGTCTTATGACCATTTTTGAAATCCACCGAGGTCCGGCATCCCACCGTGTATTAACCTCAAAATGTGTGCATGAATGCAAAGTGATTAGCCAAACAACGTCTCCGACCTCACTCGTCACGTCGTCACGTGTTCTAGCTAACTTATTGTCTCTAAAAAGGATACCCTAAGGTAAATGTCGATTCTGCGACAAAAGACAATTAATTATGAAAAGAGTGCAATCACTCGTGATAACTTCTCGAGTTATCCGACTCATCTCCATCCGATGGTCAAAAAATGCTCAGCGAGCAAAGAGTACCAATGTACTTGGAACTTATAGTTCCCCGACTTATCCTTTAGATAGCCAAACAACAAACTGCTCATCGAGCAAAAGAGCATAACCGTACTCAGAAACTTATTAATTTCCCGGCTTATCTTTTAGATAGCCAAACAACAAAACTGCTCATCGAGCAAAGAGTATCAACATACTCGGAAACTTATTAGTTCCCCAAAACTTGGACTCGACGACACTTCTCATTTTCCAAAACTAATATTCAAGTCCTAAGCTCTTATTTGAGATTGTGATCATTATTTAAAGGTTCAGAGGTTGTTTAGTGTCTTATGAATTTTCCTTGTAAAATAGTTTCCATTTAGTTTTTATATCAAATCTTATGAGTTTAAAAGATCCCATAATCCCAAGTAATTCCCAGAGAAGGTCTCGATCCGTTAAAACAATAACAAGGCCCGAACCCCCGTTCGTCCCGTCAAACTTTCCCAAAATCTCATGATGAGTGTGGCATAACTGCCCGTTATCGTCACTCTGACGTACAACAGATATATATGTGTATTTGCATAATCAAAGTAACAGAATCCAACAGTCATGGCACATATATCAACACATCCTAGATTAACCATTTAGAACATAGCATGTGAATCAATATCAACACATCCTAGATTAACCATTTAGCACATAGCATGTGAATCAATCTCAAAAACAATTCAAGCGATAAATGATTATCAATTGTCAGCCGAAGCCTCAGAAAACATTTTTCCCAGTCAAACACAATCAAGTGCATAAACAATAAATCAAGTCGAATTCGTCGACACCTAAAGCATTAGCTAGTATTCAGTGAGTAGCCCTCACCTATAATTCCTCCATTGTGTTCCTCAAGCTCTCCATCACAACCTTCCTCTTCAGCTCCACAAAATTCCTCAAACGAACCTTAGAGCAAAATCACAGAATTCAATCACATTGAGTCAGAAACTCAGCAAACAATAATTACTAAAGTTACACGAAGCATCATAAACTCCGAAGTACGATAATCTAACACGTTAAGACAAGTTTTCGAAAAACGAATTTTCCTCCCCCCCTTGGAGGTGCTCTCGGCCACACACACTAATTGTGTGCGCCGATTTTTCTTCGATCAAACTTGATTCCTAGGTTATCATTAGTCGTAACTAAGGCGAATTAAAGCTCGGAAAAATTATCGGATCGAAATGTAAGACCTGGATTTACAGAGCAAGTTTAATTTCCGACTCACGTGTAGAATCAGTGTAAGCGTGATTGGAGTTTGCTATTTGAGAAAGATTAATGAAAAAGAAAGTTCAGGAATTGCTTGAGGAATGTTTCATAGTTGTTTTAGGAGTTAGTGCGAGTCGTCTGCACACCTGCCTTATGGCAGGAATGTTTCATAGTTGTTTTAGGAGTTAGTGCGAGTCGTCTGCACACCTGCCTTATGGCGAGAGTGTCCAGAATAGGCTAATTTCGCTTTTAAAGCAACGTTTAAGTGAGATTTTAAATCCTTGGAAAAATTAAAAAGTTCTCTTTATTTTTCCTTCGACCAGTGTTTCATTTCGGAACCCTGGACTGTACGCACGATAGTATTCACTTCTCGGAAGTCCGACGACGCTAATTTCTTTGCTTCAAAACCCTAAATTCAATCACTGAATGAAGACTTTTTCCATTCAGAGCTTTTAACGAAGTTTCTGTCCGCATTGTCAAATTTGTTTCGATGTTTCCAATCTTTCTTCAGAACGAAGTTTTGTCTTCTGACCTTCACAGCAAAAAGTAGTTATTCGGGACAGATTAACTTACACCGCTTTTGGGATTTTAGGGATCGTTTTTCCCAAATGTTAGAGATTTATTTTGAGTTCTGGAATTCTGTCGCCAGAATCTCTCTCAGAATTCATCGATGAATGTGCTGCAAAAATCGGAATCGCGAAATTTTCATTTTCCCGCGATTTCACCTTCCTATAAATAGTTGAAAAATTCAAAATATCTCACATTTTCTTCCATTGAGGCCGCGAGCAAGGAGAGAAAAGAGGAGAGAAATATCTTCGAGCAGTTCGTCCCTACTTCAAGGTATCGAGGTAACTAGCTTAATTCTTACCTCTGATCATCGTTTCTACTGCGTTTCTTTAGTCGTTTCTGTGCTCAAAGTTTCGAGCTTTTCGTAAAACTATCCATTTTTCTTGATTTTTCGCTTGGGATATCTTCTGTACTTGCCCAAGAGCCTAGAACACTCGCCGATATTCGCCGATTTTGATCGAGTTGTCAAGGATCTTAAAAACTGATTCAAAACCCTTTTTGCGCACATTTCAAAACTTTAATGTCGAAAAGTCAAAAGCCGACTTCGTGCCTTGAGGATTAGTTGCTACAAATGTCGTTAGGAAAATCGCTGTCAAATTTGTTTTCCGAAGTTTTAACTTTGAGGTTTTGAGCTTTTATTTTGGACCAAAACGCCCTGAATAGCCGTATTTCGATCCGATCGTCCGAAAATTTTTCCGACAGTTTCTTTACTCTAGTTTTACCCTAAAACTACCTTGTAATCAGATTAGATCGAAAAAAAAGAGCCGGAGCTCTTTTCCTCTTTTGGCCGAGAGCATGTTGTGTAGGGGGGGAGTTTTTCGTTTTCGAAAACTTGTCATTTCGTACTCGATTGTTGTATTCTGAAGCTTTGATGCTTTGTCTATCGTTAATTAGTTGTATTGTGATCGAGCTAATCGATTTTGTTTGGATTCTGCTTTGTTTTCTCCGAGGTTCAGTTGAAGGAACTTTGGGTTTCTCAGAGCAATTGTGTGAAGGAAACTTAGACCACGAGGCTTGTAAGACCCAAGTTTTTAAGCTTATGTCAAGTGAATAAAATTCTTATTCGCGATTAGGGTTGATGTATCGTGAAGGGAAAACCTGAACGAGAGTTTACTAAATGGAATAAATTTGTGAAGGAGAAAGTTCAGGAAAAGTCTAAGGATTTCATCAAAATCGATAAAAGGTATAGCACGATCGATATACGCTTAAACCTAGGGCAGAAACCCTAGCAAATAGCTAGTTTACACTTAAAGTCACGATGGAAATTAATTCCAAAAATCTTCAGAGAAATGTTAAAACTTCTCTTATTCCTTATACGACAATCGTTTCGAGGCGAAACCTTAGAATCTACGAATGTCCGATTCCAATTCTCGGAAGTTTGCCGAAACTAAAACCCTAATAGTTCAAAACCCTAAAATCAACCGACCATGAAGACTTTTTCTATTCGGAGCTTCAGATGAAGATTCCACACGCGTACACCCATTTCTCTTGATGATTTCAATCTTTCTTCAGAAGGAAGTTTTCTCTTCCGACATTCAATGCAAAAAGTAACTTATCGGGTAAAATAGTTTTACACCGACTTTGCATTAGTCACCTAAAATACAAGGAAACCTCTTTTGAGTTTTGGAATTATGTCGCCAAAACCTATCTTAGAATTCACGGAGAATGAAGCCGGAAAAATCGGAATCGTGAAACTTTCATTTTCCCGCGTTTTTCCATCCTCTATATATAGCCAAGAAATGAGAAAAAAATCACAAAACTTACCCATTTTCATCCAAGAAGGCCGCGAGCTTCACAAGGGGAGGAGGAGAAGAGATTTTCTTCATTTCTTGCTTGATCGTTGATCCAACAGTTGCTACTTGAAGGTATCGAGGTATAGTCGCTAATCCTTACCTCTGATCGTCTTTTCCGTAGCTTTTCTCTATGTCTTTCTGTGCTCATAGTTTTGAGGTTTTTGCAAAACTATCCTGATAACTTCATTTTTCTATCTAAACATCTTCCCTACGTGCCCAAGAGCATGTTTAGCGAATAATACTGCGCCGATTCTCGAAAAACTACCGTCGAGTTTCAATTATGCTTAAAATACCCATTTTGGGGCAAAGCTTCGTCCTTTGGGCTGAAAACTATCGCCTTAGCTTAGTGCTAGTAGGATTAGTTGTCATAAACGTCGTTGGTGACGTCCCCATCCAATTTGCTTTTTGAAATTTCAGTTTTGAAATTCTGAGCTAAAAATATTGACCAAAATATCCCTGCGACAGTTTTCGATCCGATAATTTTTCCGAGTTTAGAATACCCTTAGTTACGACTAATAATAACCTAGGAACCAAGTTTGATCGAAGAAAAATCGACCCACCTAATTACCAATAGTGGCCGAGCACCCTAGGGGGGAGGAAGAAAATTCTTGTTTCAAAAACTTGTCCTTGCGCGCTAGATTATCGTACCTCGGAGTATATACTACTTCGTGTAACCTTAGTGAGTATTGATTACTGAGTTTCTGATAGTTTTTGATGGAATTCTGTGGTTTTACTCTAAAGGTTCTTTTGAAGAATTTCCTGAAGATCAAGGAGCTCATTGTGAAGGAACTTTCGAGGAGAACCCTGGAGAATCTACAGGTGAGGGCTACTCACTGAATCCTTAGTTAATGCTTAGGTGTCGATGCTTTCGACTTGATTTACTGTTTATGCACTTGTTTGTGTTTGACTGGAAAAATGTTTTCTGAGGCTTCGGCTGACAATGTAGATGATTCATCTACTGACTGTTTTTGAGATTGAATTACATGGTACGTGCTAAATGGTTAATCTAGGATGTGTGATACTTGCTCATATGCTAAGTGCTAAGTGGTTATGTTAGGATGTGTTGATATATATGACATGTTGGTTGACTGTGCTGATTTAACTATGTCTTTTCTTACATATCTGGGATACTGAGAATGAGAATAACGGGCAAGTCATGCCGATTTTTTTATGAGAGTTTTGAGGAAGTTTGATGGGACGAACGAGGATTCGGGCCTTGTATTGTTTTAGTGGATCGAGACATTCTCTGAAAGTTATTTGGGATTAGGAGATCCTTAAACTCATAAGATTTGCCATAAGACAAAGTGGAAACTATTTAATAAGGAAAATTCATAAGACATTAAACAACCTCTAAATCTTTAAGTAATGATAATAATCTCGAAGGAAAGCTTAGGGTTCAAATCTTAGTTTTGGAAAACGAGAAGTGTCGTCGGATCCAAGTGTTGAGAAATATTATAAGTTTTGAGTATGTTGGTACTCTTGTGCTCTGGGAGCAGTTGTGTTGTTAGGCTATCTGAGAGATGAGCCGGGAAACAGGTAGTTTCCGAGTATGTTGATACTCTTGCTCGTTGAGCAGTTTTGACCATCGGATGGAGATGAGTCAGATGATTTGGAGATCATCATGAGAGAATGTGTTGTTGTAAAGAAGTGTCTTTTGTCGCAGAATCGACTTTACCTTAGGGTAAGCTTTTAGAGACATTAATTTTGCTAGAACACGTGGCGACGTGTCGAGTGAGGTCGGAGACGTTGTTTGGCTAATCACTGTATTGCATGCACTCGTTAAGTGGTTTAAACACGGTGAGATGCCGGACCACGGCGGATTCCAAAATGGTCATAAGACCCGGATTTCCGCGTAAGAGCGTTGTTAGGTGACTCTTAGTAGCAGACCGAAATGGCAGGCCTTCGGGTTTTATGCTGATCTGACTACCGTTGTTGTTGGAGTAAGAGGCACGCGGGCCGAAATGGTCCCACCGTGGCTGGTGCAAGGGCTGATCCGTTGATGTCCATCCGTTCCGGAATGCATTTGGTTAACTGGGTTAACCTGCATTGCATATCATGCAACATGCATACTAACTTAGTTGCTGAGTGTGATTGTTACTTGTTAATCCTACTTGGAGCATGCTAATTGTTATTACTGTCGTTTATATCCATTGTGGAATATACAACCCTAGGATGCTACCTCTAGCTATAAGCCTAAGTGGCTATTCTCTTATCTGTATCTATTGGTGATATTACTTACATAATTATTTGGAGTTGACCCTCGCGTCTTCTGTGTGTGCTTTGGCGGACTACGCCCTTTGTCAGATGTCTTTGGCGGACTGGTTCACAATGGTCCACCCTTCGGGGGGGATTAGATACGAGATGATAGACCAGGATGACCCCGGTTCGTGGGTGGTCGACCCCGCTAGCCATCGAGCGACGTACACGGGGAGGATCATGGAGGATCATGTAGATAGAGTAGGACACTTGACGGAAGGAGTGCTGAGGAGATGCACTGTTAGCTTCAACTTGCCACCTGGCGTGCACTGCGGACCAGGAGTAGGAGCACCACCACCACCGTCATCTTCTGATGATGAGGACCCTTCAGAGGAGGAGCATGTGGGAGTGACTTCTGCAGAGTCTAGTTCACCCTCCGTTGCTATCATTGATGATCTTGGCTCGGGCCCTAAGCCCGTGAGTCCAGCACCGGAGCGCATCGCGGTTGCAAGGGGAGGACGGATAGTGTTTGTAGACTTGGTCGTTTTGGATTCAGATTCAGACGACGATCATGCTAGCACATAGTTTTGCGTGCTGGTGTGAGCTCCTCGAGATAGGATTAGTGTAGGAGTAGAGTCTTAGCTCTGACAGTCATTTGTTTCTTTGGGGACAGGGTAGTTTCCCGCCTATAGCTTTTTGTGTGGTTGCTCTACGGGGATCACAGAGAGTTGGTTGGGCTAGGAGGTCTTGTTTTAGGCCGATTGGGCTAACTCATTCTCATTTTTGAGGTTTGTGTTGCAGACACTTAACCTTTACTTTCAGTCTGTATATATTGCCTACGGGTGTTACACTTTTCTACTTTCCGTCACTGGAGGTTACTCGTGACGAGGTTGCTACTTACAGCGGGGGCTGTTATTATTATTGTATATTAGTTCTGTTATCTTTCGCATTAGAGTTTTATTCATTTCAGTCTTGTTTATATTATCGACGAAAAAAAAATATTCACGTTTTTCCGCATTAAGTTTATTTTTGGTTACTAAAGTGACGCCACCGAAATCGGGGTGTTACAAGGCTGGAGCAACTCGATGTTAGGGCAACTTACCTTTTAGCTAAGACTGCATGATAGGCGTCGATAAATTCGACTTATGCTTTACTTTGATATTGATTATGATGATGAATTAATGTTATGATGTTTTCCATAACTTATGATATTGAGATGTTATTGAATTGTGCGTTTTGATGCAACTTCGGAGTGGGGATCCATTGAACTGGTTATTTTTGATATTTCGGGTTGGGGAAACAACCCTAGGCAAGTTCAAGCGTGGGGTTTGAGACTTAGCCATTCGTTGGTATACTGAGACTTTCCCCGAGAATTTCTTTTGGCGGGTTTTTGGAAAACTTAGAATAAATAGAATTTCGAAAACTAGAGACTTTGGGAAACTTAGACTTCGAGAAATAAAACTCATAACCTGACTAATTCAGTTCGAAACATTTTTATTAACGAATAAACATAGGAAAACTAAAGGGGAAAATAATTGCGAAAGACAGGGAAAAGTCGACTTTCGTTGTGGGTTTTGGAGAATTGCTGGACACCAAGGGGGGGTGAGCCACGGTGATGATTGAAAGTCACCGAGTACTTTAGTACTCTTGTTGTTGGAGTTGTGTTGTATTGACCGACACTAAACTCTTGGGTTTTGAAATTGGGTTTTGAGCTAAACACTTGCGTTGGGAGGACGATTCGATGTTTGGCTAACCATATTGCATCATGCATCATTCGGGGTTTGTACGATCGAAAGATTGGGCTCCGGTGAAGAACAGGAATGCTTCACGAATGGTGAAGAACGGGAATGCTTCACGAAGGTTGGGGATTGCCTTCATCGAAGAACACCTGGGTGTATCTTCGGCATAGCGGGCAGAGTGGCACGACCATTGATGGTTGGGGCTGATCCGACTATGCATGGGTTTGTAAGTGACACCCGAGCGGAAATGGTTAAACACTCGGCCGGTGTTAGGACTGACTCGATGGTGCCCATCCCACTTGAACTATCCGGATCATATGGAATTGCATTTCACGCATACATTCACTCTGACTGGAATTGTATGCTATTTGAATTATTGAAGCATTGTTAGAGCCAATAACATGCTAGGATTATTTATATATATATAAATAATTCTAAAAGAACAGAACATGTTTAGCATGTTCCTACTTCCCCATCAGGCTCTGATACCAAGAGGGGGTCGGAAGCAGAAGGAGGGGGATGAGAAGAGGATTAAGAGAAGTAGGACGCCACCACGGAGGGGCTTTTTGCAGAAAATTAAATTGCAGAAATTAAAAACAGGAATTAAAACAGGAGGCTCAGCCTTCCATAAACAGAAAAATAAAACTTGAACAAGATATATATTACATAAACATAGATTACAAAACTGAAACTTAAAAACTGAAAAACTGAAACTTAAAAACTGAAAAGATTGAAAGAAAGGAAAACTGAAGGAGAACTTACAGAAGGAATTCTCTCAGTGTTTCTCTCTCTAAACTCTCTATCTAAGCTCTACCAAACTCTGATTAACAAGGTTCAGAATGAGCCTATTTAAAGAAAAGATTGGACACTGTTTGAATAGTTCCGGTTGAATAGTTCCGGTAGACGGTACTATTTGACTGGCACTATTTTCTACAGTAAAAAGTCAATTTTACTGTTGCTACAGTACAAAAATTGAATTATTACAGAATAAAATGATTAGCAGAAGTCAGAGTGGTTTGGACAAAATCTGACGACCCAAGAGAGGATGGCAGAAGTCATCATCATCTGATTCTGTGGTTTGGACAAAATCTGACGACCCAAGAGAGGATGGCTCGGAGACTTTGTGTTGAGGGGCCTTTGAAGATGAGGCCTGCTCAATTGGCTCCTTCAATAATTGAAGAGCAGATTGAAGATTTCTTAGCAAGTCTTCTTCTGTTGAAGCTCCTGCAAGGGCCGCTGTGATGTGGGCCTTTTGATTTAGCAAGAGGCTGGTTTGCGGACTTGCATGCTTGAGATATTTCTGGTTGTTTTTGAACCATTGAATTACTTTATCCTTGTGAGCTTTGGAAGCATCAAAAGCCTTCCACCACTTGATGAGGGCATGTTTGGCTTTAAGACCGTACCTCCAACAGAATACCCAAGAAAGGGAAAAGATTGTATAAAAGTTTAAACAATCAGGATAATTGTTAAACTCTTTGTCCCAATGTTTCAGGAAAAGATTGTATCCCTCCAGAACTTCAGGGGGAAAGATTTCAGTAGTTGGACCAAAGAAGCTCCACCAGGAATGGAACCAAATTGGAAAGGAATATTTGTTGGTCCATTTGAAGTAAATGAGCCAAGAATGCTTGAAATTTTGGTTTTGCAGGCCAAGGATTGTAAATTCCCAAGCTTTGATGTAATCCCAATAATTAAAACCTATAGGGTCAAAATTCTGGGAAAATTTTCTGTAGGTGTTTGGATTAGGTCCAAAGTCAGTGGGACGAAGGACACGGAGAATTTGGAGTGTGGAGTGAGTAATTAGGGAGTTGTCATTTTTATCCCTAAAATGCTTAATATCCACACTGTTTGTATCAACCAAGATAAACTCATAGAATCTCTGGGTTTTGTTTGGGTGGATTGGATCAAGATAACCAGGGAAAAGTTTAGTACCAATTTTATTGGCGAGGTTCCCTCCTGAATGGTCCCACCATTCTGGTTCAATCAAGGTTTGGAATTTGGAGATAGTTTTGGTCAAATATTCCGATTTTGGGTTAGATTGGGTAACTGGGCTAGATTGGGCAACAACAACAGGTTTCTTTCCACCATGAGTTGCTAAGCTTTTTGTTCTTTCAATAAAAGATTGGAGGGATTAGGGATCTAGGTCATCATCTTTATCAGCGATGCTGGCCCAAGATTTATTCGGAAGTTTAGTGAGGCCTTGAGGTATTTCATCTAAGCCTAATTGTTTGAAGGCGAGGAATGTTTCAATGGGCAAAGCATAGTCAGCTTTGGTTTGCTTTGGTTGTGAAGATTGGATTTGAGCAGTGGGCTCAGATTTTTGGACAGTGGGTCCAGATTGGTGGGCAGTGGGCCCAGATAAGATTAAAGAGTCAGAGATTATAATACCTTTTCCTTTTTCTCTGCCTCTTCCTTTTCCTCGGGAGGAGGATCCTCCTCTGGAGGACATCTTAAGACCTTCCCTGCAAATACTCACGAGTAAGAAAATCAGGGAGAGAATTGGTAGATCCTTTTATATATTCAATATCAAAGTCAAAAACACTTAATATAGCTTTGGTATCAGAGCCTTCAGTTCGCTGTGGACCAGGTACTGGTCGAGGACCACCTGCACCACCTCCGACTTCATCTTCTTCTGATGACGAGGACCCAGCTGAGATCGAGGTTGCTGTTGCTACACCTGTTGCGCCACCTCCTGCTACTGCCATCGATCCTACCGACGTGGCGTCGTCCTCGAGGCTCGTGCAGCAGAAGAGGGAGTCTGTTGTTCCATCTGCCTCACGTCGCTTTCCTTTTACTCCACCACACGGCTACCGTGTGGATCCCCTGGTTCGGGTGGTGGAGGAAGATGTTCTTACTGGAGAGGTGGATGTTGAGACGGGCTTGACTAGGACGATGCGCAGGACAGTTAGGAGGGAGGTCGTGGACTTGGACACCGAGATGATTACGGTGGATTCCGACTCGGACTCCGACAGCAGTGGGGACAGTTACTCGCCGAGCGACGAGGGAGAGGAGGAGGAGCTATGAGCAGTACTGGGAGGGTAGGTTAGGCAGCGTCATATTTTGTGTAGAGCTCTGATTCGTCTTACTTTTGGGACATGGTAGGTTCCCGATGCATGGCTTTTTGTGTGGTTCTCTTGATGGGGAATCACAGAGAGTCTGTCGGATTATAGGGGTCTTTTGTTTAGGCCATTTTGGAGCCGACTTTCTCTTGGATGACTGTACTTATGATCTTTCTTACTTACATTACTGGTTCTGTACATATTTGCCTACGGGCACACTACTTTGAGGTCACTGCGAGTGCGCGTGACGATGACGTGCAACTGAGGCTGTACATGTATATATGTTTGTACATCGGTTAGTTTAGTTGCTGGGTTATGTCTTTATTTCTTATCACTTTAATTAAAAGGAATCAAACTAAAAAAAATACATGTTTTCCGCGTAAAGTTTATTTTCGAGTTACTAAAATGACACCTGTAAATCGGGGTGTTACACGAAAACTGTCGCGGGGGTATTTTGGTCAGTGTTTTTAGCTCGGAATTTCAAAATTGGAATTTCGAAAACCAAATTAGATAGAAATGTCACTAACGACGTTTATGACAACTAATCCTACTGACACTAAGCTAAGTCGAGAGTTTTAAACCGAAAGAGCGGAGCTTTTGTCAGAAAAATGGGTTTTTGGAGCAGAATCGAAGCCCGGCGACGATTCGGCGAGTTTAAGAAAAATGTAATCCGCTAGAAGTACTCTTGGGTTGGTAGGGAATATGTTTAGATACTAAAATCAAGCTATTTGGACAGTTTTACGAAAAGCTCGAAACTTTGAGCACAGAAAAACATAGAGAAAAACGACGGAATTGACGATCAGAAGTATGGAATAGCAACTATAACTCGATGCCTACGCGTAGCAACTGACAGTGAGACGATCAGGCAAGAAACGGCGAAAATATTTTCTCCTCCCTCTCCTCTCAAGCTCGCGGCCAACAATGGTGGAATGGTGAGAAATTTTTCATTTTTTTGCTATTTATAGGTAATGGAAAATGCGGGAAAATGAATATTTCGCGATTCCGATTTTTCCTGCGTATTCCTCTGTGAATTCTAAGATAGGTTCTGGCGACAGAATTCCAGAACTCAAAACAGGTTTCTTGGAATTAAGGCAAACGATCCAAAGTCGGTGTGAATCGATATATCCCGAAAAACTACTTTTTGCAGATGATGTCGAATGAGAAAACTTCGTTCTGAAGAAAGATTCAAAACATCGAAAGAAATAGGTGTACGCGGGTGAAATCTCCGTTTAAAGCTCCGAATAGAAAAAGTCTTCATCGTCGGTTGATTTTAGGGTTCTTGAACTATCAGGAGTACAGTTTCGGCAAACTTCCGAGAATTGGAATTTGACATTCATACATTCCAGGGTTTCGTATCGAAACGCTTGTCATGGAAAGGAATAAGAGAAATTCTTATATTCCTCTTAAAGATTTTTGGAATTTATTCTTATAGTGTTCCAAGGGTTAAATTAATATTTTCCTAAGGTTCTTGTCCTATGCTTAAACGAATAATACTTGCGTCATAAGTTTCGTCGATTCGAATCTTGTCCTTAACCTTCTCGTGAAATATCTTCTCCATACACTTATTCCATTTAATAAACGTTTATCCAATTTTCTTACTTCACGTTACATCGAACTTATTCGGGAATAAGAAATTTCACTAATTTATTCTAAACTTAAAAACTTGGGTCTCACAGATATGATCGACCGTATGGTTAGGATCGACTTGCTGATGTCAGGCATAGCGGAGGGAAAAGTCGACCCACAGGGTTAGGACTGATCCGGCTATGTCAAGGTTGTAAGTGACACCCGAGGGTTATGGTCGACACAATGCCAGTGTTAGGACCGACTCGATCGTGTCCAGCCTACTTCTTCCGAAACATTTTGAATTGATGTTGCATGATACATCATGCACCCTGACTATAACTGTTGAGTTGGTTAATATTGAATTGTTTAAGTTGTTGAGGATTGAATTGTTGAGATATTGCATATTGAACTGTTGTTAGAGATTGATAACATGCTATGTATATACCTTAGGGTGGGCAATACATAACTTATATCTATATATACAACATATATATATATACCCCCTATTCTTCACATGTTGCTTGTATTATCTATTGTATACTGTAAGTTGAACCTAGCGCCTTGGCTTTGTTTGTATGTCTGTGTTTGGGCGGTCGGTCTGCTGCCAGACGTTCGACAGCTGGTTCGAGATGATTCATCACTCGGGGAGGACCAGGAGCGTAATGACCATTACTGAAGTTTCGACGAGGACCCGGACTGAATGCATGACTAGATGAGGGTCGATGATGGAAGTATAGGGTATGGGTGTTTAGAGCCTACTAAGGTTGGGTGATAGTGTCATAGCTCTGACTAGTCGTGTCTATATTTGGGGCAGGGTAGGTCCCCGACTATTAGCTTTTTGTGTGGTTCTCTTCCATGAGGATCACAGGGTATTTGTCGGACGTAAGAGGTCTTTTCGAAACCGTTCTGGGCTAACTTACTTTCTTGGAGGACTGTATTTATAAAACTTATGACTCTGTCTATGAGTTGCACTTATTTGCCTGCGGGCGCTACTTTCAATTACTTGATGTTACTTTCCGTCACTTGAAGACACTCGTGGCTATGTTTTTGGTTGCAGCGAGGGCTGTGCTTATATTGTATATTAGTCGCTGTTAATCGCGAATGGGTTGAGTCTTTATTTTGACAAGTCTATTTATTTAAAAAGAAAACAAAAAAAAATACCTGCTTTTCCGCTTTATTTTATTTTTGAGTTACTAAAGTGACACCCGAAAATCGGGGTGTTACAGTTAGAACCTATAAGGTTGTTGATTTCATTCTCTATGAATCACAACATTGTCCTCCATCAAATGGATGTCAAGAGCGCGTTCCTCAACGACTACATTTCTGAAGAAGTGTATGTTCATCAACCCCCTTGGGTTTGAAGATGCTCAACATCCTGACCATGTCTTCAAGTTACAGAAATCTCTCTATGGCTTAAAGCAAGCTCCAAGAGCATGGTATGAGAGACTCAATACATTCCTTCTAGAAAATGGGTTCGTAAGGGGTAAAGTGGATACAACTCTCTTTTGCAAATCTTACAAACATGATATTATGATTGTTCAAATCTATGTTGATGATATTATATTTGGCTCTGCTAATCCCTCTCTTTGCAAGGAATTTTCCAAGTTAATGCAGGCTGGATTTGAGGTTCCCAACAATGGTTGTTGGACTTCCCACCGGGCAATCTGCTCCAAGGGAGACTTCTCAACCCAGATATGAAGAACAACCTCAACAACAAGAGGAGATTGACTTGGTAGACCAAGAGGAGGTCGTTCCAATTACTCAGATGACTGTCGTCGTTCACTGCACATTCAGAGTTGAAGAACTCACTGTTCTCAAAGAACTCCGGGTAGACTTTGAGAATCTGGCTGACAACGGCATCGACATCCGACCAGAAATGGAAGCACAAGGTTGGAATAGCTACTTTGAAATGCTAATTGGGCCAATTTACACTAAGCTGGTCAAGGAATTCTGGACACATGCTGAGTGCGACAACTACCATGTTGTCTCACATGTTCTGGGAAGAAAGATAGTCATCTTAGAGAAGTCAATTTCTCTTCTCCTGGGAATGGAGTTTGGCGAGGGGAAGCGGTTCCAGAATGTGAGCAATGGGATTCGTGAGATGAAGCCCATAGTAAACAAGGAACTCTTTGTCAACTGGGAGCCAAAGAAGACAGAGTACAAGTCTAGTGATTTTCATCCGGCTCTGAGAGTTTCGCACAAGATCACCCTCTCTTGCATCAATCAAAGGACGTTGTCCAGCTCTTCTGACTACATCAATGCTACTCAAAAGTTGATGATCTATCTCATCAAGAAGAAAAAGAAGTTGTGCCTACCCTTCTTCATTTTCTCTTAGCTCAAGGATTGTATCAAGAAGTCCAGAACCACAGTCGGTGAGAAGAAGAATGTTATTTACTACATTCCCTTTGGGAAAATTCTCTCCGACATCTTTGTGGAGAGCAAGCTGGTAGAAGATCTGATTGTTGCGGGTTGCACAGAGGATCTGACCGCAACTTCTGGAGAGGTCTTCAACGTGAAGAACTTGAAGAAGATGAAAATAGTAACAAAGATTGTTGCTCCTCCCTCTGACGAGGAGTTATTGATGACTACCCTCTGTCATTGATGACTACCCTCTGTGGACAAAGTTGGACTCCCCAGATGCTATCCAGGAGTTATTGCATGAAACCATTTCCCAAGATGTTACCGAGAAAACTGTTGAAAGTCTTCAATTCACTTGGCCGGTGGTAAACGCCAGTACTTATGTCAAAATTCACTTGGTCGGTGCTCCTCATACTTCTTTTATTTCATTTCCTTCTGCATTCATATATTTGTTTGCTACTAAAAATTTGTGTTTTATTATTTAACTATCTTCTCTTTTGGTTTTGTGAACTTAGTCATTTTCTCAAGGGGAGTACCTTGTACTTCAAAGCTAAGTTTTTCACACTCTGTGTCCTTTTTGCTTATGACAAAAAGGGGGAGTACACCCAGTTTTTGATGTGTTATTTTTTTCCTTTTGAAGAATTTCAAGTGATCAATCGTTATGACTATAGATCTTTCATGAGGCAATAGCAAGGAATACATTTCACTTCTTTTGAAGTGACCATATGCTCTGATTCCTTTAATTGCTCTGATACACTAACGCTTATATGTTATGTTAAATCATTAAAATTCCTGACTCTGATTGATACATTACTCTGATCATTTTACCTATTTTAGCTAAGAATCTAGACTATTCTAACGTTTTTATTAAGTTATAGATTCAGGGGGAGCTTAGGTCAAAATCAAGCTCATTACTTGGATTCAGAAGGACCTATATAAACTGTATACGTCAGGATAAGTTTATCTGATACCTTAAACTCTGAGTATATTCAGTTCATTGTTAAGAGTTGTTCATCAAAATACTTGGTTTTGTCATCATCAAAAAGTGGGAGATTGTAAGACCAAGATTTGGTCAGGTGGTACAACTCTATGTTTTGATGATAACAAGTTTATTATTATGTATGAACAATTATGGTACCCTAATGTTTGTCTTTTAAGTTGTGACAAACAGGTTCTGACTCTGATTCAAAGATTATATATATATATATATATATCAGAAGTTGAAGATCAAAGAGTAACCAATGTAACGCTTCTGCAATCACTACGTTCTTCTGAACGGTAGCAAACGCTTCAGATACTCTGAAGATTAAAGCTTTGATGTGGACTCTGAAAGACTCAAGCACTGAAGCTCGGAAGACCAGATGTTCTGAGGAACGGTCGAGAAGCTGAAGACTTGAAGACTCTGAAGTCCAAGAGTAAGTTGGCTCACAAGACCAAAAGTACTTCATGTTTTGAAGACCAGAAGTTCAGGTGAACGGTCCAGAAGCAGAAGTTCTGAAGGTCAGAGGATCCAAGCTTCCTTCTGACTCTGATCACTCATCGCCAAAGATCAAGAGTCAACTAGGCTAAGGCAATGTCATTGTCATTCGTACAAAAAGCAAGTGTACTATTCTGACCACCTTACCAACGACGTTCAGCCATAGCAGGCTCTAGAAATCCCAAAACTGCCCTCCAACGGATGAATTCTTTCAACGGATACAAACCCTAAACCTTGAAGTATTTAAAGGTTGAAGATAGAAGAAATTGGCTAAGAAACTATTGAGCAATTCAAGTGAAAACCTTCAAGCAAAATACCTTAGCAATATTTCTTCATTGTTCTTATAGTGTTTACTTTTGCTTATTTCAGAAGCATTTCTTTGTAAACCAATCCTTTTACAAACCTTGTTTGTATTTCCTTGAGAGACCGGTGAGGTCAGTATTCTTGAGAAGACTAAGACAAGGTGTGCTTAGTGTTGCTAGTTCATAGGTTGTTAGTCACTGAGCAAGGTGTGCTAGTGCAGTTGTAACAATCTTTGAATAGTGGATTGCCTTCATTCTAAGAAGGAAGAAATCACCTTAACGGGTGGACTGGACTAGCTTGAGTGATTCATCAAATGAACCAGGATAAAATCATTGTGTGCTTTTCTCTATCCTTTATCTTTAGCACCTTATATTCTTTCCCCGAAAAGATTGTCAAAATCTTTGAGAGAAAGCGTTTAAACTTCAAAACCCTATTCAACCCCCCCCCCCTTCTAGTGTTTTTCATACCTTCAGTTTTATGGTTTTTGGCATTGAAGACCCTCTTGCTTGCTTCTCAACACTTGCTTTTGCTTCTCGTTGCAACTGTGTTTTGTTCCTTTTCCTATGTTCTAAAACTCGGATCCAGTTTTTAGGAGTAGTTTTCTAGCTTCGTTTTTCTTGCTTTTGACTCTTTTACTATTCCATGTTGTTGGTGGCCTTTTGTGGGCTACTGTTTTCCTACTCTAGAAGGATGTTCTCATGACTACTTTTCTATCAATAATATTTCTCTTTTCAAATTTTTTTATTAATATTTAAGGTATTCATATAAAGGAGTTTTTAATTATTTAATATATTTAGTGCAATATATAATATATATATATATATATATATATATATACGTATATATTTTGTTAAGTTCAAACGCTGCATACATCGTCGTTTGAATGATAAGAATTTTTAGAGAGTCGTAATGCTATACTCAATATTTCAAAAGCAACATGGCAGACTATCAGAATGAAGAAAAGACAAATATGTGGATCGTCTGACCAAGCGAAGAAAGAGAAAGAATAAAGCTTTGAAGAAGACTACCCAATTAAAGGGAAGTCCAATCTACTACATCATCTGATCAGGAAGAAAGTAGAAGGTCACGAAGATGAGAAGAGTCGAAGTGTCAGGATAAGCTTTGCAAGAAAGATCAATGTCAGTGGATCGTCTTAGAAGACTGAAGTTATTGAAGATCATCATCATCGTCTGTCTCAAGTGATATTAAAGGAAGTGCAATGTCTAGAGAAAGAACGACACATTCAATTTTGAATCCTCTGACATTCAAGAAAAGAAAGGAAGTGCAAGCAATCACGTGATATCTCACAAAGCACTATGTCAAACGAAACAAGTACAACGTTGTGCAAATCAGTTTCCTCTTTCTCGCACACAACGACTGGAACAATGCTCAAGATGCTACCAACCATTGACGCAAATACACATTGTAGCAACAAGTCTCCATCGAAGAAGTACAAGACATTAAATGCACCTGATAAGAAGATCGTTTGATCCAACAACTAGTTCTCAAAATGCTCTACACGCTCCAACGGCTCTTAACATATCCAATCAACACTTGAAGTATAAAAGGATAACTTTAAGATGTTCAGATTCAAGAAAATAAGCTAGAACTTTTCATCTGAATCATTTTCTTCAACAAGCTCAAGCGTCAAATCCTTATTGTCTGAGAGAAAGACCAAAGAGTCAAATCTTTCTTAAACACTTTGTAGTTCATTGTACTAAAAACGTCTCCAATCTCTCTTATAAGAAGAGAAACCTGTAGAACCAGAAGATCTTGCAAAAGATCATAGGAGAAGGCCTCAGAATACTTGTACGAAGCATTCAAAATGTACGAAGCTTTGGCGATTGCCTTTGAAGGTATAGAAAATGTACGACAAGCCAAGCTCAGTCTATTGGTTGAGGAATTTGAAACATTCAAAATGAAAGAAAATGAAAGCCTAGACGATCTGTTTGGAAGATTCCAAACTATCGTAAATGGTCTCAGGAATCTTGAGAGAAAATACAAAAATATCGATCAACTCACCAAGATTCTGAGAAGTCTCCCTGTGAAATTGAGACCAAAGGTCATAGCGATCCAAGAAGCAAAAGATCTCCGAACGCTGAAAATAAAAGATCTTCTGGGATCCCTAAATGTCCATGAAATATAGCTCATAAAGGACAAGGAGGGACTCAAGAAGCAGAAGATGGTGGCATTCAAAACCAAGAGCGTGAATATTTCCAGAGCTAAACCATCGTGTGAGGAGTTGAGATTGTCATATGACGATTCAGATGAGGAGCAAGCTCTATTCAATCGAAAATTTAAGAGGATGTGGCTCAATCGACAGAAAATAAAAGGAAAAGAAATTCCCAGGACGGAGCATGATTAAAAGAAAATAACTCCACCTTCTGAAAAGGAACTCCTTACCTGCTTCAAATGTGGAAAACCTGGACACTTCATACCAGAATGCCCAACATTAACCAAGAAACCATCAAGGAATCTCACTCATAGGAAGAAGAAAGCACTCATAGTAGGTTGGGAAGAGTCTGAAGATGTCTCAAAAGACGAATCAAACAAAGGGAATGGTAAGGTAAGTACTGAAACTTCTGAATATGATTAATTTCTTGCCTACTCATTTTCTATAGTTACAGAATTTATAACTTTAAGGAACAAGTTAATCTTGTTGCAAGAAGAAGTTTTCTCACTTAAGTTGAAAAAATATGTTTTCAAAACAAGAACTTGACTTCTCAAGAGGCATAGAGATTTCAGTGGAAAAAGCTTTCGTAACAAAAAGACCAAGACCATTATATGTTGAAATAGGTAAAACCCTTTTTAATGTTGTTGATCATCCTGCCAAGTCTTTGCTAAAACAACAGAAAATGCTACCACAATGCTTTTGATTTATTTTCTTCTAACATGAGTTCTCAAAATGTTCATTTGTTTTTATTATTTGTGTGGTTAAGAAGGCTCCCTCAAATGCAAGACCACCCAAGGTTTTTTTTACTAACCCATTAGGACTCAAGAATTCCTGTGGACCAAAAGTTTCAACTGAGTTTATTACAAATGCTCTCAACGAAAACAACGAAACAACAGACGATCAAAACTGAGTTGCTATAATGTCTAGAACAGATAATCTTATCAGAACTATTTGTTCAAAACTAAGCGACGACAGTTGATGACCCGGGTTTATATGATGTTTTTATGGTTTTTCCTAGTAGGTTTTGAGTCTTTTTCTTGTGTCTCATGTAGTGTTTCATGCATTCTCATGCATTTTTACTTTTATTTGTGCATTTGCATTAGTTTAGTAATTATGTAGTTTTATAAAGACTTTAGTTGCATTTTAGTATAGTTTTGAGTCTTTTGTTAATTGTCATTAGTTTTGAGTCCCTTGTGCAATTAAATGGTTGGTTTCTTGATATTTTTCCTTGAGCTTTGATGAGAGTAATCAGGTCTAAAACTGAAGAAGAAGGAAGGTCAAGAAGCTTGGTGAATTGAAGGGAGGCTTAAAGAGACATAAAGAGGAGTTAAAATGAAGATCAAGGGACTTTCCAGCGAGTCTGAGCACCTAGGCATGCTCCATTGGCGCCTAGGCGCCAATTGCCCTGTTCCAGAAATTTGAATTGGCGCCTAGGCGCTCTGAATTGGCGCTCAGGCGCTATGAATTGGCGCCTAGGCGCCAATTACCTTCCAGAGGCACTTTTTCAGCATGGAATTGGCGCTCAGGCGCTATGAATTGGCGCCTGAGCGTCCGGAACAGCCCAAACTCGTGATTTTTGCCTATAAATAGGATTTTAGTCATTTTATTTTGGGAGCTTGGATATCTTTTCATACTTGGTAAAATTCAGAGCTAGAGGATCATCAAGGATAGTGAGAGAAGGCTTCCAAGCTTGTGTTCAAGGTTCTTAGCCAAGCCTGGCTCTTGCCATGCTTGGCTAATCTCTCTTCTTTTACTTTGGTTTTCTTGTAAGACTTTTCCTTTTAAGTTATAATTTTAAGTTCTTTCCCACATGTTCTTCTTCTTTCCTTGAATCTCATATCCATGCTTTATGTTTCAAGTTAGAACATGTGCTTGCTTTATGCTTTTCTTTAATAGAACGGAAGTTTGTTATAGATTAGGGACTTGTTATGGGATTACCTCTTCTATACTTGCTACTAGGAATAGAGGAAGGGTTGGGGTTTGTTGGCCTGAACTTTATAATCTTTATGCTTCAAAGAAATGTTTAAGTACGCAAGGAATTGGGCTTATCTTTTGGTTTGAAAGAATTATCTATGCGAGGCATCGATAGGTAGTTGCTTAGGCTATAACATCAAGGAGAGATTCATGAGAACATTTGCTTAGAATTATGTGCTTGAATTGATTAGTTGAGCAAGAACACAAAGTAAATCACTCTTTCTTTTCATTCTTTGTTTCATTTCTGAATTTATATTTTCTTTTTCCTTATTACTACTTCGTCATATGTTTGCCTTAATAAAACAAACCTTCAAACTCAAAGCTTGAACCGAATCTATTCACTCACAAACCCTGTGGTTCGATATTTAAAACCGGTTGGATTCGTACACTTGCGGATTAACCAACAAGTTTTTGGCGCCGTTGCCGGGGATTGTTTGTGATTTTTGGTTTGAGTTACGAGTTTGAAGTATAGTCTACCTAAGACTTAAACTTAGGGCTGTATGGGAGACAACCCATGTTTTTTTTCAGATTTACGTTTCTGTTTCTTTTGTTAGTTTTTTCACGAAATAAAAATGGAGAACACTTGGAAGCACTCAATCACTTTGAAGGAGGTTCTTTTCTTACCCTGAGTTTTAGTCCATGAATTTTTGCATATTTTTCTTTTATAGATTTTGTTTATCCAATTTTATCATGCATTGTTATATAGAGTCTTTTATACCTTGGTCTTTATTCCTTATACTCAAATGACATGTTCCCAAGTCTTGCTCACTCACATGATGCTGGTTTTGAAAATGTTTTTAAGTGGATACTTTGTGCTTTCTTTTGGGGAGTGATCGTATGTTTGGGAAAGAGAGGGAGAGACTTCGGTCTTCTAAGTGTTGTCTTGAGGATATAGTTGATGTGAGTCCACAAGGGTCCATCTTTGACCCTTCACTATATAATTTCCCTGGAGGATACTGACTCACTTGCACTTCTTGGTTCTGTGTTTCATTTCATGCGTCCTTGAGTGTAGCTTAAGGAGACTTGCATTCTTGAGACTGGTAGGTTTTCTTGTGCCACAGAAATTGTTTTATAACATCTTTGTCCCTAGTTCACTTTTTTGAGCCTTATGGAGATTTCCTTGGTATCTATGTTTAATAGGCTGGTTGTTTCGAGGATTCAATGGGGAGTTGTGGTTCTTAACTCTTGATGGAGCTAGTTTATAAAAAGTGCAATTGTCTCTTGCCCCAAAGAAAAAAAATGAAAAAAGTCAAAAGAGAAAATGAACTCCATGGTGTGGTGGAGTTTCAAAAAAAAAGAAAAAAAATATGAAACAAAAAGGGGTTAAGAGATTTGAGTGCTAAGTATCAATAGCTTGAAAGCTCCGGAATTCCAAATTGGACCACACTCAAATTTTGTGCAGCCTTAGTCTTCCTTAGGGACCACCTACCTTGTGCTTTACCTAGCCAACATTACAACCCTTTTGAAGTCTCATTGAATAATGCATTGTCAACTTTAGTTGCCCTTGAGTGAATGATTCACAGAACCTATGAACTTGCTTTTGTGCTCAGTGCACTAAACAATTGTCTCATGCTAGGATGTTAGCTCTAAATGCTTCTCATAGTGGACTCTAATTCTTCTTTGTCTAAGAGTTGCATGAAGTTGATTGTTGAATCTTTATCTTGGAACTAACTACATTTACTTGATCCCCCGGTTTTCTGAAAATGTATCCCTCTTTTGGCATGTGTGTTGGGAGCAATTCTTTGTGCTTGAGGGCAAGCTAATCTTAGTGACGCTCGAGGGCGAGCTGTCGTTGAGTATAGTGGTGTGATGACCCGGGTTTATATGATGTTTTTATGTTTTTCCTTGTAGGTTTTCAGTCTTTTTCTTGTGTCTCATGTAGTGTTTCATGCATTCTCATGCATTTTTACTTTTATTTGTGCATTTGCATTAGTTTAGTAATTATAGTTTTATAAGGACTTTAGTTGCATTTTAGTATAGTTTTGAGTCTTTTGTTAATTGTCATTAGTTTTGAGTCCCTTGTGCAATTAAATGGTTGGTATTTTTGATATTTTTCCTTGAGCTTTGATTAGAGTAATCAGGTCTGAAACTGAAGAAGAATGAAGGTCAAGAAGCTTGGTGAATTGAAGGGAGGCTTAAAGAGGCATAAAGAGGAGTAAAAATGAAGATCAAGGGACTTTCCAGCGAGTCAGAGCACCTAGGCATGCTCCATTGGCGCCTAGGCGCCAATTGCCCTGTTCCAGAAATTTGAATTGGCGCCTAGGCGCTCTGAATTGGCGCCTAGGCGCCAATTACCTTCCAGAGGCACTTTTTCAGCATGGAATTGGCGCTCAGGCGCTCTGAATTGGCGCTTGAGCACCCGGAACAGCCCAAACTCGTGATTTTTGCCTATAAATAGGATTTTAGTCATTTTCTTTTGGGAGCTAGGATATCTTTTCATACTTGGTAAAATTCAGAGGTAGAGGATCATCTAGGATAGTGAGAGAAGGCTTCCAAGCTTGTGTTCAAGGTTCTTAGCCAAGCATGGCTCTTGCCATGCTTGGCTAATCTCTCTTCTTTTACTTTGGTTTTCTTGTAAGACTTTTCCTTTTAAGTTATAATTTTAAGTTCTTTCCCACATGTTCTTCTTCTTTCCTTGAATCCCATATCCATGCTTTATGTTTCAAGTTAGAACATGTGCTAGCTTTATGCTTTTCTATAATAGAACGGAAGTTTGTTATAGATTAGGGACTTGTTATGGGATTACCTCTTCTATACTTGCTACTAGGAATAGAGGAAGGGTTGGGGTTTGTTGGCCTGAACTTTATAATCTTTATGCTTCAAACAAATGTTTAAGTACGCAAGGAATTGGGCTTATCTTTTGGTTTGAAAGAATTATCTATGCGAGGCATCGATAGGTAGTTGCTTAAGCTATAACATCAAGGAGAGATTCATGAGAACATTTGCTTAGAATGATGTGCTTGAATTGATTAGTTGAGCAAGAACCCAAAGTAAATCACTCTTTCTTTTCATTCTCTGTTTCATTTCTGAATTTATATTTTCTTTTTCCTTATTACTACTTCGTCATATGTTTGCCTCAATAAAACAAACCTTCAAGCTCAAAGCTTGAACCGAATCTATTCACTCACAATCCCTGTGGTTCGATATTTAAAACCGGGTGGATTCGTACACTTGCGGATTAACCAACAATAGTTAAACAGGTAAGGTAAATTAAAGGATCGAAAACAAAATTTACTCAGCATAAATTAATTGTGTGGAAGTAATCCTTTAATAAACTGAAAGTGTGATAGTTATTTGTCTGGACAAGCAGCTGTGAGAACTCAGAGACAAGTGAGTCTTCTTTAGACAAACTTGGTATGGACTACAAAGTTTGAAGAGAGATGTCTAAGTGTCATCACTGATACATAGTCTTGACAATAGAAGCTGAGCTTGCTTCTTTTAGGACCTCTTCGCTAAAAGTCCTTTCATGACTTTTAGTGCGGTCTTTAAAAATTATTTATCATCGTTGATATCACATGTTCTGCATTTTACATAGCCTTTTCTCTCGGCTAGAGGCTTTGTTAAAAATGCGAACCTATGGGATTGCCTCTTACAATTTGTATGTTCCCCACTATTAAATTAGTTTTTCTGGATAAAGGGTCTGTAGCTTTTTACAGCATAAACCCACGCAAAATATTTCCTGGAACATTCCCCTACTTCACAAATCTATACAACATCCGAGTTTGGAAGATTCACGACAAGAAGCCATGCATGAAAAGAATCTTTTCAGCAATATGTAGTACAACCTAAAGAAAGCATCGTCTGCCAGAGTTTTAATAATAAATGAAGAGTCTACATGCAACGTCTGCCTATGTACATCCATATGAAGTTCAAACACAGCTGATGTCATCAAGCTTATTATGCACCCACATGCTGCTTTAAAGCCATCATAACCTTTGTACATCTCACGTCACTACACTAAATGGTGAAACAGTTGTCAAAGAAAAAGTAATGGCTCACACAGTTACTACTTTGAAGATTGATGTAACATCCGTAAATCTCGGGGGTCACTTCTTAATATTTTTCGAAAAACGTTGGTGAATTTGAGTTGAAATAACAACCTTTTTGAAACATAGCTTAATAATAAAGAAGTAGTAACTTGAGAAATAGACTGAATAATTTATTTTATTAGTAAAAGCTTTGGAAGCGTACAATGATTCTTTCAAATTAAAACATAATGATTGAACTAGTGTTCGACCGCCCCCGAGCCAACATTACAAGAAGGTCTCTAGGTTAGGTTCGAACCCTATATACAAACTCAGCTCACCCCAAAAACAGACTCAACTATCACACCCAACCTGACTCATAGTCTACGTGCCTCCAAGGCCTCCTCCGATGCTTGCAACATATTGTCCCGTATCCTTTGCTCTTGCCGATCCATAGCTGAACCATCAGTCACGAGGTCAATGTCCCAAGCCTTGTCGTCGTCCACATCAAGCAAGTATATGGTCGCATCTGTACTGATCACACGCATGCTCGTTGTCTAGGCGTTAAGCGACCCAATAAACAAACAAACTAGCAAACTAGCAAGGGTCAACTTCTAACACACACATATCATGAGTAGGGTATACTACCCTATCAATCACAAGTTCTTCCCTAAGCTAATATTCACAAATAGGGGAACTATATTATGTTCAAGGTTTCAGAAGTATGGGGAACTATCTCATAGCTCTAAGTTATTGTTAGTCGATGCTCGTTGATGACCCTAGTTTAGTAGTGTTTTCATGGTCATTTCTTAGTTAGTTTTGAGTCTTTTTGTTGAGTCTCATGTAGTGTTTCATGCATTGTCATGCATTTTTGTCTTTCTTTGTGTTTTTATTTTGTTTTTGTATTTTTGTAGTTTTATAAGGGCCTTTCATGCATTTTGATTAGCTAGAGGACTTGCATATCTTTTCTATTTTAATTGAAGGTTCTCCCTTGCTAATTAACTCTTTAAAGCTTCTAGATATCTCTTTTACTTTGTGCCTAAGTTTCCAGGTCTGAAACTGATGAATGAGGAAGGTCAAGAAGCATGGAATTGAAGGAGGGCTTAAAGAGGCTTGAAGAGGAGTTACAAAGAAGCTAAAAAGTCTTTCCAGCGAGCTTGGAGCACCTAGGCGCTGGGAATTGGCGCCTAGGCGCTAGTTATGTTTTGTCAGGCTTCTGGAATTGGCGCCTAGGCGCTGGGAATTGGCGCCTAGGCGCCAATGATGACCCTATTTTAGTAGTGTTTTTAGGGTCATTTCTTTGTTTGTTTTGAGTCTTTTTGATGAGTCTCATGTAGTGTTTCATGCATTCTCATGCATTTTTATTCTTTTCTTTAGTCTTTATTTCGTTTTGGTAATTTAGTAGTTTTATAGGTAGTTTTCTTGCATTTTAAGTAAAGTTTAGGACTTGCATGGCTTTGTTGTGTTTTATGAAGGACTTCTTGTGCTAATGAGCTCTTGGAGCTTCTAGAATCTTCCTTGACTTGTTGGTTAGGTTTGGAGAGCAGAAACTGAAGGAGAAAGAAGGCCAAGAAGCATGGAATTGATGAAGAACTTAAAGAGAATTGAAAAGAGGAGTTTCAGAAGCCAAAAAGTCTTTTTCAGGCGAGGTTAAGCGCCTAGGCGCTGGGAGTGGGCGCCTAGGCGCCAATTGGGTCCAGAAGCATGTTTTTCAACATGCAATTGGCGCTCAGGCGCTCTGAATTGGCGCCTGAGCGCCCAGTTTCGTTTATTCTGCCTATAAATAAGGCTTAGGCCAATTTCTTTGATACATTTTGGACATTTCACTCATTTTTGATCAAGTTTGAGAGCTGAGGAGAACTTTGGGGCCAAGGGAGGCTTCCAACTTGTATTTTTCTGAGGTTTTCTTTACATTTTCTTTATGAATTCCCTAGCCATGAGTGGCTAGTTTACTTTTTGCTTTGGGTTAAGAGATTCTATGAAATTTTAGTTTGTCAAATCCTATCTCTATGCATGAGTCTTGATTTAATCTTGTATTTCAATTCCTTATTGCATGCTTAGCTTTGGTGCACCTTTGCTAGAGGCTAGATTATAATCAAATGGAAATTTGTTATGATTTAGGGACATGAATTGGAATAGATCCTTCTATACTTGCTTCTAGGAATAGAGTGAGGTAGGGTTTTGTTGGCCTGAATATACATGCTTATTTACCTCTTATGAATGTTTAAGTACACAAGGAATTGGGCTTATCTTTCAGTTTGAGAGAATTACTTTTGTGAGGAATCAACTAGTAAGTACATAGGCTATATCAACAAGAGAGAAATCAAGATATCACATGCATAGGATAGGTGGACTAAAACGGATTAGATGATCAAAAACCCAAGGCAATTTTCCATCATTGTTATTTACATCATTTTCAACATTGCTCTTTTGCAAATCTTTTGTCACAATCAACCAAAACGAATTTCTGAATTTTACTGCTTTAAGAACTTGCGAACTTTAGACTTAAATCAACAATTCTCACTCTCAATCCCTGTGGTTCGATATTTTAAAACCCGGAGGTATTCGTACACTTGCGAATTGACCAACAGCCAATTACCTTCCAGAGAGCTTGTTTTGAGCTTGAATTGGCGCTGAGGCGCTCTGAATTGGCGCCTGAGCGCCCAGACTTGCCTATTTTGCCTATAAATTGGTTTTTAGACATTTCTCTTGGGATCTTTGGTCATTTTTCTCATATTTCAATAAGTTAGAAGAGAGGGTTTGGGTTCTAGAGCTTAAGGAGCTTCCTCCAAGTCCTATGATCCCGGTTTTGTCTTTCTTTTCTTGTATGGATTTCATAGCCATGTTTGGCTAAATCCCTTTTGCTTTGGGTTCTTTGTAAGACTTATGATGTTTTAATCTTAATTCCTATTTCTATCCATGAATCCTCTGAGTAAACCCTTGAATCCCATATCCATGCTTTATGTTTCAAGTTAGAACATGTGCTAGCTTTATACTTTTATATAATAGAACGGAAGTTTGTTATAGATTAGGGACTTGTTGTGGGATTACCTCTTCTATACTTGCTACTAGGAATGGAGGAAGGGTTGGGGTTTGTTGGCCTGAATTGCATGCTTAATGTCTTTAGCAAATGTTTAGGTTATCAAGGAATTGTGCTTATCTTTTGGGTTGAGAGGATTGTCTATGCGAGGCATCGATAGATGATTGATTAGGCTACAACATCAAGGAGAGACTCAGAGTTTTGTGGATAGAATAGGTTGACTAGAACTGAATTAGTCTAGCAAGAACCCAAGGCATTTTCACCATTGATTATCACACACTTATCTTTGTTAGCTTTCTAATTAAGTATCACCAAAACAATCAAACTTTAAAACTGAATTTTACTCGCTTTCCTACCGTGAACTCGAGGCTTAAACTGAATTGCCACACCAATTCCCTGTGGTTCGATAATTTAAAACCGGGTAGATTCTGTACACTTGCAGATTGACCAACACCCGTGCTCTTGCATGCAGACGCTTTGGATATCCATAAGTCCATCCTTCATGGAAAGGCAGGAAGAACACGACTCCACGATCGGGGTTGGACCTCTCCAACGCACCGCTGCCTAACAACTTGATGATCGGGTTGGACCACTCTAACGCGCTGTCGCATCATGTTCGTCCTTTGTTCAGGTTCATCCCCTAAACGTCACAACCGACTAGACCAATCCAGGCACTAGTCGTGGCCTACCAAGCCCCATCTAGGCACTTGGTCCATAGATGTATATCATGCAAGTCAGTCATCATCACTAGGCCTTAAGACTTTTCACGTTCATCTCATATGAATAAAATCTTATGACTTAAATATAACTTGCATGCATAACAATAAATGAAACTAACACCCTAGTCATATAGGCATGTTCATAATCACAATAGCTAACATTTATTGCATTAATTATCATATAACATTTCTAGAACATATAACATCGATAACCCTAACATCATGTTATGTCTAACAATCACAATCACAAACAAGATTCTAGGCCGAGGCCGAAGTGCCCTTACCTCGAAGGTAGGCTTTCCTAAAAGTCTCGGGTTGCTCCTTGAAGCTAGGTCTACACTCCGAAAGATCCTACCAACGAACGGACAGAGTAACGTTACTATATAAGCGATGATATACCCATACCCCTTGGAATTTCGAAATCCTCTTTGAAAAACCTTGAAAAACCAAAACTTTCTCTTTCATAAGATCAAAACCTCCTTTGAAAAAATATTTTGGATGAAGATCATAAGAAAACCATAAGAACACTTCGAAAAAAAAAACATAATTTTCACATAGTCTCCATGCTTTCAAGATCAAAAGCTATTTCTAATAATTTTTGTATGAATATGGAAGAACATCATAAGAATACTTTTAAGAACACTTTGAAGGAAACACTATTTCTACAAACTTTTCCTTGATTAGATGAAATGACATTCTCTTTTGGATGTGGAAGATCAGTATTGCGACCACAAAGCATAATGAGAATGACCAGAGTCTCCTCTAATCAAAGAAGAAGCAAAGAAAGAAAACAAAAACAATAACAAGAGAGGGAAGAAGACAACTCACGGCTAGACAAGGAAAAGAAGCTTGGTGAGTGGTGTGAAGAAATGAGAGGGGGAAATGTTCTATTTATAGTAAGGGATAAGAGCCAAGCATTAAATTCTTCTCTTTCTCCCCAATAGAGACCCAAATCCACGATATTTTTATCCCATCCTAGGGTTTCTAGACTCTTCCAACCTTCCTTGATTCGGTCCTCAAAATTTGGCTTATTTCCTACTTAAATCCCTTTTAAAATTGTCATTTAAAACCCTAATTTTTAAATGTTAAAAAACAAGGCCTCAAGTCATTAAATCTGAAATATTTATTTTCAAAAAGTCCCTTAGAAGATTTGAAAGTTCAAATTTAAGTCCCTCATTTAATGAGGTCAAAAGAAGAAACTTCCAAAAATAACTTTTTGTCTTGGCCAAGAAATGAAAGAATGAAAAAGGTCTTCAATCCTCACCCTCCATTTCTCTTGACCGCCCATCACCCTCAATCTTTTTTTGGTTACAAGAGGAAATTTAACAGGAGAGCAAAACTAACTAATAGCATCTAGATACATAGATGCATAGACAAAGGAGGGTGGTTGAGCCCAAACTTTAACCGGAGCCCCTGTTCTCGAGCTAGAGTATCTGCCGTGTTATTCTTGTTCCGTTCTATGACTAGGGTTCATAAATTTTTTATTTTATTTTAAATAATTAATTAAATAAGAAAATCACAAAAAGGAATTAATGCATTAATTACACAATTTCCCTCATTAATGCATCAAACTTCAAATTTTGAATTCAAAAACCTTATCAATGATTTTGGCTCCTAAATTTCGTGCATCACTTCCATAATACCTCAAAAATATTTTTCAGAATTAATTATTTTAATAAACCATGAGTTAAAATAATTAAATATATTTTATTTAAATAAAACTCATTTTATTTAAATAGAACCCTCAAAAATAAAAGAAAGGAATAGGAATATTTCATTCCTTCATGGAATATTCCTAGAATCATGTGGCCCACGAAATCTTCCTCGCCGACTCGATTCGCCAACTCATCGCCACTGTCGGGGCATTTTTGACCTAAAAAGTCGCTGTCTCGGAACCCTAGCAATATTACAGTCAAAACGACCGTCATGACGAGTACATCGGCATCTATATATTATTAAGGTCTAATAGTGTCCCTAAAAAATAATTTCCCTTTCTAAAGGCATTATATCCCATATCACACAAACAACTCATAGAATATTATTTAATATTACTATTAAAATAATATGCCCTAGAATCGGGTCTTACAATTGAGCTAGTGTTCAACTCAAAAACAGAAAGATCATTATTATTCTTGAGAAACTGAACCAAATTAGTCTTTTCTGCCACACTCTCTCACATCAATCAAGGCTTGCGAGATCTATACTCAACCATCAAAATCTTTGTTAAAATAAAAGGCCTTCAGCACTTGATCTGGCTTGAACCTTTTGCCATCATCTCTCTCCAAAAGATAAATCTTTCTAAAAAAGCCTTCAAATACTTTCTACTTGCTTAACCCCAAATGGCTGGCAACAAGAAGACATATAAAAAGGAAGTTACTCCCTCAAGAACTAGGAGATCGACTGCCAACATGACTATCATGAACTCTTAAATTAGTGGATGTATAGAACGGAAGAAAGTACAAGAATCTGGACTTGGATCGTCCAAAAGATAAAATATTCAGGATAGAAAGTTGTTTCTCCACTTTACTTCGATTTGGACATCTTCAGAAATGTGAAACTGCCAGGGTTAGAAGATTTTTTCTTTCAAGATTGGGAAAATATTTTCAACATGGCCAGAAAAGAGGCCTACATTCCAATCATCCAAGAGTTCTTCAAGAATGCTGAGATAGTCAACAATGATGAAATCAAGACTCAGCTCAACAACCAGACCATCTCTTTAACTATACAGGATGTCGCCAAAGTTCTGAAGATCACACTCAAGTCTGGCGAACAATACTCAGAAGAGTGAATAGTGCTCAGATGCCAACTGCATATGGAAGAACCTAAGTGATCCCATCAGCACTGAAGTCAACAACTTAGTGGAAGCTTGCCACTTCAATCATGTTGTGATCAGCAAAGTGTTGTTGCCAAAGGGAAGTACTAGAAACTATGTAAATAGACATGCAAGGTATGCTCTCTACAACGCTTGAAATATTTAATCTGGGACTCAAACTGACTCTTTCAAACGCTTGAAATTCAAAACCATTTTCCATATGCAAGATCAAAGCTTTCTTTCTAAAGGTTTTTGCTTGAAGATCATAAGAACATTTGAAGAACATTCGAAGAAAAACATAATTTTTCGCATAGTCTCAATGCTTTCAAGATCAAGGGCTATTTCTAATAATTTTGCTATGAATATGGAAGAACTTCATAAGAACACTCAAAGAACACTTTAAATAAAAGACTATTTTCACAAACTTTTCCTTGATTATTAGATCAAATGGTCATTCTCTTCTAGATGTGGAAGATTAGTATTCACTGCAACCACAAAGCATAATGAGAATGACCAGAGTCTCCTATAATCAAATAATAAACTAAGCAACAAAAACAAAATCAAGAGAAAGAGAGGGATAGAGGAACTCACAGCTAGAGTAGAGAGAGCAAGTGAGCTTGGTGTGATGAAATGTGAAGGAGGAACCTCCTATTTATACTACTAGCTATGAGACAAAGCATTTAAGGAGGAAATGAATGAAAATTTCCTTCCAATTCGTACACAAGGTCCACGGCCAGCCCAAGCCCACCAAGGGTCAATTTGAAAAAATTTCTTCTTTGGTTAATTGCTCAAAACTCCCTTTTAAATTGTGCTTTAATCCCTCCTTTAATTGTCATTAAACCTCAACTTTTAAATGTTTAAAAACAAGTCCTCAAGACTTTAAATCTGAAATATTAATTCCAAAAAGTCCCTTAGAAGATTTGGAAGTTCAAATTTGAGTCTCTCATATAATGAGGTCAAAGGAAGAAATTTTCTAAAATAACTCTCTTCATAAAACCTTTTTCAAAAAGGAAAGAATGAAAAAGTCTTCCCTCCTCCTATTCACCACTTGGCCACCCCTCACCCTAGAGCTGATTAGGGTTCATAAATTTTCATTTTATTTTTAAAATAATTAACTAAATATAAAATCCCAAAAAAAGAATTAATGCATTAACTACAATATTCCCCTCTTAATGCACCAAAAACCTCAAATTTGAATTCAAAAACCCTATAAAAAAATTTCCCTCCAATATTTCATGCATCAACTCCCTAATATGTCAAAAATAATTTCAGAATTAATTATTTAATAAACCATAACTTTTAAAATAATTAAATACATTTTATTTAAATAAAATCCATTTTATTTAAATAAAACCCTCAAAAATAAAATAAAGGAATATTCGCTCATGGAATATCCTTAGAGTCACGGCCAACACCTTTCCATAAGGTGTGGCTCACAAAATCGTCATTGCCGACGCGATTTGCCAACTCATCGTCGCTGTCGGGACATTTTTAACCTAAAAAGTCGCCGTCACGGAACCCAAGCAATTTTACAGTCAAAACGCTCGTAATGTCACGTATATCGACATTCATATATTACCAAGACTTAATATTTCCCCTACCAAATAATTTCCCTTATAAAAGTATTACATCACATATCACATATAGCATAAACAATTTAATATTATTATTTAAATAGTAGGCCCTGAGCCGGATCTTACAGACAATATGCTATTTTTAAAGTTCAGGAACCCTGTTTGCATATATCGCATTTGTGGGATACATTAAGTTTGTTTTTTTTATATGGACACTACAGCATTTTTGCCCTTCCACCGCGGAAGGAAAACCGCGGGCTCATGTGAAAAAACCGTGGCTAAAGGCATAAGCCACGGTTTGGCCGCGGTTTCCTTGTCGCAGTGTATGTGGCCGTGGCCAAGCTCATGAGCCACGGTTTTATCGCGTTTATGCCACAGTTCGTTGAAAATCGTAAGGCCACGGTTATCTTTATACCACGTATCATAAACCGCGGCCTGAAAGACAACCGTGGCCTTAACATGCCTACTGAAACCGCGGTCTCAGAGATTTATGCCACGGTTTCATAAGACATGTTAGTGCCACGGTTTCGTAACTGTTGTCTATGCCACAATATTTTGATATCAATCCATGGTCATACACTACTACTACTTTTTAAAATAAACCACGACAGATCAAATAGATTTCGAGCAATTAAGCTGTTATACCACAAATATTTCGCATTTACTAGTTCAAGATTTAATAAATGACAAGTATTACAATAACCCAAAAACTTACGACTAAATCAAATCCTAAGTACAAAATAAGCAAATATATAAACAAACCTTTCACAAGCTATGATCTGAATTACAAGACCTAAGAGCAGAGTGCAATTGAAGACCAATCCAACTGCTTCCCAGAATGGACCCTATAAGCTCTCCAACACTTCAACCCACTGCATAGATTGAAAATGAAAACATGAAACACATGATTTTAGGATACCACAATCTGAAATTCTGTTTGTCACTACTGTTATTAGAACCAGTCTTCCTGATATATCCAATTACTCATCACATGACCCATTTTTCACTCGGCTAGTTTAAGAAACCTATGTATAGTTTTGGATAATTTTGAATAATCATATATAAGTAAAAAGGAAAATATAAAGATAACAGTTACATCACAAAATACCCAAAATGTATTATTTAGTTTCCTACATAGAAACCAAGTTAGTGACAGAAAATACCATACTATATAAGAAATAGGTATCAAACTTCCTATACCACCATTCACCACCAAAAAGCAGTAATCATAAGTTTGAAGTTCTGCTATACCTCCCACCCTCCCAATAAAAATGATAAATTAACTATTAACCAGCAAAACTATTAACCATGCATTGCGAGAGAAACTTAGCAAACTAAACTAGTTTATTATGAAAAGAAAACCCCAAAAATTATGCATGAAATTCTTTCCAAGAAGCCAAATTTATTATTCACTCTGTTATGAGAATGTTTGTCGTGCTGATTACAGAAAAAGGATACAAGGAGATCTAACCCATAATCACCATGTGAAAATAATAACTAAAGAAAAATGTCAATTTTATCACAGCTAAGCAAAGCATGAACGACAATATACATTTTATAAGAAGAAGAAAATCAAATTCCAATGGAACATAAGCAACAATAGATTTGAGTTCAGAAGCGCAAAGAACCAATAACGAAACCACGCTCGCAGACACAACACGATAGCCATGATAAAAGTTTAGAAATTTAAGGTTGCAATAGTAATTGATGATGGATACCTTGAGGATGTTATCACTAGGGTGTACAGAAGATGTTGTTTTTGCAAGTGGGGCTTTGATGGAAGAAGCGATAGAGAAAAGAGAGCCTCTACCAGAGGGTCCTGATGACTGAACTTGAAGTCCTACCAAATCGGAGAGATGGTGTTGAACAAAATTCGAGACATGGTCAAAGCTATGAGACAAGGCCTGAATTGGATGATTCCCAGACATGTTACTTGATAGCTGAGTTGGGGACAGACAACATAAGAGAACAAAAAAAAAGTAACAATCACAATCACATTCAGCATAGCCATAGCCCATCATTAAAACAAAAATTAAATCAAACCATATGAATTACTTGTAATTATATATTATTAGCTTGTAAAGCTACTGACATTGAAGCATAAGAACTTATCATAACAAACACAGATAAAAGCAAAAATATCCTACTGCATAATTAAAATCACTGGCAGCTTCCTGAACCAGGATACACAGTTACCTAGTTTATTCAATTTAATTAAGAAACAATTGGTGAGAAGCCAATACAAGATATTGAATTTAACCAGCAGTGTTATTTTATATGGGGAAAATTCCATGATCAAAAGAACTGATCTTTGCTGACATAAAGCCATGATGAACCTACACAGCACTCCCAACCCTTTTCTCACATCCCTTCTCTCTCTGTTGGAAAAGCTCACTCTTTTACTAACCTAAACCTTCTACCTACTCTGATTGATCATCATGATTGTTAGTTTCTAGAGTTGCAACATCTCATGCAATAGTTCTATTGCTAAAAAATTATGTAGCCTCATTTCCTAATTGAATATAAAATATAAATAACTAAATTGATGCAAAAAAGAGTGTATGCGACTGTGTGAACACAATCTTCCCCCTTACTACCCGCTCTTTTGTACTCTACATAAAATGCAAAAGAGGAACTCCACCAACTCTTGAACAATCAGATGAAATCCACTATGAAATCAGCAAAGAAGTGCTCAAAACAGAGGCAAATACAATGAGAAGAAAAACGGAAGAGTCTACCTCTTTAAACACTGAAGCTAAATGAAAATGGCTATCCTCACCCTTACTTCTCTGCACCCCTCTGCTGAAAAATATGGCAAAAGACTTAGCCCTCCAGAAACTCCTAAAAAATATGGCAAAAGATTTAGAGACTAAACCAAAGCTCAAATCTTCCGGAAATCTTCTAAAAAACATAAAATAGTTGATTAAAACCTGTCTATACAAGAGCTGAAACTGAACTAAAAACTATTAAAATCACAAACACAAACAAGTAACAATGGAAAAAGATAACTAATTATGCAGAAGAGAATCCTTCAAACCAGGATCCATGCCCAAATTGAGCACCATCATCAAATCAAACTAAAACAAACACTGACTTCAGCAAACAAAATAATGCATAGAACCAAGCAACAGAGAAGTACCCTGTAATTTCTAACATCTAACATGGAAAAAGAAAAACACTCAACGCCTAATGAATAATGAGAAGAAATGAGGGGTGTACATGATAAAGAGGGTTACCCATGGAGAACAAGAGGAGAATACCAGTCAACACATTGAACTCTTTATCAACGTGATGAGAATCAGTGGGGTTCATGGTTGATCTCGTTGCTCTCGTCGCAGAGGAAGAAGACCGAACACATGGAAAGGGTGATGGCTCAAGTCGCTTGAGATCGAAATCGCTCACGAGTACTTGAGAGAGAAGATAATCGGTGGAAGGAAGGGTCGCGCGAGATGAGCTGTCGCCAGATGAGCGGTGCCGGCGGAGGGAGGAGGGTCACGAACAATCGAGATGGAGATAGCTAGGGTTCATAATCTTTCTCTTTTTCATCGTGAAGTTATGATGAGAGTGAGTGTTGATTTGGGGTTTTACTTGTTTTATTACTTTTAAACTTTTTAATGTCAAAAAAATGTAAATTTTTATGCCACGGTTATATTAATGGGATAAGGTTTCCACAGTCGAAAAACCGTAGTCATGAATTGTCCACAAATATTAAACTGTGGAATAAAATCTAGGTGCCACGGTTTTCATCACCTGTGGTCATCAAGCGTCCACAGTTATCGAACCGCGGCATATACTGTACTTAGGCCACGGTTTTTTCTCCGTTGAAGAATTTAGCGTGGTCTAAAGTGAAAAATGTTGTAGTGGGATTAAAATGATGTACCTTTGTATTTTTTGTAAGGAGGGGAAGTGGAGATTTTAAAATAAGATAAGAGAAAAGCGTAACATAAGCTTGAGAGGAGAGTATCATTCAACTTTTCTTTTTAATTGTCATCTTTGATTTTTTATATTATGTTTTCAATTCGAGTTCCTTTAATTTGATGACTTTATCAATACAAAAGTAACACCTTAGCCACCAGTACAAATTTGTCCATCAAAATTTGTAAAATATTTAACCTCTACCGTAAGATTCCTCATAGCTTCACTGCTTTAGGTTAGTTACACAAATCCAGATAGAGATCGATTTTTCAGATTTTGACATGTTATAAGATAAGCTTGTATTTGTACTCCCTCCGTTCCTTATTAACTGTCCACTTTGAAAAATTTTCTTTGTTCCTATATAATTGTCCACTTAGAGTTTTAAGAGAGCATTAGTTGATGTTTTTCCAAGAAATGCCCTTACATAAACAATAAATGAAGAATGATAAAATACATTCTAAAGGGTGATATAGGAAAACAAATAATACTTTTATGAAAATTAACAAAATTAATTGATTTCCTTAATTTGTGTGAATCTTCTCTACCTGGACAGATAAATAGGAACGGAGGGAGGAAGTATATAAAAGCAAATGTTAGGTAACATGACAAATGATAACATTATCCCTATTAACGTTTTCAGTAATTATAGTTTGGTCATAAAAATTTGTGCATTTTTTTCTTTCACTAGTTGCTTTAATTTCTTTTCATTATCCATATTAACCTTTTAACACAACCGAAGGCCTCTTTCACTCATCTAACCCCTTAATTTTTTTCCTTTTGATTTAGTTTCACTTTTGTAAAATAAATCATATATTATCCTTGGTAGGTAGGAATGATTATCATGATATAATTAATTTAAAAACTTAATCCATTGTTTATGACTCATAAATAAATTTATATTATATTTTTAACAATAAGTACGTTAAAAATATACTTAAATTTGTAATGGAAGAAAATGAGATATGAGGAAATAGAGAACAATGAATTAAATTAAAATGTTATTTTATTACTTAGATATTTTTATGATCAAAATTAATTCCACATTATCATAGTACTCATTGACATGGGTATGATGCCAGAAAGATGGCAATAATATCACATAGAGTAGTGATTTTATATACTGTCCAGTTAAAAGAAACCGCAACTTCTACTCTCTCTGTTCCTATTTAAGTGCCAACTTTGAAGAATTTTTTTTGTTCATATTTAACTGTCCAGTTAGCAATTGAAGAAAGTATTAAATGATGTTTTTACAACAAATGCCCTTGTAAGTACAATAAATGAGGAAAGATAACACATATACTTTATAGGGTAAAATAGAAAAATAATCCTCACTTTTTCTAAAAATCAACAAAATTAATCACACCCTTAATATATGTGCCTCCACTCAAAATGAACACTTAAATAGAAACGGAGGGAGTATTATTTATGGGTGTCTGACTACCACAAATTTAGCAAAATAAGTTAATTTTTGTATAAACTCTACAATTTGTAGCAGTTAAATTACAGGTGTGTATAGCATATTACGGATAATAAACTGTTCACTTTGTCACCCCATGTTTTTATTAACTATGGTGTTGCTTCTAATTTTTTTTTTTTTTTTTTTTGAAAGTGTTGCTTCTAATTCACTAGTTAACAAATGCGTGTTTTATTGGAAGCAGGGCCCACTATTGCTAAACCATGTGTTTTATTCTTATCCTAAATAAATAGGGTGATCACTTTAGCTTTAGTTTTATACCCTCCAACAAGCAAGGTACTTGTTCAATAAGGCTTTATTCCACACCTCCCATTATATAAGTGCTACTCCAGTAACAAAAATTGAACCAAGTACACTAATTTCTCATTGTGTTCTGTTCTGGTCCAAGTGACATTATGGCTAGCAATCCTCACTCGCATGCCCCTAGGAAGATGCAACAGAGAAAGGAACGACGCATGTTCTCCGCTTCTGATGACAGTGCCATGATGAAACAAGTGCAGGGAACTCATGCCCCTGATGGTCGTGAAATTGATGTTAAACACATTATTCAAATAGTGGATGAAATCTTGATTCAAGTCATTGCTCGCGGTGTTGAGGGTCATGATGTAAAAGACAACACTGTCACATGTTTTTGTTAAAATTCAATTTTTTTTATTTTTTTTATCGTACTTTGCTTTGATTTGTTGTATGTGTACAAATCATTTAGAACCTTTTTTAATGTTTAGTGTTACAATTGTGTTCCATTTGCAGGTAAAGAGAGAGCAAGAAACATTGGAGATTTCTGCTGCTTTGGCTGAATTTGACATGCTAGATTCTCTGGCTATTGTCATAAACAAAATTTCTTGCGAGGTTGGTTTGTTTGGCATGAAACTTTTAACTTTTGTGAAAGTTAAATGTTACTATTTGTTACTATTGTCTAGGATAAAATGCGTTTCTTTTAACTGACAAATCCGTTGCTGTTGATAAAGGCGTAGAAGAGTGATACTTTTCCTTGTTTTACTTTGCATTGAATATACTTTTCTTTGATTCCAAGGGCAGAGTTACATTGTTAATTTATAAATGAAAAACACACTTCTTTTTCCTTTGCTTTTAATGCTGCAAAGCAAATCCTATAATTAGAGCCTTTGGTTTTGTCTTTTGGAATTCGTTGAACTATTTTTTCTAACATCTAATAATTGCATATAAAATAATAATAATATAAAATGGTTTAAAAAAATAAATATAATAAAAAATAACTAACGTGTCTTTCATCCAACAAGTGCAAGTCGAAAACTCTTTTCAAGCCACAACGATTTTGGTTTCATCGTGATTTTCAAACACGTATTTAAACATGCACTTAAGTTTTTTGAATAGTTGTTGTTAGTATATAATATAAAACTATTAAAGCGATCATTACCCAACAGTTAAGCGATCATTACCCAACAGTTAAACTTTTGGGATAAGTGGTTACTTGACATGGTATTAGAGTCTCTATGACCGAGAGGTCTAAAGTTCGATCCTTGCTCTCCTTTCTTTCTAATTAAAAAGTGGAATATAATTAAGCACACAGTAGGCGAGCCTTTGCATTTATCTACACTTCAGTCACGAAGGGCTCTTGCATGAGGGGGCGTGTTAGAGTTACTTGACTATTGCTTCATGACATTGTATCAAAGGTCATTTATGATTAAGTGATTTTCAATCTTTATTGCCTTAATTATTCTAATAAAAAATTGAATTTCAAATAGGTGAGTTACACTTCAATGACATATTAGAAATATAATATGTAAACATTCATGTTTCTTTTATCCATTAATAAAACCATTTCCTGTTCATTTCAATGAAATTATCCTGTTTAGATTATGAGTTACAGAATGAAAATTCCTGACCATATTGGCAGCTATCATGCAAATGGTCTGGTGGTGGAGATGCACATGCATCAACCATGGTGTTGCTGACTTACATGTCTAACTACGCATGGCATGCAAAAGTGGTGTTAACCTTAGCAGCCTTTGCTGTTATCTCTGGGGAGTTTTGGCTTGTTGCCAATATGAGTGCTGCAAATACACTTGCTAAGTCTGTGGCCCTCCTCAAGCAACTCCCTGACATGGTAGAGAATTCTGCATCTCTGAGACCCCAGTTCGATGCGCTCAATAAGCTCGTGAAGGCAGCGCTGGATGTAACCTATTGCATCATTGAGTTCAAGGAGCTACCATCTGAGTACATTTCAGAGGACATGCCTCCTATGTCTGTTGCAAGTGCTCATATTCCTATTGCTGCCTATTGGGTCATTAGGAGTATTGTGGCTTGTGCCTCACAAATTGCACTTCTCATAGGCAGTAGACATGAGTAAGCATAGCTCATTCACTATCAATCACTTGAACCAACTTAGAGCATGTTTGCAAATCATTCTACGATTGATTCTAAAGCCAAAGTCAATTATGGGAATAAGCTTCGCGAGTGGCTTCTTGATGTCAGAATTGATTATGCGGAAAATAGGCTGATACAAACATGCTATTAATAACTTGCTATTAATATATATATATATATATATATATATATATATATATATATATATATATATATATTTTTAAATAATAGTGACCCTTGTTTTAACTATTGCAGGGCCATTTCGTCAGCCACAGAGGCATGGGAATTGTCTAGTCTGGCTCACAAAGTCACAAGTATACATGAGCACCTCAAGAATCAATTGGAACTTTGCTACCAATATATAGGTGAGCACGTCATTGAAAATATAATTAGAAACTTAATTAATTTGGATATATGTTAACGAATTCATTCAAGATTCTGGACTTAGTATGAAATCAAAACGTTGTACCAAAACTTACTTGTAGCATGTTCGGATTAATTTATTTTCAATCGGAATCAATTTTTGCACTCAAAAGCTACTCACAATAGGCAGTAGCTTCTCCAAAAAATTGATTTTGGCTGCAGAATCATGTCTAGGAGGGTTTCCAAACATAAATTTGGATATATGTTACCTGAGCTCAAGATTCTGCTTGCAGCATTTTATGCTTAATGAGAAATTCAAACCTTGTAGCGGAACTTATTTATGGATTTTGTCTCTGTTGAGGGTTTCTAAAGACAAGGATAAAATTTTATATATAAAGCAGCAAAATTTGACACTTGCATCCTTACCCATGCAGATGACAAGAGGCATGTAGAGGCCTTTCATAATCTGATTCGCCTTTTCGAGACAAGCCATGTAGACAACATGAAAATCCTCAGAGCACTGATATATCCAAAGGATGATATTCCTCCACTTATAGATGGAACTACAAAATCAAAGGTCTGTAATTGTATTCAATTCTATTAACATGTAATTAATCCTTTGAAAATATATTTTGTAACATTGACTTATTGACAAGCAGGTTAGTCTTGAGGTACTAAGGAGGAAGCATGTGTTGCTGCTGATATCAGATCTTGATCTTGCACAAGAAGAGATCATGGTACTTGACAATTTGTACAAAGATGCGCGATCGAGGGGTGAGATGCACTACGAGATGGTGTGGATCCCAGTTGTGGACAAAGCAACCTGGAATGATGTTAACAAGCAGAAATTTGAGTATTTGCAGTCACTGATGGCCTGGCACAGTGTTCGTGATCCTTTCATCATCGAACCATCAGTGATAAGGTACAACAAAGAAGTGTGGAATTTCACAAAGAGAGCTATTGTGGTGGCCCTTGATCCACAAGGCAGATTATCCTCCCCAAATGCTCTCCACATGATATGGATCTGGGGCAATTTGGCCTTCCCATTTACACGTGAGAAAGAAGAATCCTTGTGGAAGCAAGAGATTTGGAGCCTTGAGCTACTTGTTGATGGCATTGATCCTATGGTTTTGGAATGGGTAACAATATTAACTTCAATTCTACAATTAAATTTATATATAAGAATCACCTATATCTAATCTAATAGAGTGCGAGCCTCGGCGCAAACATAAGGTTAAGGTTGTTGCCTTGTGACTTTGCGGTCATAGGCTCGAACTGTGAAATCAGCCTAGTGCAAAATGCAATGTAAGGTTTCTTACATTGGATCCACAAAATGTATTTGGCCCTCAGTGAACTTCGTGCATAGCGAGAGCTTTATAACACCAGGTTTACCTATATTCCAAATTTCATATAAGGTTTGGTTGCTTCAAGTGGTACATGTTTGATTCTCCTTAAACAAGGTCTCAGGTTTGAGACCTGTGAATGGAAAAACCTTCGCTGAATATATAATATCCTAATTACAAATCAGATATATCAACTGATCTCAGTAAACATATAGTTTCTCTTATATCCAAATTCTGTTATGTATTGACACTATAATTAATGTTAATTTTGCCTTTGTTGCAGATGGCAGAAGAAAAAATTGTGTGCCTATATGGAGGTGAAGATCTTGAGTGGATTGAAACATTCACAGCCACTGCAATGAATGTTGCAAGAGCTGGCAAATTCGATCTGGAGATGGTTTATGTTGGAAAAAGCAATGCTAAAGAAAGGATGCAGAGAATGATCAGCACCTTTGCCAACAGAAAGTTCAGTTACTTTTGGCCTAATGTCACATCCATTTGGTTCTTCTGGGCAAGGTTGGAGAGCATGTTGTATTCCAAGTTGCAGCATGGAAGCACAGTTGAGAATGATCCAATCATGAGCGAGGTCATGACCGTGCTTAGCTTCGATGGAAGCGACCGAGGGTGGGCGATTTTCTGTAGAGGGGCATCTGAAATGGCTAGAGCTAAAGGTGACACTGCTCTAACAAGTTTGAGAGATTTTGATAAGTGGAAGCATAAGATTGAGCAAGATGGTTTGGTGCCTGCACTGAATGATTATCTGCACCAAATTCATACACCAGATCATTGCAATCGTCTCATTCTTCCTGGGAGCACTGGGGGGATACCAGAAAAGGTAGTTTGTGCTGAGTGTGGTCGTCAAATGGAGAAGTACTTCATGTACCGCTGCTGTGTGGAGTGAAAGAACTGTGCAGGATTTTAAGTTCGCGTTGCGGACTGCAATTTAAAACCCTGGAAGTGTCATGTTTCACAATATCCAATCTTCCATTATCATTGCTTCATTTATATTTGTGTATGATATTGGTTTGAGTCAGTTATTTATGTTTTGTAGCATCATAAGTTCCATCTTTGTGAGATGCATAGTGACATTTAATTATATGAGGGTAATCTTTGTCTAGTTGCTAGTAGTATATCAGATCTCAGTTGCTCCATTTGTTTGGGCAACTGAGTCACTTGCTAATAAAGTGTGTTGTAGACCATTGTTATTACTTATTAGTATTACAATAATGTTGTCGTGACATGTGATGTAAACAATTCCATTAACTTCATTTTTCTTTAACTAAATGTAAGACCCAAGTTTTTAAGCTTATGCTAAGTAAATAAAATCTTATTCACGATTAGGGTTGATGTATTGTGAAGGGAAACCTGAACAAGAGTTTATTAAATGAAATAAATTTATGAAGGAGAAAGTTCAGGAAAAGTCTAAGGATTGTACCAAAGTCGATAAAAGTTATAGCACGATCGTTACACGCTTAAACCTAGGTCAGAAAACCCTAGTATATAGCTAGTTTTCACTTTTAGGCACGAAGGAAGTTAATCCCAAAAATCTTCAGAGAAATGTTAGAACTTCTCTTTTTCCATATATCACAATCGTTTCGAGGCGAAACTCTAGGATCTACGAACGTCCGATTCCAATCATCGGAAGTTTGCCGAAACCGAATCCCTGGTATTTCAAAACCCTAGAATTTCTCGACAATGAAGACTTTATCTATTCAGAGCTTCAAATGAATATTCTACACGCGTACACCCATTTCTCTTGATGATTTCAATCTTTCTTCAGAAGGAAGTTTTCCATTCCGACATCCGATGCAAAAAGCAACTTATCGGGTAAAATAGTTTTATACCGACTATGCTTTAGTTACCAAAAATACAAAGAGACCTCATTTTAGTTTTGGAATTCTTTCGCCAAAACATATCTATTAATTCACGGAGAATGACGCCGGAAAAATCAGATTCGCGAAACTTTCATTTTCCCGCGAATTTCCAACCTTTATATATAGCAAAGAAAGGAAGAAAAACTCAAATTTTCCTCCATTTTCTCTCCTCAAGGCCGCGAGTTCATCCAAGGAAGAAGGAAGAAGAATTTTCTTCATTACTTGCTTGATCGTTGATCCGTTAGTTGCTGCTTCAAGGCTTCGAGGTATAGTCACTAATCCTTACCTCTGATCGCTTTTTCCATAGCTTTTCTGTAGAGTTTTATGAGCGGATAGTTTATGGGTTTTTGCAAAACTATCCTGAATCTTTCATTTCTGATTCTAAACCTCTTCCTTATGCGCCCAAGATCACTTCTGCCGGGTTAGATTTTCCGTTATGTCGCCGGAATTCCGCCGGAATCAATTTGAGCCTAAAATACCCATTTTTGGAGTTTTTGGAGTAAAGCTTCAACCTTTAGGCTGAAAACTATCGCCTTAGCTTAGTGTTAGTAGGATTAGTTGTCATAAACGTCGTTGGTGACGTCCCTGCAAAATTTTATTTTTGGGATTTCAGTTTTGAAAAATCCTAAGTTAAAAATCATGACCAAAATACCCCTGCGACAGTTTTTGATCCGATAATTTTTCCGAGTTCAGAATACCCTTAGTTACGGCTTATGAAAGCATAGGAACCAAGTTTGATCGAAGAAAAATCGAGTCTCCTAATTACCTAAAGTGGCCGAACCTATTAAAGGGGGAGGAGGAAATTTCCTTTTCCGAAAACTTGTCTTTTCGCGCTAGATTATCGTACCGTAGAGTATAGATTACTTCGAGTAACCTTAGTAAGTATCGATAGCTTAGTTTTCGATAGATTCTGATAGTATTTCTGTGGTTTTGCTCTAAAGGTGATTTTGAGGAATTCCTAGAGGAGCAAGCCTTTGATTGTGAACAAGTGTTAGGAGATCGTCCTGGAGAATCTACAGGTGAGGGCTACTCACTGAATCTCTAGTTAATTCTTAGGGTCGATGTTTCGACATTGTTTGCTGTTTATGCACTGGAATTGTGTGTGATTGGAAAATGTTTTCTGAGGCTTCGGCTGACAATGTAGATGATTCATCTACTGAATGTTTTTGAGATTGTCTTACATGCTATGTGCTATGTGGGTAATCTAGGATGTGTGGTGCATGCTTTATATGCTAAGTGCTAAGTGTTTATGATGCGATTTATTGATATATGACATGTTGTTGATTGTGATGATTTAGATGTGCTCTGTACTGGAATCTGAGATTCTGAATGGTGAGAATAGCGGGCAGGTCATGCCGATTTTATTTTGAGAGTTTTGAGAAAGTTTGATAGGACGAACGAGGTTCGGGCCTTAATTTTGTTTAGTGGATCGAGACATCCTCTGGAAGCGACTTGGGATTGGGAGATCCTGAAAATGTATAAGACTTGTGATAAGACAAAATGGAATCTATTTTATAAAGAAAACTCATAAGACCTTAAATAACCTCTAAATCTTTAAGTAATGGTATAAATCTCGAAAGGAGGCTTTCGATGCAAATCATAGTTTTGGAAAAACGAGGAGTGTCGTCGGATCCAAGTGTTGAGTTTGTCGTGGTTGTGCTGTTGGAGCAGCGTTTGTTGTCGTGCTGTTGGAGCAGCGTTTGTTGTTGTGCTGTTGGAGCAGCGTTTGTTGTTGTGCTGTTGGAGCAGCGTTTGTTTGTTGTGCTGTTGGAGCAGCTATGTGTTGTTGTGAAGTGTGTCTTTTGTCGCAGAATCGACTTTACCTTAGGGTAAGCTTTTAGAGACATTAATTTAGCTAGAACACGTGGCGACGTGTCGAGTGAGATCGGAGACGTTGATTGACTAATCATCTTGCATTCATGCAACATTAATGAGGTATTAACACAGGACGTACTCTGGACCTCGTCGGTTTCCAAAATGGTCATAAGACCCGGAATGCCGTGGAAGAGCGTTTGTAGACGTCTCTTGTAGCAGACCGAAATGGCAGACCTACGGGTTTACTGCTGATCTGGCTACCTTTGTGTGGTGTAAGAAGCACGCGGGCCGAAATGGTTCCACCGTGGCTGGTGTTAGGGCTGATCCGTTTGATGTCCATCCCTTTCCGGAATGCATGTGGTTAACTGGGTTAACCTGCATATCATTTAATGCAACATGCATACTGACTTAGTGATGAGTGTGTTTGATACTTGTTAATTCTATTTGAGACATGTTAACTGTGATTTATCGTCGTTTATATTCATCATGAGATATGCAACCCTAGGATGTTATCCCTAGCTAAAAGCCTAAGTGGCTATCCTATTATCTGTATCTATCCTTGCTATTATTTACATAATTCTTTGGAGTTGACCCTCGCGTCTTCTGTGTGTGCTTTGGCGAACAAACGCCCTTTGTCAGATGTCTTTGGCGGACTAGTTCACGACGGTTCACCCTTCGGGGGAAACTAGAGTTGGGATGCTGGAACAGGAGCGCATCGCGATAGCGAGCGGAGGACGGAGGATGTACCTAGACTTAGTCGTTCTGGATTCAGATTCGGACGACGATCACGCTAGCATGTAGGATTGAGTGTTAGTGTGAGCTCCTCGAGATGGGATTAGTGTAGGAGTAGAGTCTTAGCTCTGAACATCATTTGTTTCATTCGGGACAGGGTAGTTTCCCACCTATAGCTTTTTGTGTGGTTTCGTTACGGGAATCACAGAGAGTTGGTTGGACTTAGGAAGTCTTGTTTCAGGCCGATGGGCCAGCTTATTCTCATTTTGAGGGATAGTGTTGCGGACACTTAACCTTTTCCTTTGGTTTGTACTTTTTCCTACGGGCGTTGCACTTTTCTTTCCGTCACTGGAGGTTACTCGTGACGAGGTTGTTACTTACAGCGGGGGCTGTTTATATATTGTATATTAGTTCTATTGCTTTTCGCTTTTGGGTTTTATTTAATTCAGTCTTGTCTTAGTTATTATCGAAAAAAATATTTCACGTTTTTTCCGCATTAAGTTTACTTTTGGTTACTAAAGTGACGCCACCGAAATCGGGGTGTTACATTGTGGTATCAGAGCTTGTCGAGTCTTTCGGGAGTCTTTGGGAAATAGGTCTTCTGTGCTAGGTTGTGTGACTCTGCCAAGAGTGAAAATTGATTGTCTGCAAGCGATTTTTCGCTTAAAAATTGATTGAAGTTATTGCTTAATCATATTGTATAGTTATACTAGATGCTATCTTATGATGAGTACTAACTGTTTGTTTAACTTAACAGAACATGGTGAATACTAATCAGCTAGCTGAGATGATGGCCACTATGGCCCAAGCTGTGACAGCGCAGGCGAATGACAATGCGATGAGGCGTGCTGCTGAGGAGGCACGTGATCAGCATCAGCGCCAGAGGGAAGTAACTCTGGACCAGAACAAAGGCCTGAATGACTTCAGGAGGCAAAACCCACCCAAGTTCTCTGGTGGTACTGATCCAGACAAAGCGGACCTCTGGATTCAGGAGATAGAGAAGATATTTGGCGTACTGCAAACTGCTGAGATTGCCAAGTTGGGTATGGCAACTTATTTACTGCTCGGTGACGCTGAGTACTGGTGGAAGGGCACCAGGGGAATTATGGAAGCTAACCATGAAGAGATCAACTGGAACTCTTTCCGGACCGCATTCTTGGAAAAGTACTTTCCAACAAGTGCTCGGGATGAGCGGGAGTCACAATTTCTGACACTCCGTCAGGGAGGTATGTCAGTACCGGAATTTGCTTCGAAGCTGGAATCTTTGGCGAAGCATTTTCAATTCTTTCATGATCACGTGAACGAGCGCTACATGTGCAAGCGCTTTGTTAATGGACTGAGGCCTGATATTGAGGACTCAGTGAGGCCACTGGGAATCATGCGATTCCAATCTTTGGTTGAGAAAGCCACGGAGGTGGAACTGATGAAGAACCGGAGGCTGAACCGGGCTGGAACTGGAGGGCCGATGAGATCAGGTTCTCAAAATTTTCAGGACAAAGGGAAATTTCAGAGCGGGAGGCCATATCAGCGTCCTGCTGAAAAAGGGTTTACTTCAGGACCTTACGGACCCATGACGGGTACTGCTGGTGGTTCTGGAGATCGGACTTTGAACAGGGAGATGACCTGTTTCAGATGTGGGAAGCCAGGGCACTATGCTAATGCTTGTCCTGACACGAGGCCCAAATGCTACAATTGTAACAAAATGGGGCATGATGCCGGTCAGTGCAGAGCACCCAAGACGGAGCCAACCGTGAACACTACTCGTGGAAAGCGTTCTGCGGCTACAGCAAGAGTTTACACCATGGACGGTGAGAGAGCTGAGGGGTTTGTCACAGGAGTGCGCAAGAACGATGGTAACCTTCTAACCATTTCTTCTCATTTCAGTATAATATGTTCCATTACTTGCGTAGCGTGTGCAAGCACACCTATCTTACTTATACTGTTTGAGCTTTGACCTTATAGTTATTACGCCTATTAATACCTTATTTGACCGTAGCTCGTATTTTAGCTATAGAAGTACACGAGGTTTAAGATAACACGTTAAGCCTAGAAAGTAGTCTTGTACTGATGCGTTTAACCAGAAGCTAGAAGCTAGAGAATGAATCTTAGAGAGATTTCGTATGGATAGTATACGTATGATGTCGAGAGTGTGTAGTTCCGTAGCGACATCATTGAGGATTTAATATCAAGATATTTGTGACTATTGGATGATAGGAACTCATTGACTGTTCCAGTAGGTTTTTCTAGATTTCCACCTTCGATGTATTAGGCCTGATCAACTTAATATTGAGGGGGTGATATTCGGAATCACTACTGGCTATGGACTTTGATAGAAGGATTGGTAAGATTAACTTGATTTGATCGAAGTTTAGTTGAGTTTGGGAGGAGAAAGTTCTCATTAAGTAATTGTTTTCCTTGCGAAGGAGTTGTAGTTTTAGGAGATGAATATTCTTTTAGGAAATGTTGAAGAGTTACAGAGCATCAGAGATCCAAACTTGGAAAGGTTTAGGTTTTAAGTCTATTAATTCTTGTCATAAGTGTGTAGGACTTGAAGTTTGTCATAATTTGATTGGGAGACTAAGAAGTTTATCGACGAGATGGTAATCAAGTTGCAAGAAGGAAAGTGTTAGTATTAAGATGAATACTTGAAGTTATCATATTTGGACAAGCTACTCAGAGTCTAATAGTGAATGGAACTTTGTTATGGATTTCGGTGATGCATGATAGAGTTAGCAAGTGAATTTTGCTCAGTTGAATAAGAATCCTATGATTAAGATTGACTTGGGGAGTTGAAAATCATGTATGAGTAAGGGATGTAGTGGTGATAGCAGTTACGATAGTAGTTAAACCTCAGAAGGTTGGAGGATCGGATGACGAAATGACTAGTTAAGTCCCTTGAGGTATAGTTATGATTTGATCTTCTAGAGGATAAATCTCGATTTATGCGAAGTGTTAGGGATTTCAGTAAGTCTGAGTTGGTTTGAGTGAGGAAGGTTTTGAGGACGAAGACGACAATAATGAATTGTTAGATATTAAGATGAAGGTTAGCTTATAAGTTGTTGATAAGTTACTGTTAAAGGGAATGAGTCTTGTGATACACAAGGTATTAAGACTCAAGTTGAGCATTCACTCCGGAGCATAGAGATGTACCGAGTTTCTAATCAACATTGGGACTAGAGGAGTGAAACAATTGAGAGGAAAGCAAAGTGCTTTAGTGAAAGTTATTGGAACAAAGACACAGACGGTGCCATATGGGAGTTAGAGGAAAAGATCAAGGAACAATATCCAGAAACTTTTTACTGACCCTTAAGTTTCGAGGTCGAAACTTTCTTTTTGGAGGGTAGTCATGTAAGACCCAAGTTTTTAAGCTTATGCTAAGTGAATAAAATCTTATTCACGATTAGGGTTGATGTATTGTGAAGGGAAACCTGAACAAGAGTTTATTAAATGAAATAAATTTATGAAGGAGAAAGTTCAGGAAAAGTCTAAGGATTGTACCAAAGTCGATAAAAGTTATAGCACGATCGTTACACGCTTAAACCTAGGTCAGAAAACCCTAGTATATAGCTAGTTTTCACATTTAGGCACGATGGAAGTTAATCCCAAAAATCTTCAGAGAAATGTTAGAACTTCTCTTTTTCCATATATCACAATCGTTTCGAGGTGAAACTCTAGGATCTACGAACGTCCGATTCCAATCATCGGAAGTTTGCCGAAACCGAATCCCTGGTATTTCAAAACCCTAGAATTTCTCGACAATGAAGACTTTATCTATTCAGAGCTTCAAATGAATATTCTACACGCGTACACCCATTTCTCTTGATGATTTCAATCTTTCTTCAGAAGGAAGTTTTCCATTCCGACATCCGATGCAAAAAGCAACTTATCGGGTAAAATAGTTTTATACCGACTATGCTTTAGTTGCCAAAAATACAAAGAGACCTCATTTTAGTTTTGGAATTCTTTCGCCAAAACATATCTATTAATTCACGGAGAATGACGCCGGAAAAATCAGATTCGCGAAACTTTTTCCAACCTTTATATATAGCAAAGAAAGGAAGAAAAACTCAAATTTTCCTCCATTTTCTCTCCTCAAGGCCGCGAGTTCATCCAAGGAAGAAGGAAGAAGAATTTTCTTCATTACTTGCTTGATCGTTGATTCGTTAGTTGCTGCTTCAAGGCTTCGAGGTATAGTCGCTAATCCTTACCTCTGATCGCTTTTTCTATAGCTTTTCTGTAGAGTTTTCTGAGCGGATAGTTTATGGGTTTTTGCAAAACTATCCTGAATCTTTCATTTCTGATTCTAAACCTCTTCCTTATGCGCCCAAGATCACTTCTGCCGGGTTAGATTTTCCGTTATGTCGCCGGAATTCCGCCGGAATCAATTTGAGCCTAAAATACCCATTTTTGGAGTTTTTGGAGTAAAGCTTCAACCTTTAGGCTGAAAACTATCGCCTTAGCTTAGTGCTAGTAAGATTAGTTGTCATAAACGTCGTTGGTTACGTCCCTGCAAAATTTTATTTTTGGGATTTCAGTTTTGAAAAATCCCAAGTTAAAAATCATGACCAAAATACCCCTGCGACAGTTTTTGATCCGATAATTTTTCCGAGTTCAGAATACCCTTAGTTACGGCTTATGAAAGCATAGGAACCAAGTTTGATCGAAGAAAAATCGAGTCTCCTAATTACCTAAAGTGGCCGAACCTATTAAAGGGGGATGAGGAAATTTCCTTTTCCGAAAACTTGTCTTTTCGCGCTAGATTATCGTACCGTAGAGTATAGATTACTTCGAGTAACCTTAGTAAGTATCGATAGCTTAGTTTTCGATAGATTCTGATAGTATTTCTGTGGTTTTGCTCTAAAGGTGATTTTGAGGAATTCCCAGAGGAGCAAGCCTTTGATTGTGAACAAGTGTTAGGAGATCGTCCTGGAGAATCTACAGGTGAGGGCTACTCACTGAATCTCTAGTTAATGCTTAGGGTCGATGTTTCGACATTGTTTACTGTTTATGCACTGGAATTGTGTGTGATTGGAAAATGTTTTCTGAGGCTTCGGCTGACAATGTAGATGATTCATCTACTGAATGTTTTTGAGATTGTCTTACATGCTATGTGCTATGTGGGTAATCTAGGATGTGTGGTGCATGCTTTATATGCTAAGTGCTAAGTGTTTATGATGCGATTTATTGATATATGACATGTTGTTGATTGTGATGATTTAGATGTGCTCTGTACTGGAATCTGAGATTCTGAATGGTGAGAATAGCGGGCAGGTCATGCCGATTTTATTTTGAGAGTTTTGAGAAAGTTTGATAGGACGAACGAGGTTCGGGCCTTAATTTTGTTTAGTGGATCGAGACATCCTCTGGAAGCGACTTGGGATTGGGAGATCCTGAAAATGTATAAGACTTGCGATAAGACAAAATGGAATCTATTTTATAAAGAAAACTCATAAGACCTTAAATAACCTCTAAATCTTTAAGTAATGGTATAAATCTCGAAAGGAGGCTTTCGATGCAAATCATAGTTTTGGAAAAACGAGGAGTGTCGTCGGATCCAAGTGTTGAGTTTGTCGTGGTTGTGCTGTTGGAGCAGCGTTTGTTGTCATGCTGTTGGAGCAGTGTTTGTTGTTGTGCTGTTGGAGCAGCGTTTGTTTGTTGTGCTGTTGGAGCAGCGTTTGTTGTTGTGCTGTTGGAGCAGCGTTTGTTGTTGTGCTGTTGGAGCAGCTATGTGTTGTTGTGAAGTGTGTCTTTTGTCGCAGAATCGACTTTACCTTAGGGTAAGCTTTTAGAGACATTAATTTAGCTAGAACACGTGGCGACGTGTCGAGTGAGATCGGAGACGTTGATTGACTAATCATCTTGCATTCATGCAACATTAATGAGGTATTAACACAGGACGTACTCTGGACCTCGTCGGTTTCCAAAATGGTCATAAGACCCAGAATGCCGTGGAAGAGCGTTTGTAGACGTCTCTTGTAGCAGACCGAAATGGCAGACCTACGGGTTTACTGCTGATCTGGCTACCTTTGTGTGGTGTAAGAGGCACGCGGGCCGAAATGGTTCCACCGTGGCTGGTGTTAGGGCTGATCCGTTTGATGTCCATCCCTTTCCGGAATGCATGTGGTTAACTGGGTTAACCTGCATATCATTTCATGCAACATGCATACTGACTTAGTGATGAGTGTGTTTGATACTTGTTAATTCTATTTGAGGCATGTTAACTGTGATTTATCGTCGTTTATATTCATCATGAGATATGCAACCCTAGGATGTTATCCCTAGCTAAAAGCCTAAGTGGCTATCCTATTATCTGTATCTATCCTTGCTATTATTTACATAATTCTTTGGAGTTGACCCTCGCGTCTTCTGTGTGTGCTTTGGCGAACAAACGCCCTTTGTCAGATGTCTTAGGCGGACTAGTTCACGACGGTTCACCCTTCGGGGGAAACTAGAGTTGGGATGCTGGAACAGGAGCGCATCGCGATAGCGAGCGGAGGACGGAGGATGTACCTAGACTTAGTCGTTCTGGATTCAGATTCGGACGACGATCACGCTAGCATGTAGGATTGAGTGTTAGTGTGAGCTCCTCGAGATGGGATTAGTGTAGGAGTAGAGTCTTAGCTCTGAACATCATTTGTTTCATTCGGGACAGGGTAGTTTCCCACCTATAGCTTTTTGTGTGGTTTCGTTACGGGAATCACAGAGAGTTGGTTGGACTTAGGAAGTCTTGTTTCAGGCCGATGAGCCAGCTTATTCTCATTTTGAGGGATAGTGTTGCGGACACTTAACCTTTTCCTTTGGTTTGTACTTTTGCCTACGGGCGTTGCACTTTTCTTTCCGTCACTGGAGGTTACTCGTGACGAGGTTGTTACTTACAGCGGGGGCTGTTTATATATTGTATATTAGTTCTATTGCTTTTCGCTTTTGGGTTTTATTTAATTCAGTCTTGTCTTAGTTATTATCGAAAAAAATATTTCACGTTTTTTCCGCATTAAGTTTACTTTTGGTTACTAAAGTGACGCCACCGAAATCGGGGTGTTACACTAAAGCTACCCTTTGTTTTTGACCTAGAACTGACGAAGACCATAGAACGATTTGGAAACCCTAGCAGAGCATAAATATGACAAAAATGATGTAAGAATAAAAGTACTATGTCATAAATGAGTAAAATTTGTTGAGTACAATGAATGACCCCATTTTATAGTGGGGAGGCCTAAAACCCTAAACTAATTGGGGAATTGAGCCTTGTATTTAAGGCCAACTCTTGATACTAATACACAATCATGAGCCCACCATTAGCTTGGGCGACCTTGCCCACAGAGATAGGACCTTCCTATGAAGGCGACCTTGTCCTTCCCACCGAGCCCGCCTAAGCGAGACATTGATGTTCTTCTGCCTTGTCTCAATATCTGTGGCAGGTCCTATGTTTTAAGGGCTCGTCCAGTCCACTTTGCATTTTATTACGTACAAAAATTAAGAAAAGAGCAGACAATATAGAAAGAAAAAAAAAACATAGAAAGATAGAATTGAGAAATCAAGAATACAGTGAGAAGAGGATTACGAAAATAAATATAAAGTATATTGTCTACTTTTAAACCCTTAGAATGAATGCCTAAGAGGGGTGAATTTTGTATTGAAAAAATTTCAGGAACTTTTGTTAATTTGCTACCCTTTCCGGGTAATTTGTTACTGTAAATTGATAATTTGTTACCAGTCGAACCATAAATTTAACAAAAATCAAAATCAATGACAGCATAAACATAATTAACAAGTAATCAAACCATGATTATTACAGAAACAATGAAATCAATTCATAACATATAAACCTTGAATGAAAAAATGCAATCTAACAAAAACCCTAATTTAGCAAACTACCCAAATTGATTTTCAATGCAAAAATGAAATTAAAGAGATAATAAGGATTTGACCAAAAAAAAAAGAGATAATAAGGATTAAAAATATCACATTGTCATTTATACTGGATAACTTTCAAACCGCTAGAAGGTACATTGAGTCTCCAAAGTGCAATGAGAGTTTTCAATATATCCAAGAATTCATTACAGAACTCACATCAAGTCTCTCGTCAATATAACCAAGTAAGCTCATTACTTTCACAATCCATGCACCAAGCTGATGAGTTGAGAAAAACAACCCGCTTAAGAAAATCCTATGCCGAACCCTAGAGAAAGGAAACCTTATAATTGAACACACAAGAGAAACCAAATAGTCTTCCTCTTATGCTTTGAAAACTCAATGTAAGTGTGTTAATTTGTGTTTGTTGTGTTTGGAATTAAAGAAAATGTATTTATGAATTATTATTCAGACCCCCCACATCTATTCGTACCGTTGGAAAATCAGGAAACCCAAAAACACCCCTGTCGATATTTCGCTCGCAGTTTCAAAGTGCGATGAACACATAGTTTTGAAGTGCCACTCACACGCAATGATTTACCTAAGACAAAAAAACAAAATGGGAATTGCAAATCACTGAAGTACTGATACTAAACGCAGGTTTAAAGTGCGTTCCTATCACACTTGCAAACTGCATCCGAATCATACTTTAAAAGTGCGTAGGAATCACACTTTATCGCACTTTAAAAGTGTGATTCGATGCAGAATAGGTGGGTCGGGTCGATAACTAACCAGATCGCGATTGGAAGAAGAAGGCGGTGGTTGGGTGCGGCTACAGTGGTGGCACGCGACGAAGAACTGGCGATGGCGGCGGCAGCGGGCGACGGAGAAGATGCTGGCGGTGTCGGTATCTCAGTCAGAGAATAGAGAGGAAGATAATGGTGAAATGGGGAGGAAGATGAAAATCGGTTGAAAAAATTTGTTGTAAATGAAAATGGGGTATGGGTTTCGGTTGTTTTGGGAAATTTTGAAATGGAAGAAGTGGGGTTGTGGGGAATTTTGGGATGTTGCTTGAAAAAAGGTATTTTAGACTTTTCGTAGTGTCAAGAATATAGGAAATTAGGAATAGATGTGGAGGGTTCTAAGAGCATCTCCAATGACGTCCTTAAGTTGAGATCTTAAAATAAAATCTGGATCTTGTTAGATCCCACAATTGGAGCTATCCTACATTGCATGAGATCTTAGCTTTTGCTAAGATCCGTGCCTTAGCTCAAGGACACTCAAAACTGAGATCTTAAATAAAATAATAATTTTTCTCTCTCATTCAATACCAAAACCAAAGTGAAAATAGGGAGGAAAAAACTGTATCACTTTCATTAACAAGAATGATATATAGATTACAACCATTACTAGGGGTGTAGTCGGACCAGATTGGTTCGGATTTAGGGTGTTTAAATGTCCGAACTTATCAAACATGTTTCGTTCGGGTTGGTTCGGATTTTTGCTCCTAAACCCGAACCAAACAAACTCGATATCAATTGGATTGGTTCGGATCGGATGACCGGATTTGGAATAAAAAAATATTATTTAGAAATTTGCACGTAAATTATTCTAAAAATTTGAAAAATTATAAAAATATAGAAAAATCCAACATTTTCAAAGAACAAAACATTTGATGATGACATAATCCATATAATCCAAATAAAACCAACATCTCCAATACAAATATAAATAGGCAATGTAATGGGCTAAAGTGTTTGGGCTGAATGTAAATAACATTTCTCAATTAGTTGGGTTGTATTCTTGCCATGAACATTGAGATATGGTGTAGTTCCTGTAAGATCAAGGTTTGATCAGTGGTTGCATCTCTATGTTTTGATGATTACAATTAAGGTTTGTGATGATGAACAATTGTGGTACCCTAACGTTTGTCTTTTTGAGTTGTGACAAACAGGTTCTGAATCTGACCCAAGCCTATTCGTTCAGAAGAAGAAGAACCAAGGGTTACTAAAAAGAGAGCTATTTAATCTATCATGTTCGTTCTGAACAGTGGCAAATACTTCAGAAGCTCTGAAGATGGAAGCTCTCAAGAAGTTCTGAAGAATTCAAGTCAGAAGTTCTGAAGACCAGATGTTCCAGTGGAACGGTCCAGAAGCAGAAGACTCAAGTTCTGAGGACTTACAAGAAGTTGGTTCTGAAGACCCAAGCTATTCTAGCTCTGACGATCAGAAGTTGTGAGGAACTCGTTCAGTAGCAGAAGTTGCATGGTCAGAAGAATCCAAGCTTCAATCTGACGATGATCAGAAGCTTCATCAACGTTCATCTGAAGCTCCCTCATCACAAGTCAACTGGTGAAAGGACATGTCGCTATCACAGTACAACGTCGTACAAGTCTCAGTCTGTCCGCCACCTACCTTGTACAGCCTAGCAGTCTGATATTACAGAATTGCCACTCCAATGGATAAAACCCTAGCAACGGCTACATCACAAGTCTTGGAGTATATAAAGGCTGAAGAAAGAAGAAAGAGGCTAAGAAACTTTGCTGAAAATATTCAACAAAAACGAACCATTCTCTTAGCATCATTTCTTCACTGTTCTTAAACATCTGAGTTTACTATTCGCTTGTTAGAAGCACTCTTGTAAACCCGAAACCTTTTACATCATATTGTAAAGTTCATCAAGAGACCAAGGTTGGTCGGATCTTGAGAGGACTGAATCAAGGCTGATTCAGTATTTAGCTAGTCTTAAGAGGATCGGTAGATCAGCTTCTTAAGAGGATACTAGTGAGTATATCAGTGTACTGTTAGTCACTTAGCAGGTTGCAAAGTGCAGTTGTAACACTCATTGATTTTAGTGGATTGCCTTCATGAGAAGAAGGAAGAAATCACCCTCACAGGTGGACTGGATTAGCTTGAGCTTTTATCTCAAGTGAACCAGGATAAAATACTCGTGTGCTTTACTTCCTATTACTCAGCACTTAGTTTTTATCTTTGAGTTTTGAAAAAGCTAAAAAGTATACCCGAGATACAAAAACTCTATTCAAACCCCCCTTTCTAGTGTTTTTCCCACCTTCAGTTCCTACAGTAGAGAGATTTCACTAAGTGAGAGAGAGAGAGAGAGAGAGAGAGAGAGAGAGAGAATCTAGAGAGAGAGTGTAACTCCTTAGAGAGAGAGAAAATAACTGAATCTCAAGTGTGTATTGATCAAATGAACCAAGAGTCCCTTACAAATGGTAACCGCTCCCTATTTATAGTTGGGGAGCTGGGCCTAATGCATACAATTGCCTCTGGTGGGCCGATTGGGCCTCGTGGGAGGAGGCCCAATTCCAAAGCTGGGCGACTGCCGCTTGGCGGGCAACCTCTAGGCGTAGGCCCCCTAGGGGCTCGCTCAGTCCACCAGTCCACAAGACACCGAGCACGAAGCATGAGGGCTAAGTGTGTCTTTAAGGATCAAAATGACTAACTTAAATTGCTATTGTGCAAAAATATTTAAATCACCGACATGGCGTTAAAAACAGTAAAATTTCACAAGTCTACAAGTCCACGAGCGGCTGTTGTGGAGCGTTTGGTCGCCGCGCTTGAAGGGAGATCGTGGTGAGATTGGTTGCCTAGTGCATCGACACGTCAGCAAAGTGGAGAGATCAGCGTATCTTTGAAATCTCAAGTTCCAATTTCGAAGCGTCACCTCACGTCATAGAGGGTGGAATTTGAACCAACCCCACGCTTACAACGCCTCCCAAGGTTGCGTTGTTTGTTCTTTCAAGGCAATCATTCCATCCTATCATTATGAGGCACAACTCCCCATCTTCTACGCGCAATGAAACGACCGCTCAAATCCTACAAGCGTCTTGTTCCGTCATCAGTCCCTTGCCTAAAAAAACCCTCATTCTTCATCATTTGCCACTTTCGAAACTTTCACTCTCCGTTCCCCTTATCGCCCCTTGGAGACCCTTCAGCAAGCCACCGCTTTTTAGCACCTCATTCTTCACCTATCGACAAATCCTCCACTATGCCACCCAAGCACCGAACCCGGAACTCCTCTCGTCATTCTGCTCCACTTTTTCCCTCACGGCGCGACCTGGCGTCCACGACGCCTGTCAGGCCTCCCCCTCCTGGCGGGGTCCCTCTTGACCAGTCGGAAGTCACGACCTTTCGTCTTAGGACATTCCAGTCCCTTCCTCTTCCTGTTCAGTCCGCGCCCCTGCTAGAGGTTATCAATCTGCCTTCCGATTATGAGACCCGCGACTAAATCTCGGACCTTTCTTCAGAAGTTGGAGGTTTTCGCCATGAAAGGCCCCTGGACAACATCCTTGCTTACGGGGGTTGTAAAGCAGCCGAGCCCCCTTGGTTCCGACGCAAGGTCGGCGAAGTGCATAACTTCCAATTCTTCTACGTGTATGAGTACCTGTTCACCGATCTGAGGGTGAAACTTCCTTTCTCACTCTTCGTTTGTTCAGTATTGCGGGATATTAACGTGGCCCCTTGCCAATTGCACTCCAATGCCTGGGCATTTCTGCAGTGTTTTGAAATTCTTTGCGACGTTGTTCATCGCGAACCGTCAACCACCCATTTTTACTATCTTTATAATGTGGACGCCAAATCCCTGCAGTCACGCGGTTGGGTATCGCTAAAAGCCAGGTCCGACCGCAAACGTTTTAACCCCTTTTGGTCTAACGCCAAAACCCACTTCGCACGAAGATTCTTTAAGAGTGTCTTGTGACTACCCTGAAGCTTTGACTTTGAGAGATGAGACAACTCGTTTTCCTCTTTACTAGACAGAGAAGCCTAATAAGATCATCGACCCGCCGGAGAGCTCCCTAACTGATGATGACCAGACCATCATTAGCTTCTCGCCAAACTCCTCATTCTTGACTGTACTCAAGTTATTGAAGAAGCTCAACACTCGTTGACCCCCGAATACTTAGGTCGCCGGACTCCCACCTATTTGCCCTTGTCCTTAGCTGCATTATCGCCTCACGTTATTTTCTTACTAACTTTTCTTTCTCTTTGCACATGTTTTCCTTTTACTTTTGTGCAGAGAACATGGGGTTCACCTGCGCCGAGCTTCTGAAGGCGTTATAGAAGAAGAAAATTGCTCAGTTCCCTCCTCTGTTTAACATGGAGGGCAACAAAAAGAGATTCCTCCGCCATGAACCTGAGACCGACACCCGCGAGTCGCCCCTCAAAAAGAAAGCTCCGCCAAGAGCCCTCACCGCCCCGAGGGTAGGACCTGACCTTCGACCTGCACCAACATCCGAGGCCGCCATCGCGTCTACAAAATTGGCGGGGCCGCCATCGTGTAGAAAAACCTCGCCAGAGAAGGCCAAAAAACTCACGCTAGTCAACCGCAACCGCCACCACCAGAACGTGGTCGACTTTTCTCCAACTTTGAGAAACTAGAGGAGGAAATTTTGAACAAAAGCTTAGACCGCGTGGCCGAGGAAGCCATGGAAAGCTTTCTACACGCCGAGAGCATCTTCAGGCACACATTCCGCCGCTATCATTCCGCCGCCCAAGATGTTGAAAACTTGCGGCAAGAGTTGGGTCGTCTTCAGGCCGCTAATTCCAAGTACAACGAGAAGTGCGAGGCGTTGGAGGCCCAACTGGCGACCTAGAAGACCGCCCACGAGGAGAAGTTTGCGCGGGAGACTAACCGGGCCAAAGTCAGCTTGGAGTTCAGGGAAAAGTAAATCCTAAAACTTGAGAGGACGCTGGAGGAACTGAAACAAGAAACGCTGCAGGAAATTGCCGCCAAGGATTTTGGCCGCAAAAGATCAGAACATTGCTGCCCAGAGCTCTGAGCTTGAAATCTTGCGCGGCGAATTGTCGAAGAAGGATGAGGTTCTCGCCAACGTGAAGAACCAGGAAAAAGCTAAGTTGGCGGCGGTGGAGGCTCAGGCAAAGGTCGACGCCACGACTCTTGAGGAAAGGCTAAGGAGTGATGTCGCCCTCGCCGTTGCCATGTGAAACACCCCGATTTTCGGAGCGTCACTTTAGTAACCAATTAAAAACTAACAGCGGAAATTGCAGGTATTTTTTTTTTTTTAAATGATAGAATAATGTGAAAGACTTGTCCAACGTGAACTTAATAAAAACTCCATGCATACCCCGAAAACCTATAAACATATAAAACAGATACAACCTATGTTGTACCATAAACGTCACTAGAACCTGACGGTAACATAAAGTATGCCAGAAGGCAAGTGTACGCAACAGTGATCAAAGTAGTGTAATAATTACAGTCCTCAAAATGTGAGAGAGTCAGCCCAAAACAGCCTCCTCAGACCTCCTATCGTCCGACTACTCTCTATGATTCCCATACAGAGAACCACACAAAAAGAAAAAGGTCGGGAACCTACCCTGTCCCAAAATGTACAAATGACTAATCAGAGCTACTGTTGTATATACACCCTAACCCAAGTCACGCAAAGAAGCGGGTCTCCCAACCCTCTTCCTCCTCCTCGCTTGTGTATTCGTCCTCCGTGTCTGAGTCCACAGTAAGCACATCGACATCCAAGTCCAGAACCTCCCTCCTCACTGTCTTCCGTGCCACCCTAATCAAACCGGTCTCCAGATCGACTACGTCGATAACGATCTCCTCCTCGACCACGCGAACCAAAGGCTGCACGCGACACGAGAGGAAGCAGACGCTCCAAAACGTGTCGGAGTCGTGGCGAAAGGCTCCTTCTTGGGCTCAACGAGCCTAGAAGAGGACGCTACGTCCGTAGGGACCATAGCAGCAGGCGGTGTCGGTCCGGACGGTGTCTCAGCAACAACATCGATCTCGAAAGGATCCTCCTCATCAAACGACGACGACAAGGACGACGATGGCGTAGGTGGTCGCAATCCATAGCGAAGTCTGAAACGAACCATCGGCAGCAAGTCAAAGGCAACGGTGTACTTCCGTAGAACTCCAGTAGTCAGATCTCCATGGTTATCAATCACGTCCTCCATCACTCTCCCTCGGTACGTCGCTCGGTGGTTGGCGGGGTCCAACTCCCAAGCGGCATGGTCAACTCTGTCAATCATCTCGTTTCTGATTCCCCCAGATGGGCGAACCAAAGTGAACCACTCCCCCAGAGACATCTGGCAGTTTGCCAACTGCCCAAACACAACAATACAAGCAAGGCAAGGCGCAAGGGTCAACTCACAGAATAGGGTGGATAATAAAGAGAACAAGTAAAGCATAGGGATAGATATATATAGGTTCGATAAATGTTATCATGGCATATAATATCATATCCTCAACTACTACATCAGCATGCATAAATCAGCGATTTAGAAAAATACATAACAATGTTTATCAACATCAAATCATCAAACTCATAACGATATTTATCAACATCAAATCATCAAACGAATGGTATGAAATGCAATGTGATGCTAAAATAATGCTCCGAACAGGCTGGACACGTGTGTACGAGTCAGTCTTTTCACCGGCCTTTGTGTTAACTATAAGACTTGGTGTCTCTTACAACCTAAACATGTAGTCACTCTTGGTGATCTACGTGGAAACCCGATCTTCAATCCCACTGGCTCCATTGAGGTCCGACATTCCGTCGTGTATCCTCAAACAAGAATGGAGGATGCAATATGGTTAGCCAAAATCGAATCATCCTCACAAATGTACGTGTCTAGCTAAGAATATTGTCTCTAAGATTTCCTAAGGTAATTGTCAAACTATCGACCTCGATTTCCCATAAAGATAGAGTGCAAACACCCTTGATGATTGCTCGAATCGTCTGACTCATAACTCGGATGGTCGTACTTCTCTTAGAGCAAAAGGAGTACATCGTACTTAGAAACTTATTGGTTTCCCAGAGTTATCCCTTAGGTTGCCTAAACGTTAACTGCTGATTGGCAAAAGGTGGAGAAGCACCCAGGGTTTCCCCTAAACTAGGATCATCGACACTTCTCATATTCCCAAATTCTTATTCAAGCTCTAAGTCTTCTTCACTAATTTATCGATACTTTAAAGTGTTTCGAATGTTGTTTAGTGTATTATGATTTTCATTTGTAAAATGGTTTATAATTCTATAAGTTCTAAGGTTTCCCTTAAACTCGTGTAATTCCCCGAGAAGGTCTCGATCTCCTAAATCTATAAAGATTCAGACCTTGGTCCGACCTAATGATGAATCTCTTAAAGTTTTCGTCACTAGCATGGCCCAAACTCTCTTTACCCACACTCCGTTGATATCACAATATACGAATAAATAATTGCACGATCAGTTAGTACAATCCAATAACGCATATTCAAACATATCATCGTATTTTACAATTAGCCACTTGGCACATAAAGCATGCGATTCAGTCAACATCAATCATAAAAAAATTAAAGCTTATACACATATGTCGGCCGAAGCCCCAGAAATCGGAGACACAAGTCTCAAGTTTTATCAACGGCATAAGCCTCAGAAAACATTTTCCAATTCAAATCAATGAATATCAAACAACAAAATAACCAAGTCGAAGTTATCGACGCCTAAATCACTATCTAGTATAGTAAGTTGCCCTCACCTCTATCTCTTCCAGCTTCACACTCCACAAGTTCCTCAAGCGATTCCTCAGCAGCTCCAAAAGTTCCCAAGCTCAAACCTTGAGTAAAAACAACATTACTCAGTCGACACCAATCAAAACAACATAAACAATATCAACTAACGTCTGACGAAACTTTAGAATTTTCAGAGTATGAGAATCTAGGACAAAAGACAATTTTTTACAAAAAAATAAAATCTCCCCCAAACCCACATAGAGCTCTCGGCCACTCCACCCTTTAATTGTCTTTCGGCGCATTTTCTTCGATCTAATTTAATTCCTGGTAATCTAGGGGTATAACTAGGGTAAATCAATGCTCGGAAAAATTTTAGAAGTTGCTATGCTAGTAGGTGCTTTTGGGTCCAAATTTTAAGCTCAAAACTCTAAGTTAAAATTTTTGAAAACAAATTTGATAGGGTCGTAGATCGTAGCGTTTATAGCAACTAATTCTAGAGGCAGTAGGTTAAGTCGTGAGTTTTTGGTTCAAAAAGCGGAACTTTGGTGAATATGGGTATTTCCACAGTTTTTTACATCTATGGCGACTCAGAGAAAATCCGAGCGCACCGGCGGTGAATATGGAACACACGAAGGGTACAGAAGATGATTGAAAGAAAAAAATCGGATTAAAAAGATATTTTTGGAAAATGCTCAAAACTTTGAGCACATAAAGACATGGTTTAAAGCTACAGAATGTAGAAACAAAGTTATGGAATAGCAAGAATACCTCGTTGTCGATCCACAGAAACTGAAATCGGGTCGATCGGACAAGAATCGGCGAAGAAATCCTCTCCCTCTCTCTACAACTCGCGGCCTCTCTCTCACTCTAATGCTGGGAAATGAGAAATTTTCTCATTTCCCACCTTTTATAGCGGACGTCGAAAAAGTAAACTTCGAGGTTTTTCGAATCTGGTCGTTCTGGTACTTTCGTTTGACGATAAGAAGTGAATATTTGGCGACAGAATGTCAAAACTCAAAATGAAGTTCTCATAATTGAAGAAAACAATATAAGCGCAGTATTGGCCAAAATACGCCGGAAAACTACTTTTTCAGTTGACGTCGGTTGAAGAAACTTCCTTCTGAAGAAATGTCGCAATTGTTGAAAGAATTGTGATACCGCGGATAGAAACTTCGTTAAAAGCTTCGAATAGAAAAACGTTTCATTAAGGGTCTTAATTAAAGTCCCCGAGAAATTAAAGCCTACCTACGACGGACTTCCGGGAAGCCAAACCTATCGTGTGAACAGTCCAGAGTTCCGTAGCAAACACTGGTCATGGAAACAATACTCGGAGGTTCTTGTTCTTCTAACGAGTTTGAATTTCGCGTAAACAGTGCTCTAGAAGCGGAAATAGTCTTTTTCGGACACTTTCGACATAAGCCAGGTGTTGAAATGGCTCGAACTATAACTTAATCTAACTATAGTACCATCCTTAGTCATTTCCTGAACTTTCTTCTTCACAAAGTCATCCAAATCGGTAAGCACTTGTCCAAGTTCCATACAGGTTACATCGGAAACCTAAGCGTGAATAAGAAATTAATTATTTAACCTATTCTAAAAACTAGGGTCTTACACCATGCAGCGCGGGTATGGATTTTTCCTCGCCAAAGCTCAAGTCCGCCATCTCTTCAATGATCTTGATCTGCGTCCAATGGGAATGTTCAAGGTGATCACCCCTACCGGCTTGGTTGGTCCTGAAGATCCTCCGGTGGTTGGCGACATCGACTTTCTGAACGTTGGGGATCAAGACAATGTTAATAATGATGTTAACGCTTAATTGTAATATTACTTACCCCCTTTTGTAATTTGATCAATGTTTGGCTACCTCTTTAGGGCCTTCTCTGTAATGGAACATGAGTTATTTTTACTCCCAATCCTGCTCGCGCTATTTCGTACGCTTTTCCTCTTAATTTCTAAATTACATTTAAGGATTTTGAACGTGTGAGGGTTTTCCCAATATATTTTTGCTCGATGTATTTCAACTGGGGCTTAAATAACACCCTTCTTCCTAAGGAAAAAGGGTGTTGCCTCGCCAAGCGTGATTGGTCAAGGGCTTTGCCCGCCAGGGCTTTGGTGCTCGGGTCCCAGTGGCCATTTGGGGTCCCCAAGGCTTTGCCTAGTTAGAAATTCTTACCCTTATTCCGGGGAGGCTTGTTGGATAAGGAGCTTATCCCACACATCGTCAACGGATAACAGCGATTGCACCGACTTTTTCGGAGCGATTCCCGGACTTCAAAAGTCGAAATGGAATCGTCACCTTCAGGAAATTTTTTCCACCGAGCAACCGCCATAATTCAATTTTTTCGATTGGTAAAGTCAATCATAGGAATATTTCTGAAAATACCATGTTATTTCAATCGATACAGTTTTGGAATTCTCAGGACAATGGTCTCGAGTTGTTCGTTTAAGGTAATTTTCGAGGGCAAAAATCCTTAAGTGGGGGAGAGTTGTAACACCCCATTTTCCGTTATTAGGTTATTTACTATTTTATTTTAATTACTATTATGCTATATGGTAATTTGATGGATTATGTAATTTTATTAGATAATTAAGTGATTATGTGATATATGGAGTGAGTAAATTATTTAAATTGTATATGAGTGATATATGTGATTATTATTTAAATCTTATGTGATATAGTATAAGATTTAGATAAATAAGGTTGTTAGGTTTTAGTGTGAGTAATTGAGAGTGGGGCCCATCAGTATGACTATTTAAGGGAAATGAGTGAAATAGAAAAAGAGAAATGAGAATTGGAGAATTGGAGAAGTTAGCAGACAGAGAGAACACGTGAAAAGCAAGAAGGAGAGGAGAAAAGAGAAGGAAACCTAGAGTTGATCTTCAAGAGGTAAGGGTTTGAATTCATATTTTCTGGATTGGTATAGTAGTTAGTAGTGATTGGAAGCATGATTTAGGAACCCTAGGATGCAGATTTTTCTAAAACTGAAAGGGGATAGTTTGAAGTTAGGGTTTTGAAAAGGAAAACTCATCAAAAATTTACGAGCTCTTGAACCCTTATTTGAGCTGTGTTATTAACCGAATTTGAAGAAGTTGTCTCCTTAAACGTTGTAACGCTTTCTGTTATGAAACTTTTGCCGCTGGTTTCACGTCGTTCCGACATCTGCAGCTCAAGTTATATGCATTTTAGTGAGGATGGGTTAAGCTGTCCCATTTCGCACGAACTGCTGTTAGTGTTAGATTTTTCCTGAATTTTACACTTTGAATTTTGACTTGAAAATTCACAGGGATTAAGAAAACTTGTAAAAGAACCCATGATAAAAATATTAGAATTTTTGGAGGGTGTTACTTTGAATTTTATTATATGGTGTTGTTTCTGAATTGATGTTATGTGTTGAGTTGCTAAGTTACTGTGATTGTTAGTTGTGTCATTGATAACATGAAAGCTATGTTTTGTGAAATTGGACATGATTTTTACTGTTGAACTGGTGATGAATATGCTAAAATAATTAAGACTTGGAGATGGTCTGAATATGCATATGTTAGTTGAGTTTTGCACAATACACTGCATTGTTGTCAAGAGGCAATGTTTGCTAGTTCTCGTGGAGGCTAGTGACTTGTCCCAAAACTGTAGTGGTTTTGAAAGCCTAGAGCGAGGGCTTTATTAGTGGTTATCTGTCTGGAGTGGACGCGGTGATACCGCTAAGGATAAAAACTTTGGTATCAAAGGCATTTGCACAGAGTCACACTTGAGTCATATATGTTACTGTAGGGAGTTGTTGATGTTCAATAATGATAACTGCGATATTTTTGGAGAATTTGTTGTTGTGCTAATTGGAGATATTTATATTTCTTTTATCTGAGCTATAACTATGGAGTATTGACATAGTGTGAAATTGATTGATTATATTAAATTTCATGATTTATTTTCTTAATTATGTATGATGTATGTATGGATAACTTTTATAAGCTTTTGAATTAATTATTATTATGCTTATCCATATGATATGAGTTCTCACCCTTCTGTTGGAATGATGTTCTATGAGACATCGCTCAGGTATCGAGGGTAGTGAAGCTTCTCGCGAGAGTTAGTTGGAGGAGCTAGTCTTTCATTTATACTTTAGTTAGGGGATTCATGCTCTATTATGTAACACGGGGAAACATTTAGTATTGTACCTGGATGTTAGGAGATAATTTATGAACTCTCTTTATTTATTTTTTGATTATGTTAAATTTTGGAGTTGAAAATAAATCTGTTGTGCTATGCATATGATGTTGAGACATCAAAGTTGAAAATTTATATTTATATATTATGAGTGTAACACCCCCTTTTTCCCATTGTTTTATTTAAAAACGTTTATCAGAGTTTAGAAACATATCTAAGGGAGTATTACACTTCTTCACGAAAACTCATTAAAATTAACACTGATTGTGTTTGAAAATTTATAAGTTCATATGGTTTTCAAAGAATAAATTATTCCTGCCAATAAAATTTCTAAACCAGCCAGATAATTCTATGATGCATAAAATCACTTATTTAAATAGGTTTATCTTCTATGATATTCCAATAAAATTGATCATACTCAGAACTTAATTTCATAAGCACTTCGGCCATCAACAGTACGACATCGCCATAATTTAGAAAATTATTCAACAACTTCCATAAGGAGAGCTAATAAAATCCTCTCAACCGAAATGTAAAAGTAACGTAAAGTATCTACCCAGTGTTACATTACAGAGCAAGACACTTATTTTATTATAATAATAATAATAATAATAACATAAACTAAGACTCTCCGAAGCTACTCTCATGAGCCACATCTCTACCTCCAGTACCGGAGCGAAATCGCATAGAACATCATTCCAACAGAAGGGTAAGAACTTACATTGTATAAAATATAGCATAACAAAGAGCAAGTAAACAATTCTGATTTTGCTTTATAAACTCTTCACCTTTTCTTTAAAATCTGAGTGATTATAATATTTGCTATCAAGACAGTTTCATAATTCTTATTGTTGTTTCGGAAAATTATAAGTTTTAAGAAGAATAATAATTCGACTTTACCACAACAGCAAAACAATTCACCAACAATTCACCAAACACATAAAACCACTGAAAACGTGAAACTTAGTGTGTGAGACTCTAATGTATGCATGTGGTACCAATTGTTAACCTTAGCGGTATCACCGTGTCCACTCCAGACAGTTAACCACCAATGAAGTCCACTCCAGACTTCTAGAACCACTCCAGTTCTGGGACAAACCTCAGTTTTCAGATGAAAACCGACACGTTGCCTCTTGACTAAATGAAGTGTATTTCGTGAAAAAACTCATAAATTAAAACATGCAATTTGAGACCACTCCAGCCCCAAATATATAACATATTTTCTCACCAAATTCCATAACGGAAATCACACCAAAATTGCACAAAATAACACTTCAATATAATTATCAAATCATTCACTATTTCACCGACAAACTAGCAACACAAAGTCATCAAATGTCTCATATCAATTACCAGAACCAGTTCCAGAATCAATCACAGAAATAAGCAGAAACATAGCAAACTTGCAGATAATTCTGGTACTAAATGAGCAGTCAAAAAATTATGAAAATTTTACCAAACATAGACTTATACGTTAGCTTTCATATAAAATTGATTTCACCCAATTTGGAATTCTGTAGAGAGAGTTATGCTCTCTACAGCACAGGCTATTAAGGTGTCTGCGAGCAGAAACAGAGTGAACATGCAGATAATTCTGCTATTGAACCAGCAATCCAAAAATTATGAAAACATTACCCAATATAACCCTATGAGTTAGCTTTCATACTAAATTAGTTTCACTCAATTCGGAATTCTTTAGAGAGAGTTATGCTCTCTACAACACAGGTTGCTAGGATGTCTGCGGGCAGAAACAGAATGAACTTGCAGATGATTCTGGTATTGAACCAACAATCGAAAAATTATGAAAGTATTACCCAACATAGCCCTATGAGTTAGCTTTCATACAAAATTGGTTTCACTCAATTCGGAATTCTGTAGAGAGAGTTCTGCTCTCTACAGCACAGACTGTTAGGGTATCTGGGGCCAGAACAGAACCCAATTTTCCCCAGAACCTCAATTTCGCTCAAAATCAATTTTGCTCACCACATGTTAACACTCAACACAGTCTCTCAGTTCTGAATTTTCAAAGAAGATGGGGATTCCTTCATATTAAACTCAACCTCTGTTATTCTACAATTATACAAGGTAAATTCAAACCCTTACCTTCTATGACACCGGTACAATGCCTCCTTGACCCTTTTCTTCTTGAAGATCAAATTCTAGGTTTTCTCCACCTTTTCTCCTCTCCTTCACCTTTCACGTGTTTCTCTGTTCCGCTGCTTCTCTAATCCTAATTTTTTGATTTCTCTCTTTTTAATTCTCTCATAACCCTTAAATAATCTTACAATGGGCCCCACTCCCAACTACTCACTTAAAACCTAAAATCCTTATTTATCTATATCACATAATAACTTAATTATCTAATAAAATCACTTAATGACCTTATCATCTAATTAAATCACATAATCACATAATCATCTAATTAAATCGCATAAATTATCAAAATACCATATAGCATAATAATAATAAAGATAAAATAATAAATAACCTAATAACGAAAAGTGGGGTGTTATAATGAGCTTGACAGGTGTTTTGATTTTATGTTTCTGGAGATTAAATGTGATACCCTCTGTGTTATGCATTTCACTCTGATTTATGCTATAATAATTTACGCGGAGTTTAGAGGGTGTTACACCAATCGCCAGAACTCCCCTGCTAAATTTTTGCTCTTCAAAATCGGCAATGATATCCGCCCAGCGGCGCTCGGCCTTTGAGTCAGTAAACTGACCATCTTTTCGTGTCCTTCTCGAGCTGGGGAGATCCTTCCATGGCTGGTGCACCTCGACTACATAGCACTTGTGCCCAACATCACCGTCTTTCTTCCCATACACACTCAAGCAATTGTTGTAGCATTCTCTAGCTCGCCTTTGGTCGACTGTGATCCTCCCGACTTTCCCGCTATTAAGCGGGTATTTTACTGCTAAATGAGCCGTGGAGATCACCGGACACAGGCGGTTCAATGTGTTTCGGCCAATGATCACATTATAGGAAGCCACTACTTGCAAAACCAAGTACCTTACTCGCAGCACCTTGGCATTCTCATCAACGCCAAAGATCGTATCGAGGTCTAGATATCCCCTTACCCAAACGTGTTCACCTGAAAAGCCTACCAAGGGTCAAGTCTTGATCTGTCAGCCCCAGCTTGTCGAACGTGTCGTCGTAGATGATGTCCGCTGAGCTGCCATGGTCTAGTAGAACTCGCCTGACGTTAAAGCTATTGATCCTCACCATGACAACAATTGGATCATCCTTATGCGTCTTGATGCCCTCAAAATCTGTTGTTGATACAACTATGTCTGGGTGATGGAAGCTGAAAGGAATTTCCTGGCATGAACTTACCGCCTTCACGTGCCGCTTCCTCGCCGCCTAGGTGTCGCCACTACCTTCGAAACCACCTGCAATCGTGTTTATGGTGCCGACCACCAGTTCCATCTCCTTATTGAAGGTTTCTTCAGCTCCACCCTTTCCGGTCACCAACGTTTCCTTTTGATCCTTCTTCACCACCTGCTGGAGGTTCCCTTCCTGGCGATCCCCTTGCCGGTGATCCACTTGCTGGCGGCCTCCTCGATCATATTGCTTCAGCCACCCCATCTTGATCAGCTTCTCTATCTCCCTCTTCAGGCTGAAGCAATCATCGGTGTCATGGCCTACCGACCGGTGGTATTCGCACCACTTGGTTGTGTCAATCCCACTGCGCGGCGGGGGTTCTGTCTGGTCAGAATCTCCAACCATGTGTGCAGCCTTCACCTCCCGTAGGATATCCGTCAAATGTGCGTTGAGCTCCATGTTCTCTTCTCGCCGGCGAGATCCCGGCGGCAGCCACGATCGGCGACGATCTAAAGCCTCTCGTCGTGGATACACATAAGCCAGATGAAGGAACAGAAAGACCTAGGGTGTAGAAGATCATAACATGATTGATTCAGCAGATTTGGATTCCTATATGTCCACTCATGCGGTACTTCATTGTTCGAGATATATAAGAATTCGACAATATAGATAAGATGCATCTGTATAGATATCATCATCTACATCCAAAAAGTCATATGCTTTGGAAAAAGCTTGTTCCTTAACCAACTTCGCCACCGATTTGCCCTTCTTCTCCCTGTGTTTGCTGCTGTAAGACCAAGATTTCGTCGTGTAGTACAACTCTATGTTTTGATGATTATAAGTTAATTATTGTATATGAACAATTATGGTACTCTAACGTTGTTCTCTGAGTGTTTAATTGATAGGCTTTGACTCTGGTCTAAATACACACTAATCAGGTGCACAAAGCAAAAGAGTAGCCAACACAATGCTTTGAACAGTAGTATATGCTTCAGAAGTTCTGAAGATCATAAGCTCTGATGTGGATTCAGACCACTTCAAGTTCTGAAGGTCCAGAAGCTCTGAAGGTCCAGAAGCTCTGAAGGTCCAGAAGCTAAAAAGTGAAGACTCTGAAGTCCAAGAGTAAGCTGGCTCTGAAGACCAAGTACTTCCAACTCTGATGACTAGAAGTTCTGATGAACAGTCCAGAAGCAGAAGCTACGAAGGTCAGAGGATCCACGCTTCCCTCTGACTCTGATCTCATAAACTGCACGCGTCCCAACTTGAAGCGTCGCTAGATCAGAAGTCAACTAGGATAAGGCTCACGTCGCTATCCAAGTACAAAAGCAATTGTACTATTCTGACGGCCTTACCTAAGATGTTCAGCCAAAGCAGAATCTGGAAGTTCCGGATTTTCCCTCCAACGGTAGCATTCCATGCAACGGATACAACCGTAATCCTTGGAGTATAAATAGAGGCTGGAGTTGGAAGAAAGAAGCTAAGAAACTTTGTGCAAAACTCAAGCAAATATTCAACCGATCAATTAGCAATCTTTCTTCATTCGTTCTTATTGTGTTTACCTTAGCTTTCTTAGAAGCACTTCATTGTAAACCAAAACCTTTCAAATAGTGAGTTTGTATTTCCTTAAGGGACTAAGTTTGGTCATATCCTTGAGAAGACTAAGAGAGTGAATCTTAGTGTTTGCTAGTTCATTGTATTGTTAGTCACTGAGCAGGTTGCTAGTGCAGTTGTAACAAACATTGAATAGTGGATTGCCTTCATTCTAAGAAGGAAGAAATCACCTTAACGGGTGGACTGGATTAGCTTGAGAGATTATCAAGTTAACCAGGATAAAATACTCTTGTACTTCTCTTCATCTCTTATCTTTGCACCTAAATCTTTGAGTGGGAAAAGTTTTATTTGAAAACGCTATTCAAACCCCCCTTTCTATCGTTTTTCATACCTTCAATTGGTATCAGAGCGTAAGTTCTGATTACCACACTTAACATTGTTCAGAGATCCGGACCGGTGTGAAAAACTCAGATGGCTGCCACCACCAGCGATGCTCAAAGAGACCACTACAGTGCTAAACCACCTATGTTTGATGGAGAAAAGTTTGAATACTGGAAAGATAGAATCGAAAGTTTCTTTCTTGGATTCGATGCTGATCTCTGGGATCACATTACTGATGGCTACACTCACCTTGTTGATGCAGATGGAGAGAAGATCCCAAGAGACAAAATGACTGAAGCTCAAAATAAAATGTACAAAGATCATCACAGAGGAAGAACCATCTTGCTGAGTGCTATTCCATATGATGAATATCAGAAGATCACAAACCGTGATTCTGCCAAGACGATCTTCGATTCCCTGAAGATGTCTCATGAAGGAAATGAAGAAGTCAAGGAGACAAAGGCGTTGTCCCTGATCAAAAAGTATGAAGCCTTCATGATGGAACATGATGAAACAGTTGATGCTATGTTTTCCAGATTTCAGACGATGATTTCTGGAATCAGAATACTTGACAAAGGCTACACCAATGCTGACCATGTGAAGAGAATTCTCAGAGGCCTTCCTGAGAAGTGGATGCCTTTGATGACCTGCTTGAAGTTGTCTAAGGACATCAAAAGGATGAGCTTAGAAGAACTCATTGGTATTCTGAGAAGTCATGAGATAAATCGTGCTGATCATATGATTCAAATGAAGAAGTCTATAGCCTTGAAATCTAAATCTGAAAAGTCTAAGGCACTTCAAGCAGTCGAAGAATCTGAAGAATCCTCTGAAGACTCCGATGAAGATGAGCTAACATTGATCTCCTCAGCAGAATGGTGTTGTGGAAAGAAAGAACAGAACTCTCCAAGAGATGGCTAGAACCATGATGCAAGAAACAAATATGGCAAAGCACTTCTGGGCCGAGGCAGTAAACACAACGTGTTATATTCAGAACAAAATCTCCATAAGACCAATTCTGAATAAGACTCCTTATGAATTGTGGAAGAATATAAAGTCCAACATTTCTTATTTTCATCCTTTCGGTTGTGTGTGTTATATGCCTAATACTAAAGATAGATTGCATAAGTTTGATTCCAAGTCTGTGAAATGCTATTTGCTAGGATATTCTGAACGTTCTAAAGGCTTTAGAGTTTACAATATTGAATCTAAAACTATTGAAGAGTCTATACATGTTAGATTTGACGATAAGCTTGACTCTGACCAGTCAAAGCTAGTTGAAATGTTTGCAGATATGAGCATAACTGTTTCTGATGAAGGCCAAGCTTCAGATGATGATGAGCCAGAGGCAACTACACCAGAAGAAGCTGATCCCTCTGATCCGCCTCGTCAGAAGAAGAACAGAGTGATTGCCTCTCATCCTAAGGAACTGATTCTGGGGAACAAAGATGAACCAGTCAGAACCAGATCAACGTTCAAACCTTCAGAAGAGACTCTCTTAGGCTTAAAATGATTGGTGTCATTGATTGGACCAAAATCTGTTGATGAAGCTCTTCAAGACAAGGACTGGATTCTGGCTATGGAAGAAGAATTGAATCAATTCTCCAAGAATGATGTCTGGAACCTTGTCCAGAAACCCAAAGGTGCTCACATCATTGGAACCAAATGGGTCTTCAGAAACAAGTTGAATGAGAAAGGAGATGTAGTTAGAAACAAAGCAAGACTAGTTGCTCAAGGCTACAGTCAGCAAGAAGGGATAGATTACACTGAAACTTTTTCCCCAGTAGCAAGACTGGAAGCAATCAGACTGCTGATCTCATTCTCTGTGAATCACAACATAATTCTTCATCAAATGGATGTCAAGAGTGCTTTCCTGAATGAATACATTTCTGAAGAAGTTTATGTGCACCAACCTCCTGGATTTGAAGATGAGAAGAAACCTGACCATGTCTTTAAGTTGAAGAAATCTCTCTATGGTCTGAAGCAAGCTCCCAGAGCATGGTATGAAAGATTAAGCTCATTCCTTCTGGACAATGAGTTTGTAAAGGGTAAAGTAGATACAACTCTCTTTTGCAAATCTTACAAAGATGACATCTTAATTGTGCAAATTTATGTTGATGATATTATATTTGGATATGCTAATACATCTCTTTGCAAGGAATTTTCTAAGATGATACAGGCTGAATTTGAGATGAGTATGATGGGAGAACTTAAGTACTTTCTGGGTATTCAAGTTGACCAACAACCAGAAGCTACTTACATCCATCAGAGCAAGTACACAAAGGAACTTCTGAAGAAGTTCAATATGTCAGAATGTACGCCAGCCAAGACCCCAATGCATCCTACATGCATTCTGGAAAAAGAAGATTCTAGTGCTAAAGTTTGTCAGAAGCTCTATCGTGGTATGATAGGCTCTCTACTATATTTAACTGCATCTAGGCTAGACATTCTTTTTAGTGTACATTTATGTGCTCGATTCCAATCAGATCCTAGAGAAACTCACTTAACTGCTGTTAAGAGAATTCTCAAATATCTGAAAGGTATCACTAACCTTGGCTTGATGTATAAGAAGACATCAGAATATAGGCTTTCAGGTTATTGTGATGATGAATATGCTGGAGATAGAACAGAAAGAAAAAGTACTTCTGGGAATTGTCAATTTCTGGGAAGTAACTTAGTCTCATGGGCAAGCAAGAGACAGTCAACGATTGCATTATCCACTGCAGAGGCAGAATACATCTCAGCAGCTATTTGCAGCACTCAGATGCTCTGGATGAAACATCAGCTAGAGAATTATCAAATCCTTTTGAGCAATATTCTAATCTACTGCGATAATACTGTTGCCATTTCTCTAAGTAAGAATCTCATCTTACACTCAAGGGCCAAGCACATTGAGGTAAAGTATCATTTTATTAGAGATTATGTTCAGAAGGGCGTACTTCTTCTGAAGTTTGTTGATACTACTGACCATCAATGGGTAGATATCTTTACAAAGCCCTTAGCATAGGATAGATTTAAATTTATACTGAAAAATCTGAATATGGACTTGTGTCCAGTATGAAGATGGATCAGAACCTCTGACTATGATGCATCTATTCCCTATCAGAAGTTGTCTAGTTCAGAAGATAACTTTATCAGAAGATGTGTACCCATTGGTGCTCCTTCTGAGACAAGACAGCAAATGTGTGTCAGTTAATTCTGATGCCTCTTTCCTTGTGCCTCTCGGGAATTTCTGTTGTAATGATTACATCTTCTTTATTCTCCACCGCATGTTATATATATTTATTGCTTGTTATTATGTCATTAATTTCTAACTGTTGATTTTTAACCTTTATCTGTGTTTTTCTAACTACTCAACGATTACTTTCAAAATTCACTACTTACCCACGTTCGCACACACGTTCTTCACTTCACACACGTTCTCTCTCTCTCTCTCTTTGAAAAATCAAGTGTTAAGGTTTTCTTAAAACCCTCTCTTCTCTCTCCTGTTCATCACCCTCTTTACCCAAACCTTCATCCGCCATGGAACGAACAGAGAAAGCCGACTCCGCAGATGGAAGGGTCTTTCCTCATATGGTTGTGGGCTTAACAACAGGACAAACTGGTCCTTCTCTCCGTTCAAGATCCCTTGAATCACCTCAAGCTGAGACTCAGGATTCTAGGGAAGTCATTCCAATTGCTAAAAGAAACTGTGCAGTTACTTGCAATTTTCCGCCAGAAGAACTTCAAGTACTCTGTGAAATTCGAGTTGAGTTCAAGAATTTGACAGAAAATGGAGTAGATCTTCTCCCTGTTGTAAAAGCTCAAGGCTGGGAAAGGTATTTCAACAGGCTCTCAGGCCCCATCTATGAGAAGCTTGTGAAGGAGTTCTGGAAACATGCAGACTGTGATGACTATCAAGTCGTGTTGCATGTGCTGGGCAAGAAGATCATCATCTCTGAAAGGTCTATAGCTTTACTTCTCGGTGTTGATAATATCAACGACTACAGATTTCAGACTAATGACTCCAAGTCAAAGAAAGTCAAGGATAACATCAATTCAGTGCTGTATGCCAACTGGAAATCTGGGAGATCTGATTACAAGACTAAAGATCTTCATCTTGATCTGAGAATCTGGCACAAGATCATGCTCAATTGTCTTAATCCCAGACCCTCTGGAAGCTCTCCTGACTACATGAACTTCAATCAGAAAGTAATGATGTACTTCATCAAGAGGAGTAAGAAGATTTGCCTCCCTTTCTTCCTGTTCACCTATCTGAAAGATTGCATCAAGAAGTCAAGGACAACTGCTGGTGTAAGCAAGGGCACAATCAAGTATATTCCTTTTGGAAGGCTTCTATCTGATATCTTTGTTGAAAGCAACTTAGTCAAGGAGCTATTCAACGCAGGATGCCCAGAAGATTTAACAACTCTCTCTGGAGAAGCTTTGACCTCTACAACTCTGATTTCCCTCTCTGGTCCAAGGCGGATGATCCAGAGGCAATCTTGCATTACATCAATGATCTGAGGAGTCAAGGTCTGGATATTGATGTTGATGAGTTCTTCAGGAATCTCCCAGATGCTCCTGATTATGATGCTGCTCCCAAGAGGAAGCCAAAGAGGAAGAAGGCTGATGCTTCTGATGCCAAGGATGACTCTGAGGATGGCAACGATGATGAGCCACCACCTCAGAAGAAGAAGAAAAAGGTCAGAATTGTAACCAAGGCCATCAAGCAGGAAACCCAACAAGACCAAGGCCTACCAGAGTTACAAGGTCCTCTGTCCGAAACTCAAGTAAGTTTGTAGTTCTTTCTGATGATGATGAATCTGATGATGCTGTTACTGGTTCTTCTCCTATTCCTAGCCCAACTTTACCTCCTCTTTCACCCAAATACACCTCTGTATTGAAACCAAACACCATTATCTCTACCAAAACAACCACCACTTGTTCATCACCACCCAAGACCTCAAAAATCCAAACTTCCATTCAAGACAACCTAACTTGGCAAAAGATTCAAGGTCCACAAGCCTCTGAACCTTCATCACCCATTCCTCTCCCATACAAACGCATCACCTCTGAAGAAGAATCAACCCCTCCTTCCATACCATTTGTCACTCATACTGCAGTTTCATCACCTTCTAACAACTCTGAAACTGGCCGTAACTTTTGGAGTTGTAAGTGGCATGACCTCCACCCTTCCGGATGAAATCATTAGAGCTCCAAGCCCAACACACTCTCGTCCTCCAACTCCTCTATACACTGCCCCAGTGACTCAGGCCACTCCACATGTTCCACTTCAACCTGTTCCACTAAACGTAGTCTTTCCTCCTTCCACGGAAATAAAAGAACATAAAGTTTCTCTTTCCAGCTACTCACCAGTAACCTCTCAGGACTTTGAGTTTCAAAATCCTGAAGTTAGCCAATATGACCAAATTCCAGAGCAAAACACCTCTGTTCAGATGGCTCTGGATAATGTGTCTCTTCAAGTAGGCTCTGATACTAGAGCAACCTCTAAAGCCACTAGCTACAATCTTGCTCCTCCACCATCACCTGAAACCAATCTTCAGATCATTCCCTATACCTACCTGAACCAGAAACACTTCTTGAGTGCATCAACTCATTCCATGAGCAAGCATCAATGATGGTAAGAAATCTGTATGCTGCCACTGATCTCAGTGAGAAACCATACACTGTTGCCGATCAATGGGGACGTCTCTGCAATTGGTTCCATGACCAAATTGATGATATGCTGGTCGTTTACGCTGAAGAAAGAGATGAAAAGATTGAAGCTGCTAAGCAGAGGTTAGCTGCAAGAAACAGAAGAAGAGAAGCTCTGCATGAAATGCGTCTGAGAGAAAAGCTTTGGAAGACTATGGAAGAAGCCAGAATAAGGAAAGAACAAGAAGATGCTGCCAAGAAGAAACTTGCATTATCTGAAGCTGCTAAGCTTGAATCTGCTCGTTTGGAAGGTCTCGAACAGGCTGCTAAGTTAGAAGCTGAGGCTGCTGCTCTGAAAGCTCAAGCCCTTGCCTCTGACACTGTGATGGCTTCATCCTCTGCTCAAGTCATTGGTTCAGTTCCTGGCTCTGACATTCCTTCTACCTCTGATCAAGCCATTCCTCCTGCTGCAACTGGATCTGACATTGCCTCCATTCATGCAAGACTTGATTCTTTCCAGAGGCAACTCGATCAACAAGCTGCTATCAACAAGGGAGTGCAGGAAATGTTTGCTACTATCCTATGAAGATTGCTAGAACCTCAACCCTAGATTTAGGAACTCTATTTCTTTTGCACCCCTCTTTCTTCTTATGTTTTTACATCATTTATAGTTTATGCTCTTTCTAAACCTCTTCTTTAATTAGTTATCTCATTGATTTACTAACTCTTCTTTCTTCTGTTAGTTTATTCTTATTTCTTTTTAGCATACTCATTAACAAACATATAAGCTTTGCAAAAACAAATTCCTTTATTTCATTCTTCATACTTTTGCATTACATTTAAAACGGAGGATTTTTCCTCGTGGCTTTACAACGCCGGCGCATCTCTGCCTTCTCAAGCTCCAAATGATGTTGTTGATACTCCAAGCGCACCAAGTTCTCACGCATCTTCTCCTTCTCCTCTACCGGAGACTCTGTCTTGCTCTCAAGCGAAGCCTCTACAGCATGGATCTCCGCAGATATTTCCAACTCCCTCTGGAAGAGCTCCTGCATTTCCTCCACAAACTCCAAGAAGACTCGAAGTATGGTGTCCAGCTCTGGACTCAGATTCAGTCCCAACAACTGGACAATCAGTTGCTGGATGCTGGGATTCTCCGGATGCCTCACATTGAAGAAGAGATCTTTCTCAAAGGCTCTTTTCCTAAGCTCTCTCATGCAAATCTCAAAGGATGCCATTGAAGTGTTTGTTACTAGAAGCAGATGAACTGTGAAGACTGTTTTGGAATCACTGTTATTTATACTCAAAGTTCAGTCTCCAGAAGTTATTGCTGAAGCAGTTTCTCGAGGTGTTTCTCTGAAAACTGATGCAAGTCTTAAAGTATTTTGACCGGTGGTAAACGTCTTTTTCCTTCTTGGCCGGTGTTCTTCACCTCATTTATTTTCTTCATCTCCATTCACTATTTTCATAATTATCCTTATCATCTATTTATTTTTATTCTCTTTAACTTAGTCCTTCTCTAAGGGGGAGTACCTTGTACTTCAAGCTAAGTTTTTCACACTCTCAACTCTTTTTGCTTATGTCAAAAAGGGGGAGTACACCCAGTTTTTGATGTGTATATTGTGTTAGTGTGATTTCTTTTTCTTTTGGAGAATATTAAGTGATCAATCGCTATGACTGTAGATCTTTCATGAGGCACCGGCAAGGAAACATTTTCACTTCTTCTGAAGTGATCGTATGCTCTGATAGTTTGACTCTGATATCACTCCTTGATTACCTCTGATTTTTCATACGCTCTGATATTCTTATAAAATCTATGTCATGTATGAATCTGATTGATTTATCACTCTGATCACTATTTTTATTTTTAGCTCAGAATCTAGACGATACTCACATTTTTATTAAGTCTTAGATTCAGGGGGAGCTAAGCTCAGAATCAAGCTGTGACTTGGATTCAGAACGAGCAAAATAAACCATACATCTCAGGATAAGTTCTCCTCTGATACTCTAAAACTCTGAGTGTATTCAGTTTATTTGTTTAAGAATTGTTCATCAAAATACTTGGTTTTGTCATCATCAAAAAGGGGGAGATTGTAAGACCAAGATTTGGTCGTGTAGTACAACTCTATGTTTTGATGATTACAAGTTAATTATTGTATATGAAAAATTATAGTACTCTAACGTTGTTCTCTGAGTGTTTAATTGACAGGCTCAGACTCTGGTCTAAATACACACTTATCAGAAGCACAAAGCATAAGAGTAGCCAACACAATACTTTCACTCTCACTATGTTATGTTTGAACAGTAGTATATGCTTCAAAAGTTCTGAAGATCATAAGCTCTGATGTGGATTCGTACCACTTCAAGTTCTAAAGACCAGAGTCAGAGCTAAAAAGTGAAGACTTTGAAGGTCCAGAAGCTAAAAAGTGAAGACTCTGAAGTCCAAGAGTAAGCTGGCTCTGAAGACCAAGTACTTCCAACTCTGATGACTAGAAGTTCTGATGAACAGTCCAGAAGCAGAAGCTACGAAGGTCAGAGGATCCAAGCTTCCCTCTGACTCTGATCTCATAAACTGCACGCGTCCCAACTTGAAGCGTTGCCAGATCAGAAGTCAACTAGGATAAGGCTCACGTTGCTATCCACGTACAAAAGCAATTGTTCTATTCTGACGGCCTTACCTAAGATGTTCAGCCATAGTAGAATCTGGAAGTTCCAGATTTGCCCTCCAACGGTAGCATTCCATGCAACGGATACAACCCTAATCCTTGGAGTATAAATAGAGGCTGAAGTTGGAAGAAAGAAGCTAAGAAACTTTGTGAAAAACTCAAGCAAATATTCAACTGATCAATTAGAAATCTTTCTTCATTCGTTCTTATTGTGTTTACCTTAGCTTTCTTAGAAGCACTTCATTGTAAACCAAAACCTTTCAAACAGTGAGTTTGTATTTCCTTAAGGGACCAAGTTTGGTCATATCCTTGAGAAGACTTAGAGAGTGAATCTTAGTGTTTGCTAGTTCATTGTATTGTTAGTCACTGAGCAGATTGCTAGTGCAGTTGTAACAAACATTGAATAGTGGATTGCCTTCATTCTAAGAAGGAAGAAATCACCTTAATGGGTGGACTGGATTAGCTTGAGAGATTATTAAGTGAACCAGGATAAAATACTCGTGTGCTTCTCTTCATCTCTTATCTTTGCACCTTGTGTTAGTTTTTACGAAAATATTTGTCTAAATCTTTGAGTGGGAAAAGTTTTATCTGAAAGCGCTACTCAAACCCCCCTTTCTATCGTTTTTCATACCTTCAGCTGCTTTCACCTTTTTCCTCCCCTTGCCTTTCCTTTCTCGCTTGCTTCCCGTGAGCACCATCCTCTTCCTTTTTTGCACGCTTTCGTTTGAACGCATCGTCTTCCTCATCCAAAATATAAGCGTTTGCCCGAGCGCGTATCTCCGCCATAAATCGGGCTAGTTTCTTGCTCAACTTACTGTTCAGCGAGCCATGCTGAAGTCTATTCTTGAACACCAAGGCACAAGCACGTGGCTCGGAGTCCTCGATTTTCACGGACGTGGCGCTGTAGTGAGCCATGTATTGCTTCAACGTTTCCCCTTCGAACTGACGAAGATTGTATAGATCGTCAATCGTCACTTGCCTGACTATGCTCGCCGAAAATTAGATCAACAATTTTGATAAGAAGTCACAGAAGTTTGTGATGGATCCACGAGGTAAGGTTGTAAACCACGCCATAGCCGTACTCTTGAAGGTTGAAGGGAACATCCTGCACTTAACCGCGTCCGACGCTGCACTGATCACAATTTTTGTATTGAAGTAAAGAAGGTGATCCTTCGAATCGGTTCTGCCGCTGTAGGATTCCAACACCAGGTTCTTCATGTTATCTGGAATGGCAACTTCTCGCACCTCTTCCGAGAAAGGTTCAAACTCAACTACGGCTTCTGCCTCGCGCAGGCCTTCATCCTGCTGCTCGTGGCGGAGGAACTCGAGTTGTTCTTGGAGATACTCATTTTGTTGCCTGATGTTATCGACGTTCTGCATCATACGCCGCCAGTCTCTCTGAGTAATGGTCTGTTGTGGCGAAGGAGTCAAATTCTCCGACGGAGCTAGTGACTGTGCCGGAGATCCTTGTTGTGAGGGAGGAGATGGCAGAGTTGGCAGTGGTGGCATTGGAGAAGGTGGCGGAGGAGGAGGAGAAGCAGGTGGAAACAGAGCCAATTGCTCCTGTTGAACCTCCGTACGACGTGCTCGAACTACACGTTCCTGCACCTGAGCGCGACACAGAGGTGATATGCGCCTCCGTTCCAGCGAATCGCGATGTCGTCGACGACGTGTCTCCATCTAGAATTGCCTGGAGAACGCTGAAACTCTGAAAATTCGTCAGAGAGCAATGAATTTACCATAAATCGGAGCTTCTTTTCACTGTGCAATGAATCCACATGATCCGGGAGTAGAAAGTTTACGGATCCCCACAGACAGCGCCAAATGTTCTTGCCATGAACATTGAGATAGGGTGTAGTACCTACAGTATAGAGATTGCTCTAAGAGAGAGAGAATCTAGAGAGAGAGTATAACTACTTAGAGAGAGAAAATAACTGAATCTCATGTGTGTATTGATCAAATGAACCAAGAGACCCTTACAAATGGTAACCGCTCCCTATTTATAGCTGGGGAGTTGGGCCTAATGCATACATTTGCCTCTGTTGGGCTGTTTAGGCCTCGCGGGAGGAGGCCCAATTCCCAGGTTGGGCGACTGCCGCTTGGCGGGCAACCATTGGGTGTAGGCCCCATAGGGGCTCGCCCAGTTCATGTTGGTTCGGATTGATCGGTTTTTCAATCCTCTTATCCGATACTCGAACCAATGGTGATCGGATGGACTAAAAAAAATCCGAATCGAACCGATGATCCAATCCAACCCACCATAATGTGTTCGGTGTGATCAGATTCACGGATCAGACTGTACCCGCTTACACCCCTAACCATTACAACCAGAAAATGGAAAGAAATCATACCCTAAAATTAAAATTTAAAAATAAAAAAATCAAACCCTAGATCGGACGAGCACCTTCATGATCCTCACCGTCTTCATTGTGTCCTCGCCATCTTCACCTCAACACCTCGCGGATCTAACATGGATGTTACAGATCTACCACTCCATTGAAGGATCTGCGGCATGGAGAGGAGTAGAAATGAACTGAGAGAAGAGAGGATATAGTCCATATCAGAGATCAAAGGGACAGTGGATGAACGGAGGTGTGGTGGAGATGAGGTGCGATGTGGTGCAGTGGAGAGAGTACCAGAGAGAGAATCACGAGGTGGGTGGAGAGAGGACCAGAGAAAGGATGAACGAAGGTGCAGTGGAGTAGTATGACGGCGGCCGCGGCGAGTTGAGAGAGAAGAGGATAAATTAGGGTTTGTGTGTGTGCAGGAGAGAAAGGGAGAAGATGGAAGAAATGATGGGTTTGGCCGGTTTTGCTGAAATGAAGAATATATACTATTCTCTTTGATTGGCTCAGCTGGTAACGGTCCAAACCATTGGACCGTGTTTGACGGTTGGGCCCGGTCATTTTTTTGCCCATTTAAGCCCTTTTTTTTTTAAAACTTCAATTTTTTTTCAACTTTAGGATAATCTTCATTTTCAGCCCATTTTGCCAGCTTCAGGAAAAGTTGAATTTTAATTAGATTATATATTTTTTAAATAGTAATTAAGTTGTAAGTGGTATTGCATTAATAATTAAATTTAATTTCATATTACGTGGAAATAATTATATAAATATATTAGGTTTTGTGGGTCCAACCCAAAGTAAAGTAAAATTTGAAACCATTGGAGCGAAATGTGTATCGGAGTTTTATGAGTGCCTTAAATTCTATGTGGTAGTATGGACCTAGAAAAAGTGAGTTAAGTCCCAAAATAAAATCCCACCATTGGAGAAGCTCTAATAACAATTCCCAATATATTTATTTGAGACTACTTACAATGGGATTCTTGAAAAAATATTAAATAGTTGAAGTGTTGCAATGGAGTGTTGAAGGGGCGTTGAAAGTGAGGTGGATTGTTGGAGATTGAAAAAATTATACCCATTGAATGAGGAGGGAGTGGGGGCCACTGAAAACACTTGGCAAAATCTTATTGGTTGTTGTGATTTTCAGATTTTTATCTCATTTTAATTATTTGGGGTCAATTATTTCATTGTAAATTAATTTTTTTGCATTTTTTTTTCACCAAAATTCACTATTTTTTTTTGTCTATAAATTGAGACTTGATTCATTTGATTTGGACACAAAAAAAAAAACGACATTTTTCCCTCTAGTTTTTCTATTTAGCCTCCAATAAACTCTTGTTTGTAGCTCTAAATACCTTTTTAGTGAAATGGATCCCAACAATAACCTTTTTAACACCCAAAAAAATATATTTAACTCTTAATTATTTTAATTTTTAATTTAATTTCAATCGATAATTGTTATTAATATATAATCAAAAAAACAAAAACATAAAAGATAATAAGAATATGAAAAAAAGGTGGTGGGGTAGGGTGTTGAATTTTATTAAACAAAACCATTGTGGTGAGTAAAAGTTGAATCGATGTTGAATTATTAGATGGAAAAAAGAGAAGATGATGTGGAGGGTAAAGAATGAAAAAGGAGAGTGTTGAGAAAGAGAACCGGTACATTTTCCATTTTAATAACGTATCAACTCCAAACCAGAACCCACCGACAATTAAATTTGGCACCTCACTCATTAGAAATGTCACCCCACTTGCGGAAACTTAGTTTCCGAAATATTTCGGAAATAAGGCTTCCGAAGCATTTTTTCACTCAAAAGTGGGGTGTTACATGTATTTTGCACTACAAATCACGAATTAATTTCGGAATCTAAGATTCCGAAATAATTCGGAACTTGAAAATCCGGGGTGGCAAATCCAGCTCTCGAACCCACCACCACCAACCCATATCTGAAATCCAAATCGGAAATCTAGATCTGAATCCAAGCAAAGAGGAAATGAAGAGCACACCCATAAAAAGCAAGGAAAAAAACAAACCCACCACCACCTCTCCTTCCAAAATCGGGTCTCGAGAGAAGAACACTGCCACTCCCAAGTCGCAAACCCTTTGTTCCTCAACCGCAAAACACTCGATTCTTGTCGCAGCTTCGAGCATCTCGCTTCAGCAGTTCGATTTGGTGGGTTTGATGATAGCAGTAGTGAGTAGCACGATGGGAGAGGGAAAGGGAGTATGCGGTGGCTGTGGGAGGAGATTGGGAGGGAGAGTGGGAGAAGAATACACGATGAAGATGAGATTGGGAGGAGAACCGACAAAATTTATTGTCAATAAAAAAACATGCTAATTTCTTATTTTTAGAAAAAATGAACTTTTAAAAAATAAAATTAAAAAATCGAACACAAGCATTGGTCAATGCAAAGAGAATCAGAAAACACGTTATTGTAGATTTTCGCCCAGCAGGTTATCATAAGTTCATGTTTGAGCTGTAATTTATTATCCAAACTTATTGTCCAGATTTTCCAAAAGTCCCAAAAACTATTAAAAATATTTTCGTAAGTCTTTTAATCATCGACAAACATTATATTAAGATTCCATTGAACACATTTTAATGTAGAATAAGATTATCTAGTCAATCTTTGTGTTCAAGCTAGCAATACATAAACCTAAGAATGATAACTTTAGATAAATTCATGTAAGCTATTTCTTTAGTTCTGTTTTTTTAATGGCTTAATTGCACTTTTGGTCCCCCAACTATTGCCTTCATGCGAAAATCGTCCTTAAACTTCAAAATTAGCAAAAAACGTCCTCCAACTATACATGTCATTGCACTTTTGGTCTGCTGTTTGTCTTCCGTGAGAAAACTAACGTGCGAACCTGGTGTGACTCACTCACGCGTGTCTCCCGTGACTTTCTTCAGAGTGCTTGATGATTGGACAAGTCACATGTTTCTCACGTGACTCTAAAATGGTTCATGGTGAAGAAGACGATGAAGGAGAGAGATGATCGTTGGAGCCTTTCAGAGTCATGTGAGAAGCATGTGACTTGTCCAGTCATCAACCTCTCTGAAGAAAGTCACGTGAGACACGCATGAGGGAGCCACATCAGCTTCTCACGTTAGTTTTCTCACGGAAGGCAAACGGCAGACCGAAAGTGCAACGACATGTATAATTGGAGGACGTTTTTTGCTAATTTTGAAGTTTGGGGACGATTTTCGCAAAAAGACAATAGTTGAGGGACCAAAAGTGCAATTAAGCCTTTTTTAATTTGTGTTAGTCATCAAAACCTCTGCTATGGTCAGAAGCAAGACCTCTTCTCACGCTTTTCACTACTGAAAAAAGAAAATCAGGATTGAACTTATGACTTGTCTCACTTACTATGATAATTAATGAAGGAATTAAATCACATGTTTTTCTTTCAGGTTAGGGAATGTAAGTTAACTATATTGGATTGACAAGGGAAAAAAAATCACGATAGTATGAATATGTAAAAGAACTCCAGGTCATCTTGGCCCTTAAAATAGTGGTTGTGTTGGGGGAGACAGGGGAGCTCATGGGCCGAGTAGCAAGACACCAAGAGATATTCACACCACATCTTAACCCAAAACCTTAAGGCATTAGGTTTATGGGTCCATCTCCTTATAAGCCTTCCCTCTTACCCAGTGGCAGATCCAGGACCCCGGGGTCAGGGGGGTCAAATTTTTCAATTGAGCACATCGATAAAAATATAATTAAAACAACTGTAATATGTTTATACATCATATCAGCTTTGATTCATATCACAACAGGGTAATTCACAGCAGATTGCATATACAAACAATTGAGCTGCCAATTGGAATGGCAAGTTACTTTAGCTATTTTGGTATTTTGGTTTTGGACCCTCTTCACCCTCTAGTATTTCCTCATTTCTCTTCCCCTTGTCCATGCCATTATTTATAAATCAACAAAACCATAATGCTTGCAGCTCAACACAATCAATTAGTCAATGTATTTTAAGTTCTAACTCAATTTCTCATGTGCATCAAGTAAAGACTTAATTGCACATTTGCTCCCTCATCTTTCATCATTGTGCAATTTGCCTCCATTATGTTTAAAACGAGCGAATTTACTCCTTCATTAATGAATTTGTGAAAATTAGCTCCTTCCGTTAGTGCACCATTTAAAGGTTAACATAAATTGCTGATGTGGACACCATTAAATGATGTGCCTCTGACATTTTTTCCATTGGGATGCCACTAAGACTCCATGTAAGTAAAAGAATAAATAAAAATTCAATAAATAAAAAATTCTAATTTATTTAACGTTAATTTTAATTAAATCATTATTCCTGTAATAATAAATTAAACCATTAATCATTAATATCTCTTTTTACCAGAAAAAACCCCCAATCTCTTTCTATCTTCATCTCCATTGAAATGACAATAACAAAAACAATCAAAATCAAAATATTCATCCCTAATCTCTATCTGGTATGCTCAGCGTGAAATTAGTCATAAGTTTGGTGCTTTTATTTGCTGGTGCTCTTTCCTCTTTAGATGGCTGGGTTATGCTTCTTCCCTCGCAACCATCCTTCTGTTGTTCACCTTCGTTTCCAGCAAAATAACATTTCTCCGATAGTTCAGATCTAAGGAGAAGAAGGAGAAGATAGTGGGTTGAGAGGGGAGTGGTGGTGATGCAGTCGTGGGAGTGGTGGGGTTGGTTTGGGGGGTTAGGGGTTGCGGTGGCTGGGAGAATGAGGAGGAGGTTAGGGTTGAGAGATGGGAACTAGAAAAAGGAAGAAGTTGGGGATTCTGGTGTTTTGTGATAATATTAGGAGAAGAAGTGATTGTGATAAGATTAGGAGGCTTAGATTGAGAAGAAGTGATTGTGATTAGAAATTGAATTTTTTATTTTACGATGGAGGCTTAGATTGGTTTGTAAACTGATTTAGAATTTTTTTAAAATTATATTTCGTTGTGTTTTAATTTTAATTTGGTTGTTGAATTGAAATGTTTTATTTATTTTCTTTTTTATTTACTTATGTGTCTAGGTGGTATAAGTAGTAAAGTGGTGCAAAAGAAAGGTTAAGGTGGTGTAAATAACAGTGCCACATAAGCAATTCTGTTTAATTTTGGACGACAACTTAACGGAAGGAGTTAATTTTCACAAATTCATACATGAAGGAGGAAATTCGCTCGTTTTAAACATGAGGGAGGAACTTCGCACAATGGTAAAAGATTAGGGAGCAAATGTGCAATTAAGCCTCAAGCATCAAAAACAAATAATGGTCAAATCAATTCTTTTCAATATAGGCAACACTATAACTTTTCAATATAGGCAACACTATAACTATTCCAGTAAATGAAACATATATTTTAGAAGATATTAAACAAATTTTTTCTAATATTAAGGACGTTGGCAATTTATATCTGTGAATAAAAGTTGAAATGAAAATATAAATTTGAACTTGGTATTGAAGGGGAAAATCTTGAAAACAAGAAACTTTTTTTTTAGATAAGCCAAAATTGATATTGAAAGGGAGTACTATGCTACTCCAACCATTTACAAAAGAGAAAGAAAATTAGCCAAAAGCTAACTATGGAAAAAGAACTGTCAAACGCACAAAAGCTCACAAGGAGGTCGTGCCTCAACCAACATAACAAATGGGTACAACAAGGTACAGCACTACTAAATGTCAAAAAAAAGAGAGCTATACTAATAGTATTCCAACCAAAATAAGACTTTAAGATCCACCGGTGAAAGATTGTCAAAAACCAGCAACCTGTCAAACCATAAACCAGCAGCAAATTCAGCAGCTTATTCACCACTCTAGGATAGCATTGAACTCATATATGCAATTACAATTCTACAAGAGACCATTACCTACCTAGTATTACCAGAAATAAAACAGGAAAGAAGTTTGGAAAGACTAGAATTGACAATTAAGTTCCTCTATCAGAAATCACAAAATACCTGCATACGCATACATAACCGATGCGAAGGGAAGGCAAGGCAAGGCGAGGCGAGGTTTGAAGGAGTAGGAATAGGATTTAGAATTACAAGCCAAGATGGAGACTATGTGACTGAGTGAGTATGACAATTTTAGGATTTAGAATTAGGGCTTCCAGATTTAGGGAAAATCATATTCATGGTTGCTTGGGAAAATCAAGCTTAAGAAGAGAAAGGAGAATTGGACTGGTGGTGGCGTGGCGTAGTGGTGGCCGGTGGTGGTGCCGTCGTGCCGTGATGAGGGTACGAGAGGGTGAGGGCGTTGTGGTTCGTGAGAGGAAGACAAGGTGAGAGCGTGCGTGAGTATCAGAGTATGTGAGTGTGTGAGAGTGAGGAGTAAGTGGGGTCTGGGTGCTGTAACACCCCGATTTCGGTGGCGTCACTTTAGTAACCAAAAATCAAATAAAGCGGAAAATCAGGTATTTTTTTTTTCGTTTTGTTTAAATAAAAAGACTTGTCGAAATAAAGACTGAACCCAATCGCGATTAACTGCGACTGATATACAATAAGAGCACAACCCTTGTTGCAACCAAAATCATCGTCACGAGTGTCCTCAAGTGACGGAAAGTAACATCAAGTAACTAAAAGTATTGCCCAACGACAAACAAGTGCGACCCATAGTTAGAGTCATAAGTTTTATAAATACAGTCCTCCAAAAGACTTCCTACGTCCGACAAACTCCCTGTGATCCTCATGGAAGGGAATCACACAAAAGCTAATAGTCGGGGACCTACCCTGCCCCAAAATAATAAATGAAAATCAGAGCTATCACAACGAAACCCGATATACTACACCCCTAACATCGACCCTCATCCGATCTTGCGTGAAGTCCGGGTCCACGTCAAAGGCTCAGTAGTAGTCATTTCGCTCCGGGTCCTCCCCGAACGACGAAGCATCACGAAACAATCCGTCAACGGCATCTGACAAAAAGGGCATACATAGCCCCCCACACACAGGTAGCACGCGCAAGGGTCAACTTACAGAATATAGTATAATGAATACAAGACAAAAGGTAAAGTATAAGGGGGTATATATATATGTTGTATATATATATATACATATAAGTTCTGCATTGTCTACCCTAAGGTATATACATAGCATGTTATCAAATCTCTAATACAATTCAATTATCAAAACACATAACGATGTTTATCAACATCAAATCATCAAAACACATAACGATTTTTATCAACATCAAATCCTCAAGATCTCAACAAATATAGTTAGAGTGCATGTTATGTCAATGCAACGTCAATTCAAAAGGTTCCGGAAGAAGTAGGCTGGGCACGATCGAGTCGGTCCTAACACTGCATTGTGTCGAACATAACCCTCGGGTGTCACTTACAACCTTGACATAGCCGGATCAGTCCTAACCCTGTGGGTCGACTTTTCCCTCCGCTATGCCTGACATCAACAGGTCGATCCTAACCTTACGGTCGATCATATCCCCCATCGAATGCCCGAGTTACCCAAGGCATGCTGTACCCGAAGGTATATACTGTACCCGAAGGCATATACTGTACCCGAAGGCATATACTGTACCCGAAGGTATATACTATACCCGAAGGCATATACTGTACCCGAAGGCATATACTGTACCCGAAGGCATATACTGTACCCGAAGGCATATACTGTGGTCATAGACCAAAACTTGCTTAATCAGCAAAAGTGTTAGAGTTTATTGGCTCTACTGTACCCTAAGGTAAATGTCGATTCTGCGACAAAAGACAGATAACTATAAAAAGTTTATTATCTCATGATGACTTCTCGAATCATCCGACTCATCTCCATCCGATGTTCAAAAACTGCTCAGCGAGCAAAGAGTATCGACATACTCGGAAACTATCCATTTCCCGGCTTATCTTTTAGATAGCCAAACAATAAACTGCTCATCGAGCAAAAGAGTATTAACATACTCAGAAACTTATTAGTTTCCCCAATACTTGGATTCGGCGACACTTCTCATTTTCCAAAACTAATATCCAAATCCTAGAAGTTCATCTGAGATCATTAACATTTAATTAAAAGAGTTTGAATGTCGTTTAAATCATTATGGATTTCTCATGAAAATATTTTCTTTCCAAAACTATAAGTTCAAAAGATCCCGATATCCCCAAAATCCCATGAGAAGGTCTTGAAACCACAAAAGAAGACAAGAGTCTGAACCTCAGTTCGTCTTGTCGAGATAAACCCTTAAGAATTCGCCACCAACGGGGCATTACTAACCGTTATTCCTCACATTTTGGTAGTCCACGAATAAACGATATAAATTGCACTATATGGTCAGCATATTCCAATAATAATTGCATGTTCCAAAATAATGCGCACAAGTATTCACATAGCCTAAGATTAACCATTTAATCACTTAGCAAGTATGGAATGTGAATCAAGTAATTGCGGTAAAACATAACCCTGTCCTATCCACTAGGAAGCAGTAATACGGAAACCAGTAAACGGCCGAAGCCTCTCAGAAAAAGGAGACACACGCCTCATATTAGTTTCACACGGCCGAAGCCTCAAAACATTTTCTCCAGTCAAAGCGATAAAGAAACATAAATAAGCAAGTCGAAATTATCGACGCCTAAAGCATTAGCTAGCAGTGTAAGTTGCCCTTACCTGTAGCTCTTCCAGCGTGTTCCTCAAACTTTCCTTCACAATCTTCCTCCTCGGTTCCACAGAATTCCTCAAACGAACCTTAGAGCAAAATCACAGAATTCAATCACAGGGAGTCAGAAACTCAGCAAACAATAAGTACTAGGGTTACACGAAGCATTATAAACTCCGAAGTACGATAATCTAACGCGTTAAGACAAGTTTTCGAAAAAACGAATTTTCTCCCCCCCCCTTGGAGGTGCTCTCGGCCACACACACTAATTGTGTGCGCCGATTTTTCTTCGATCAAACTTGGTTCTTAGGCTATCATTGGTCGTAACTAAGGCGAATCAAAGCTCGAAAAAATTATCGGATCGAAAACTGTCGCATGGGTATTTTGGTCAATATTTTTAGCTCAGAATTTCAAAATTGGAATTTCGAAAAACAAATTTGATGGGGACGTCACCAACGACGTTTATGACAACTAATCCTACTGACTCTAAGCTAAGTCGAGAGTTTTAAACCGAAAGAACGAAACTTTGGCTAAAAATGGGTTTTTCAAGCAGAATCGGAATTCGGCGGCATTTCGGCGACATTCGGCAAAATGTAATCCGCTAAATATGCTCTTGGGCACGCAGGGAATAAGTTTAGACAGATAAATCGAGTTATTTAGACAGTTTTACAAAAAGCTCAAAACTTTGAGCACAGAAAGACATAGAGAAAAATGACAGAATTGACGATCAGAAGTGAGAGATAGCATCTATACCTCGATGTCTTCGAGTAGCAACGAACGGTGAAGGGATCGGGCAAGAAACGGCGAAAAACTTTTTCTTCCTCCTCCTCCTATGGTGCTCGCGGGTTTGGGTTTGAAATGGGGAAGATTTTGTGAAAATTTTCATTTTCTTGCTATTTATAGGTTTTGGAAAATGCGGAAAAATGAAAATTTCATGATTCCGATTTTTCCTGCGCATTCCTCCGTGAATTCTAAGATAGGTTTTGGCGACATAATTCCAGAACTCAAGACAGGTTTCTTGGAATTAAAGCAAACGATCCAAAGTCGGTGTAAATCGATTTTACCCGAAAAACTACTTTTTGCAGTTGATGTCGAATGAGAAAACTTCGTTCTGAAGAAAGATTCAAAACATCGAAAGAAATAGGTGCACGCGTGTGAAATCTCCGTTTAAAGCTCCGAATAGAAAAAGTCTTCATTGTCGGTTGATTTTAGGGTTCTTGAACTATCAGGGGTTTAGTTTCGGCAAACCTCCGAGAATTGGAATCGGACGTTCGTACATCCCAGGGTTTCGTATCGAAACACTTGTCGTGGAAAGGAATAAGAGAAATTCTTATATTTCTCTGAAGATTTTTGGAATTTATTCCTATAGTGTTCCAAGGGTTAAATTAATCGTTTCCTAAGGTTCTTGTCCTAGGCGTAAACGAATAATACTTGCGTCATGAGTTTCATCGATTCGAATCTTATCCTTAACCTTCTCGTGAAATGTCTTCTCTATCCATTTATTCCATTTAATAAACGTTTATCCAGTTTTCCTAATTCACGTCACATCGAATTTATTCGTGAATAAGAGATTTCACTAATTTATTCTAAGCTTAAAAACTTGGGTCTCACATTACCACCCTCCAAAAAGAAAGTTTCGACCTCGAAACTTACGGTTCAGTAAAATGCTCCAGATACGTTTCCTTGATCTTTTCCTTAAGCTCCCATGTAGCATCGCCTGTGTCCTTGTTCCAAATGACTTTCACCAACACAATCTTTTTTCCTCTCTAATGTTTCACTATTTTATCCCCAATGTTGACTGGCAGCGTCTCCAAAAACAACTCATCTTTCAGCTCTATATTGTCCGGCTCGACCACTTGTGTCGGGTTCGTTGGAAATAATATTGGTTGGCACTCCGTGCAATCGCACGGCCATAACCACTTTCTCATTTACTTTCGTTCGTCCGAAATTCCGCTTAAACTCAGTACATCTCTACCGTTCCGAAGTGAATGCTCAACTTGTCCTCGTGATCTTCATCCATGATCCAAAACTCAACTCGATCTTTCAAAACTCCTAGACAAACTATCCCCTGGAATCCACTAGTCCATTAATCATTACCTCTAACTTCGTAACTGTCCTCATTCGCACCATGAAATCAATTTTCCACTTAGTCACGATTCAAATTAAAACTCGACTTGAGTCTTAATACCTTGTGCATCACTAGACTCATTCCCTTTAACATCAATTCATTAACAATTCATAAGCTAATCATCATCTTAATATCTAGCAATCCATTATTGTCATCTCCTTTTTCAAAACTTTCCTCACTCAAACCAATTTACACTTACTGAAATCTCTAACACTTCGCACAAATCGGGACCCGTCCCCTAGAAGATCAAATCATAACTATACCTCAAGGGACTTCACTAGTCATTTCATCATCTGATCCTTCAACCTTCTGAGATTTAACTGCTATCGTAACCGCTAACACCGCTAAATCTCTTATTCATACCTGATCTTTAACTTACAAGGTCAATCTTACCCCTAGGATTCTCATTCAACTTAGTAAAAATTCACTTACTAACCCTAGCATGCATAATCGAAATCCATAACAAAGTTCCATTCACTCTTAGACTCTAAGAAACTCGTCCAAATATGATACCTCCAGTATACATCTTGATACTAACACTTTCCTTTTTGTAACTTGATCACCATCTCGTCAATCAACTTCTTAATCTCTCAATCAAATTCTGACAAACTTCGAGTCCTACGCACTTTAGACAAGAATTCATAGACTTAAAACCTAAACCTTCGCCAAGTTTGGACCTCTAATGTCATTTAACTCTTCAATACTTCTTAAATGAATATCCATTTCTTAAAACTACATCTCTCTCGCAAGAAAACTAATACTTAATGCGAACTTTTCCTCCCAAACTCGACTAATCTTCGATCCAATCAAGTTAATCTTACCAATCCTTCTATCAAAGTCCATAGCCAGCTGTGATTCCGAATATCACATCCTCAATATTAAGTTGATCAGGCCTAATACATCGAAGGTGGAAATTTAGAAAAAAACCCACTGGAACAGTCAATGAGTTCCTATCATCCAGTAGTCACAAATATCCTGATATTAAATCCTTAAATGATTCCCTTACGGAGCTACACACCCTCAACATAACACGTATACTACCCATAAGGAATCTCTCTAAGATTCACTCTTTAACTTCTAGCTTCCTTATAAACGCATCGGTGCAAGACTACTTTTCTAGGCTTAGTGTGTCATTCTAAACCTCGTGTACCTCTATAGTTTAAACAGGAGCAACAGTCAAATAAAGTCTTAATAGGTGTAATAACTATAAGGTCAAAACTCAGACAGTAAAAGCAAGTTAGGCGTGTTGCACATTCTACGAGAGTAATGAAGAGCATGTTGTACTAGAATGAGAAAGAATAGTTAGAAGGTTACCATCGTTCTTGCGCTCTCCTCTGGCAAACCCCTCAGCTCCTTCACCGTCCATGATATAAACCCTTCCTCTAGCAGCAGGGTGCTTTCCCCTTGCAGTGTTAACGGATGGCTCCCTCTTGGGCGCCTTACAGTCCACGGCTAGATGCCCCACTCGGTTGCAATTAAAGCATCTTGGTCCAGTCGCTGAGCACTTGTAAGCAAAATGTCCAGTCTTCCCACACCTGAAACATGTCACACCCTTGTTGCCGGTTTGATTCCCTGCACCTCCAGTAGCAATGGTCATCTGTTTGTACTGTCCCGGGGTAAAACCTTCCCCTATAGGACGCTGATAAGGCTTCTTCACCTGAAAATTTCCTTTTCCCTTGTTGTCTTGGGAGCTCGACCTCATCGGTCCCCCAATTCCTGCTCGATTCATCCTCTTTGTAAGACCTGGATTTACAGAGCAAGTTAATTTTCGACTCAAGCGTAGAATCAGTGTAAGCGTGACAGGAGTTTGATGTTTGAGAAAGATTAATGAAGAAGAAAGTTCAGGAATTGCTTGAGGAATGTTGCGTAGTCGTGTTAGGAAGTAGTGCGAGTCGTCTGCACACCTGCCTTATGGCGAGCGTGTCCAGAATATGCTAATTTCGCTTTTAAAGCAACGTTTAAGTGAGATTTCAAATCCTTGGAAAATTTAAAGGTTCTCTTTATTTTTCCTTCGACCAGTGTTTCATTTCGGAACCCTGGACTGTACGCACGATAGTATTCACTTTTCAGAAGTTCGACGACGCTAATTTCTTTGCTTCGAAACCCTAAATTCAAGCGCTGGATGAAGACTTTTTCTATTCGGGACTTCTAAAGAAGTTTCCGTCCGCATTGTCAGATTTGTTTCGACATTTCCAATCTTTCTTCAGAACAAAGTTTTGTCGTCTGACCATCACAGCAAAAAAGAGTTTTTCGGGACAGATTAACTTACACCGCTTTTGGGATTTTAGATATCGTTTTTCCCAAATGTCAGAGATTTGTTTTGAGTTCTGGAATTCTGTCGCCAGAATCTCTCTTAGAATTCATCGGTGAATGTGCTGCAAAAATCGGAATCGCGAAATTTTCATTTTCCCGCGATTTCACCTGCCTATAAATAGTAAAAAAATCAAAATATCTTCATTTCTTCCATCTTGGGGCCGCGAGTTTAGGGGAGGAGAGGGAGAAGAATTTTTCGCCAAAACTCGACCGATCTTCGCGCAGTTCGTTTCTACTTCAAGGTATCGAGGTAACTAGCTTGATTCTTACATCTGATCACTGTTTCTACTGCGTTTCTGTAGTCGTTTCTGTGCTCAAAGTTTCGAGCTTTTCGTAAAACTGTCCGTTTTTCCTGATTTCTCTGTTGGGGTATCTTCTGTACATGCCCAAGAACCTAGAACCTTCGTCGGCATTCGCCGATTTGGATCGAGTTGTCCAAGATCTGAAAAACTGATTCAAAACCTTTTTTTCGCACATTTCGAAACTTTATTGTCGAAAAGTCGTAATCTGACTTCGTGCCTTTAGGATTAGTTGTTACGAATGTCGTTAGGATCATTGCTGTCAAATTTGTTTTCCGAACTGATAACTTTGAGGTTTTGAGCTTTTATTTTGGACCAAAATGCCCCTGAATAGCCGTATTTCGATCCGATCGTCCGAAAATTTTTCCGACAGTTTCTGTGCCTTAGTTTTACCCTAAAACTACCTTGTAAATAGATTTGATCGATGAAAAAGAGCCGGAGCCCTTTTTTCTTTTTGGCCGAGAGCTATGTAGTGAGGGGGGAGTTTTTCGTTTTCGAAAACTTGTCTTTTCGTATCCGATTGTGGTATTATGAAGCTTTAATGCTTTGTCTATCGTTTATGAGTTGTATTGCAATCGAACTAATCGATTTTGTTTGGATTCTGCTTTGTTTTTCTCCGAGGTTCAGTTGACGGAACTTTGGGTTCTTCAGAGCATTTGAGTGAAGGAACCTTTGATCACGAGACTGGAGCAGCTCGAGGTTAGGGCAACTTACTATTAGCTATGACTGCATGATAGGCATCGATAAATTCGACTTATGCTTTACTTTGATGTTGATTATGTTGATGAACTGATGTTATGATGTTTTCCATAACTGATGATGTTGAGTTGTTATTGAATTGTGCGTTTTGACGCGACTTCGGAGTGGGGGTTCATTGAACTGGTGTTATTTGATATTTCGGGTTGGATGAACAACCCTAGGCAAGTTCAAACTTGGGGTTTGAGACTTAGCCATTTGTTCGTATTCTTAGACTTTCCCCGGGAAATTTCTTTTGGGTGGTTGGTCTTTGGAAACTTAGAATGATTAGACTTTCGAAAAATAGAGACTTTGGGAAACTTAGACTTTGAGAAATAAACTCATAACTTGACTAATTCAATTCGAAACATTTTTATTAACGAATAAGCATAGGAGAACAAAAGGGGGAAAATAATTGCGAAAGATGGGGAAAAGTCGACTTTTGTTGTGGGCTTTGGAATTGGGGAAAGCCACTGAGGTGAGCTACGGTGATGATTGAAAGTCACCGAGTACTCTAGTACTCTTGTTATTCGAGTTTTGTTGTATTGACCGACACTAACTCTTGGGTCTTGTTATTCGAGTTGTGTTGTATTGACCGACACTAACTCTTGGCTCTTGTTATTCTAGTTGTGTTGTATTGACCGACACTAACTCTTGGGTCTTGTTATTCGAGTTGTGTTGTATTGACCGACACTAACTCTTGGGTTTTGTTGTTCGAGTTGTGTTGTATTGACCGACACTAACTCTTGGGTCTTGTTGTTCGAGTTGTGTTGTATTGACCGACACTAACTCTTGGGTTTTGTTGTTCGAGTTGTGTTGTATTGACCGACACTAACTCTTGGGTTTTTGATATTGGGTTTTGAGCTAAACACTTGTGTTGTGAGGACGATTCGATGTTTGGCTAACCATATTGCATCATGCATCATTTGGTGAATAACGGGAATGGTTCACCATTGCATCATTTGGTGAATAACGGGAATGGTTCACCATTGCATCATTTGGTGAATAACGGGAATGGTTCACCAATGCATCATATGGTGAATAACAGGAATGGTTCACCAATGTATCTTTTGATGAATAACGGGAATGGTTCATCATACGGTGAATAACGGGAATGGTTCACCAAGAGTGAAGAACGGGAATGCTTCACTAGTGAAGAACGGGAATGCTTCACAATCCGGATCATATTGATTGCATTTCACGCATACATTCACTCTGACTGGAATTGTGTGCTGTTTGATTTATTGAAGCATTGTTAGAGCCAGTAACATGCTAGGATTGCTTATATATATTTAATTTCCTGCAAGAAGCCCCTCCGTGGTGGCGTCCTACTTCTCTTTTTAATCCTCTTCTTCTCATCCCCCTCCTTCTGCTTCCGACCCCCTCTTGGTATCAGAGCCTGATGGGGAAGTAGGAACATGCTAAATATGTTAGATATAAGTTATTTCTCTGTTCTGTTCTTATATAATCAAGAACTATGGTCGGGATCTGGACTGGTAGTACACTTTGAACTAAACTAAAATGAAAGCTCTTTTGAAAACCTTCTAGGATTATTACTATTCAGACTTATGATCATCTCTGCAGCGGAGGCGTTGAAGGCAGTAAGTCCCTGTGTGGCAGTAAGTCTATATTGGCCATACTACAGACATGTTATTAAGTTCTGAATATTTTTAATGTCCTTGTTTAGTTTCTTTTTGTGGTGGCTTAAGTCTGATCCAGATCTATACTGCTCAACTATTAAGAACAACGCAGAACCTAACTTATATTTCTAATTTATTTATCTGTTTCTATAGAACCAGGTGATGGCGATGATACTTACGGGTGAGGAAGATCTATCTTTCTTGATGCTTCGCTCTTTCTCTTCTAAGCTTTCTTTCAGATCTTCCCAACCCTCTTCTTCTTCTATCGATCATCCTCATCAATCCAATCAATTATCCAAATCTGTCTTCAAAGAAGAAATTCATTTTGAAGATATCAATCAAGATCTTGACAACTGGGAAATTCCAAAAATTTCTCATGCTGAGATCTACAAACCAAACGGATCCTTTTTCAAACGATCAGATTTCATTATCAAAACCGTTGAGCAAACCTACAAGCTCAGATCTGATGATGAAGAAATCCATCTGCTTTCCGAGAAAAGCATCAAAGAACATATCAGCAAGAACTTCAACTATCTTCATATAGGTAGTGTTCAAGTTGGTCTTAAACCCCTAACCAGGAAATCTCTTGACATCGCTGTACTCCTTTGTCTTAGGGATGTTAGACATAATCAATTCCATGACTCCCTCTTAGGAACGGTTGAAACCAGCCTGAGTAATGGACCAATCTTTTTCAATTGCTTCCCAGATCTAACTGTTAGTCTGGAAGATAAAAACATCCTTGATGTCCTCTTCCTAAATATCAAGCTTCACGGCCTTGATATGAAGGAGGATTCCATTCCCATCTCCTTAATCTACAGGGTTCAATACAAGGTAATGAACTCCATCAAATCTTATTTCTTGCGAACCAATTGTGAAAAATCTGGAGAAACAACTCTTTTCCTTACAGATTATGATAAGGCAAATGTTATTGTTCCCAAAACCATCCAATGGAGTGATATTACCCTTCCAGAGAAATAGTCTTTGGAAAAGGCTACTCCAGCCCAACCTGTCGAAACTCCTGAGTTTCGTGAAATCGTCCAACACCATTCTGGCCAAGTAGATCTCATCTTTGATAGGAGAAATTCTTTCTCTATCCCTAGATCTATTAGGACCTCTGATTTCCAATCTGCCATGTCCAGAAGATCTTTTTCTATGACTAGAAGGAACCAACCCGAGTCTAGCGCTCGACCTTCCCTCTCTCATGACGGATCTACTATCCATTTGGCTGGATATGTCAATACCACTCCTGTCAAGACTACCTATGACAAGGGTGATGAAGATCATCAATCCACCTTATCTCCAACGTATTCTTCTCTAGAAACCCCTGGAGAAACTTCTGATTTCATTGGAGCAATCACTACTGAATTCGTCATCGAGAAAGGAAGTATCAAGGCAGATTTCTACTCTGACCGATGGACTCAGCAAAGAAAATGGTTCTTTGCAAAGTATCAGGGTGAAAAGAGAAAGAAGATCCAAGAAAAATTCTATGGGTTCCTTGAGAAAACCCAGCAAAACATCTTCTTTTTTGAATGGTTTCAAGATTATGCCAACAAGAATTGGAAATCTTACCCCTTCCAAATTGACATGGTTAAATGGCAGCATAAGGATGGAAAAGAAACCCTTTCTAACCTACCACCTAAAACTCCTTTCCTTCTTAAAGGAGCTCAATCTACACCTGTCCTAGCTTCTCCCTTCAAGACTAGGAAAGAAGAAGGTGATGTCACTGGTAAAGACATCAAAGACCTCATGGAACAATCCAATTATACCAATAAGTATCTTCAAATTCTTGGAGAATCCCAAGTGCAGGATTCCTCTTCCAGGAAAGGAAAAGAAAAGGTCAAGATTGAACCTTCCTCTTCTAATCTTGATATCCTTAAAGGATGTCAACTTGAAAAACCTCTTTTCAAACCTTTTCAAATCAGTAGCCGTTCCAGACACTCGGCTCAAACTCTTCGAGCAAAAAAGGAATCTGACAATGAGCTCCTCCAAAAGGTGGTAGAGCAACTTCAGCTTCTCAAACAAGTTATTCCTGAGACTCCGGAACCTCCTGAGACTCCGGAACCTACTCCGGAAGCAGTTTCTAATCCCACTATTACTGCTCCTCCTCCTCCTCCAAAAACTCGTACTTCTACTCGTAATACCTCTACTTCTTTAAATAATATTGAAGATGGTAAGGTTGAGTCTGATTCTGATATTCAATCTATGAAGTCTGACGTTCAATCTATCAAAAGTATTCCGGTCAATACTGTCATTCACAATTCTAAGAATCAGTGGAGAAAAGAAACCAAGCTCTACTATCCTAGAGCTACTGCTCCTGATCTTCTTTTAGAAGAATCTTCAAACTTCAAAAGCTTCAGTGCCAACAATGTCTATGAATGGAATATTGATGGTGAAAACGAGTATGGCATCACCAAAATCCTCCAAAATATGACTATGGTAGCCACTGCCTATGTTACCGCCAACAATTGTCCTGAATCTCTTATCGTTGAAGTCTTGGTTGCTGGTTTCTGTGGCCAGCTCAAAGGTTGGTGGGATAATTATCTCACTCAAGACGAGAAGGATCAGATCTTAACTGCTGTCAAGACGGATGAAGAAGGTAATCCTATCATGGAAGATGGCAAATTCATCTCTGATGGTGTCAACTCCTTAATCTTTACCATAGTCCAACATTTTGTTGGAGATCCTTCCCTCATCAAGGACAGATCTGGTGATCTTTTGTCCAATCTTAAGTGCAAATCTTTGGGTGATTTCAGGTGGTATAAGGATACCTTCCTGACCAGGGTTTACAGCCGTGAAGACAGCCAACAAGCCTTCTGGAAAGAGAAATTCCTGGCCGGTCTTCCTAAATCTTTTGGCGACAAAGTTCGTGAAAAACTTAGAAGCCAAAATCCGGGGGGAGAAATCCCATATCATACCCTTAGTTATGGACAGCTCATAGCTATCATTCAAAGAGTTGCTCTCAAAATCTGTCAAGATGACAAAATCCAACAGCAACTCACTAAGGAGAAATCTCAGAATCGCAGAGATTTGGGTACCTTCTGCGAACAATTTGGTATTCAGGGTTGTCCCAAGAAACCTAAACCCAGAAAGCATGATCCTCCTCCCAAACAACAATGGAGAAAAAGATCTAGCAGAAATGATCATAGGAAGCCCAAACCTAGATCTAAACCTTATTCTGCTCAAACCCCAAAGAACCCTCCTGAGACTAGACCCTCTCAAGGAAAAGATGTTACCTGCTACAACTGCGGCAAGCCGGGCCATATTAGCAGGTATTGCAGACTTAAAAGGAGAATCTCTGAGCTTCATCTTGAACCGGAGATTGAAGACAAGATCAATAATCTTCTCATTCAAACTTCTGATGAAGAAGAATCTAATCCTTCGGATTCTGAGGTCTCTGAAGACCTAAATCAAATCCAGAATGATGATTCTCAATCATCATCTTCCGTCAATACCTTGTCCATCAACACTTTAACCAATGAACAAGATCTACTCTTCAGGGCCATTAATTCTATCCCTGATCCTGAGGAAAAGAAAATCTACTTGGAACGCCTCAGGTCTACTCTTGAAGATAGGCCTCCCAAAAGTCCTATAACCACCAATAAATTCAATCTTAGAGATACTTTCAAGCGTCTTGAGAAATCTACGGTCAAGCCCGTCACTATTCAAGACCTTCAATTTGAAGTCAATTCCCTCAAGACTGAGGTCAAAAGTCTCAAGCAAATCCAAAAAAGTCAGCAACTTATTTTGGAGAAACTGACTAAAAATTATGAGGAAGATGATTCTTCTATACCTGATTCCAATCCTGCTCCTAACGACAATTGCGAGGACTTTCTGGAAAATATTAACCAGGTCATCATTCAGAAATTCTTCATCCATGTCAAAATCCTCATAGGAGATTTTGTTCTCGAAATCCCTGCCCTCTTTGACACAGGGGCAGATTCCAGTTGTATCTCGGAGGGACTCATTCCCACCAGATATTTTGAGAAAACAACTGAGAAGCTCAGCGCTGCTGAAGGATCTAGACTAAAGATCAAGTATAAAATCCCCTCAGCTATCATAAAAAATGGTAGTCTTGAAATCGAAACTCCATTTCTGTTAGTCAGAAATTTGAGTCAAAAAATCATTATAGGGACCCCTTTCATTAAGAAACTCTTCCCCTATAATACTGACGAAAACGGCATCACTGTTCAGCATCTTGGACAACCTATCTTGTTCAAATTCTCTGAACCTCCCATAGATAAGACTTTGAACGTCATATCCTACAAGGAGAAGCAGATCAACTTCCTCAAGGAAGAAATCTCTTACAGAACCATTAAGGATCAATTGCAACAACCTTCTGTTAAATCAAGGATTGAGAATATTTTGGAAAATATTCAATCCAGCATCTGTTCTGATCTACCCAACGCTTTTTGGGAAAGGAGGAGCCATATGGTGGAACTTCCTTATGAAAAAGATTTTTCAGACAAACAGATACCAACCAAGGCCAGGCCTATTCAAATGAATGAAGAACTTCTTCATTTCTGCCAAAAGGAAATCAATGATCTCCTTGAAAAGAAACTTATTCGCAGGAGTAAGAGCCCTTGGTCCTGTGCAGCCTTCTATGTCAACAAACAAGCTGAGATAGAACGGGGAACCCCTAGGCTGGTTATTAACTACAAACCTCTCAATCAAGCCCTTTGTTGGATTAGATATCCTATCCCCAACAAGAAAGATCTCTTAGCCAGACTGCATGATGCTAAGGTCTTTTCAAAATTCGACATGAAATCTGGATTCTGGCAAATCCAATTGCAAGAGAAGGATAGGTATAAAACTGCTTTTACTGTTCCTTTTGGGCAGTATGAGTGGAACGTTATGCCTTTTGGGCTAAAGAACGCCCCATCTGAATTCCAAAGGATTATGAACGAAATCTTCAATCCTTATTCCAAATTCACTATTGTCTACATTGACGATGTTCTAATCTTTTCCCAAACTTTAGATCAACATTTCAAACATCTCAATACGTTCATCTCTGTAATCAAAAGGAATGGCTTGGCTGTATCCAAGACAAAGGTCAGTTTGTTCCAAACCAAAATCAGATTCCTTGGTCACAACATCCACCAAGGAACCATCATTCCTATCAATAGAGCCATCGAGTTCACGGATAAATTCCCTGATCAAATCATTGACAAAACCCAACTATAAAGATTCCTGGGTTGTCTCAATAATGTTGCGGACTTCTGTCCTTAACTCAGTACCATAATCAAACCCCTTCATGATAGACTCAAGAAGGATCCTCCACCTTGGTCCGATATTCATACCAATGTGGTCAAACAAATCAAACTTCGTGTCAAGAATCTCCCTTGTCTTTATCTCCCTAATCCTCAAGCTTTCAAAATTATTGAAACTGATGCCTCTGATATTGGCTTTGGTGGTATTTTGAAACAAAAAGTTTTTGACAAGGAACAAATTATTGCTTTTACTTCAAAACATTGGAATCCTGCTCAACAGAATTATTCTACTGTCAAAAAAGAAGTTTTAGCAATCGTTTTATCTATTTCAAAATTTCAATCTGATTTGATTAATCAAAAATTCTTAGTCCGTGTAGACTGCAAATCTGCGAAAGAAATCTTACAAAAAGATGTCAAAAACTTAGCTTCAAAACATATCTTTGCCAGATGGCAAGCTATTTTAAGCGTTTTTGACTTCGATATTGAATATATAAAAGGATCTAACAATTCTCTCCCTGATTTTCTTACTCGTGAATATTTGCAGGGAAGAACCTAACATGGCCTCCAGAGGCCCCTCCTCCTCCTCCTCCTCACGAGGAAGAGGCAAAAGTAAAGGTATTGTAATCTCTGACCCTTTAATCTTATCTGAGCCCACTGCTCACCAATCTGGACCCACTGTCCAAAAAATTGAGCCCACTGCTCAGACCCAATCTTCCCAACCAAAACAAACTAAAGCAGATTATGCTTTATCCATCCCAACACTCCTTGCCTTCAAACAAGCAGGCTTAGATGAAATACCTCAAGGCCTCACCAAACTTCCAAATAAATCTTGGGCCAGCATCGCCGACAAAGATGATGACCAAGAAATTCAATCCCTCCAAGCTTTTATTGATAGAACCAGAAGCTTAGCAACTTATGATGGGAAAAAACCTGTTATTGTTGCCCAACCTAGCCCAGTTGCCCGACCTAACCCAAATTCAGGTTACTTGGCTAAAGCAGATATGAAATTCCAAACCTTCATCGAACCAGAATGGTGGGACAATTCTAGAGGAGTTAACCTGGCCAATAAAATTGGTACCAAGCTCTTCCCAAGTCATCTTGATCCCACTCACCCAATCAAAAACCAAAGAGTCTATGAGTTTATTTTGGTTGACACAAACAGTGTGGAAATCAAACATTTTAGGGATAAAAATGATAATTCCCTAATTACCCATTCTACACTACAAATCCTCCGTGTCCTTCGTCCCAATGACTTTGGACCAAATCCAAACAGTTACAAAAAGTTCTCACAGAATTTCGACCCAGTTGGTTTTAATTATTGGGACTATATCAGGGCTTGGGATAATATAATCCTTGGTCTGCAAAACAAAAGTTTCAAACATTCTTGGCTCATTTATTTTAAATGGACCAACAAATATTCTTTTCCAAATTGGTTTCATTCATGGTGGAGCTTTTTTGGACCTACAGCTGAAATTTTCCCCTCTGAAGTTCTTGAGGGATACAATCACTTCATTAAACACTGGAACAAAGAGTTGAACAATTATCCAGATTGTTTAAACTTTTTTACAATCTTTTCCCTCTCTTGGGTGTTCTCTTGGCGTTATGGTCTTAAGACCAAAACCCAACCAATCCTTTACAAACAGGCTCTCATCAAATGGTGGAAAATCTTTGATGCGACAAAAGCCCACAAAGAAAATGTGAGCCAATGGTTCAAAACCAATCAGAAATATCTCAAGCATGCAAGTCCACAGACTAGTCTCTTGCTAAACCAAAAGGCCCACATCACAGCGGCCCTTGCAGGAGCTTCAACAGAAGAAGACTTGCTGAGAAACCTTCAATCTGCTCTTCAATTATTGAAGGAGCCAATCGAGCAGGCCTCATCCTCAAAGGCCCCTCAACTCAAAATCACCGACCAGTCGTCCTCATTTGGGTCAGACTTTGTCCATGAATCTACAGAATCAGATGATGAAGACTTCTGCTAAAGTTGTTTTGTCGTCTTGCAATCATTCAATTTTGTAATAATTATATCCATTATTGTAATCCACTGTAGCAATAGTAGAACTTTTTACTGTAGCAAATAGTGCCCGTCAAATAGTACCGTCTACCGGAACTATTCAACCGGAACTATTTAAACAGTGACCAATTTTTCCCTTTAAATAGGCATCTTCTGAGCTTTGTTAATCAGAGTTTGGTAAGAGCTTAGACAGAGAGTTTAGAGAGATAAACACTAGAGAGAGAACCTCTTGTAAGTTCTCCTTCAGTTTTTCTTTCTTCAATCTTTCAATTCTGTAAAAGTTTTCCCTCAGTTTTTAATCTATCTATGTAATATTTTGTTTTATATTTCCGTTCATGGAAGGCTGAGCCTCCTGTTTTAATTCCTGTCTTTATTTCTGCAATTTAATTTCCTGCAAGAAGCCCCTCCGTGGTGGCGTCCTACTTCTCTTTTTAATCCTCTTCTTCTCATCCCCCTCCTTCTGCTTCCGACCCCCTCTTGGTATCAGAGCCTGATGGGGAAGTAGGAACATGCTAAATATGTTAGATATAAGTTATTTCTCTGTTCTGTTCTTATATAATTAAGCACTATGGTCGGGATCTAGACTGGTAGTACACTTTGAACTAAACTAAAATGAAAGCTCTTTTGAAAACCTTCTAGGATTATTACTATTCAGACTTATGATCATCTCTGCAGCGGAGGCGTTGAAGGCAGTAAGTCCCTGTGTGGCAGTAAGTCTATATTGGCCATACTACAGACATGTTATTAAGTTCTGAATATTTTTAATGTCCTTGTTTAGTTTCTTTTTGTGGTGGCTTAAGTCTGATCCAGATCTATACTGCTCAACTATTAAGAACAACGCAGAACCTAACTTATATTTCTAATTTATTTATCTGTTTCTATAGAACCAGGTGATGGCGATGATACTTACGGGTGAGGAAGATCTATCTTTCTTGATGCTTCGCTCTTTCTCTTCTAAGCTTTCTTTCAGATCTTCCCAACCCTCTTCTTCTTCTATCGATCATCCTCATCAATCCAATCAATTATCCAAATCTGTCTTCAAAGAAGAAATTCATTTTGAAGATATCAATCAAGATCTTGACAACTGGGAAATTCCAAAAATTTCTCATGCTGAGATCTACAAACCAAACGGATCCTTTTTCAAACGATCAGATTTCATTATCAAAACCGTTGAGCAAACCTACAAGCTCAGATCTGATGATGAAGAAATCCATCTGCTTTCCGAGAAAAGCATCAAAGAACATATCAGCAAGAACTTCAACTATCTTCATATAGGTAGTGTTCAAGTTGGTCTTAAACCCCTAACCAGGAAATCTCTTGACATCGCTGTACTCCTTTGTCTTAGGGATGTTAGACATAATCAATTCCATGACTCCCTCTTAGGAACGGTTGAAACCAGCCTGAGTAATGGACCAATCTTTTTCAATTGCTTCCCAGATCTAACTGTTAGTCTGGAAGATAAAAACATCCTTGATGTCCTCTTCCTAAATATCAAGCTTCACGGCCTTGATATGAAGGAGGATTCCATTCCCATCTCCTTAATCTACAGGGTTCAATACAAGGTAATGAACTCCATCAAATCTTATTTCTTGCGAACCAATTGTGAGAAATCCGGGGAAACAACTCTTTTCCTTACAGATTATGATAAGGCAAACGTTATTGTTCCCAAAACCATCCAATGGAGTGATATCACCCTTCCAGAAAAATGGTCTTTGGAAAAGGCAACTCCAGCCCAACCTGTTGAAACTCCTGAGTTTCGTGAAATCATCCAACACCAATCTGGCCAAGTAGATCTCATCTTTGATAGGAGAAATTCCTTCTCTATCCCTAGATCTATTAGGACCTCTGATTTCCAATCTGCCATGTCCAGAAGATCTTTTTCTATGACTAGAAGGAACCAACCCGAGTCTAGCGCTCGACCTTCCCTCTCTCATGACGGATCTACTATCCATTTGGCTGGATATGTCAATACCACTCCTGTCAAGACTACCTATGACAAGGGTGATGAAGATCATCAATCCACCTTATCTCCAACGTATTCTTCTCTAGAAACCCCTGGAGAAACTTCTGATTTCATTGGAGCAATCACTACTGAATTCGTCATCGACAAAGGAAGTATCAAGGCAGATTTCTACTCTGACCGATGGACTCAGCAAAGAAAATGGTTCTTTGCAAAGTATCAGGGTGAAAAGAGAAAGAAGATCCAAGAAAAATTCTATGGGTTCCTTGAGAAAACCCAGCAAAACATCTTCTTTTTTGAATGGTTTCAAGATTATGCCAACAAGAATTGGAAATCTTACCCCTTCCAAATTGACATGGTTAAATGGCAGCATAAGGATGGAAAAGAAACCCTTTCTAACCTGCCACCTAAAACTCCTTTCCTTCTTAAAGGAGCTCAATCTACACCTGTCCTAGCTTCTCCCTTCAAGACTAGGAAAGAAGAAGGTGATGTCACTGGTAAAGACATCAAAGACCTCATGGAACAATCCAATTATACCAATAAGTATCTTCAAATTCTTGGAGAATCCCAAGTGCAGGATTCCTCTTCCAGGAAAGGAAAAGAAAAGGTCAAGATTGAACCTTCCTCTTCTAATCCTGATATCCCTAAAGGATGTCAACTTGAGAAACCTCTTTTCAAACCTTTTCAAATCAGTAGCCGTTCCAGACACTCGGCTCAAACTCTTCGGGCTAAAAAGGAATCTGACAATGAGCTCCTCCAAAAGGTGGTTGAGCAACTTCAGCTTCTCCAACAAGTTGTCCCGGAAACGCCAACACCAACCCCGGAACCAACTTCTGAAACTATTTCCGATCCTACTGTTTCGGCTCCTGCTCCTCCTAAAGAGACTTTAATCCGCCGAACTTCTACTCGTAATACCTCTACTTCTTTAAACAATATTGAAGATGGTAAGGTTGAGTCTGATTCTGATATTCAATCTGATGATCAAACTGTCAAAAGTGTTCCTATCAACACTGTCATTCACAATTCTAGGAATCAGTGGAGAAAAGGGACCAAACTCTATTATCCTAGAGCTACTGCTCCTGATCTTCTTTTAGAAGAATCCTCAAACTTCAAAAGCTTCAGCGCCAACAATGTCTATGAATGGAATATTGATGGTGAAAATGAGTATGGTATCACCAAAATCCTCCAAAATATGACTATGGTAGCCACAGCCTATGTTACCGCCAATAGTTGCCCTGAATCTCTTATTGTCGAATTCTAGGTTGCTGGTTTCTGTGGCCAGCTCAAAGGATGGTGGGATAATTATCTCACTGAAGACGAGAAGAATCAGATCTTGACTGCTATCAAGACTGATGAAGAAGGTAATCCTATCATCGAAGATGGAAAATTCATTCCTGATGCTGTCAACTCCTTAATCTTTACCATAGCCCAACACTTTGTTGGAGATCCTTCCCTCATCAAGGATAGATCTGGTGATCTTTTGTCCAATCTGAAGTGTAAATCTTTTGGTGATTTTAGATGGTATAAGGATACCTTCTTGACCAGGGTTTACACCCGAGAAGACAGCCAACAAGCTTTCTGGAAAGAGAAATTCCTGGCCGGTCTTCCTAAATCTTTTGGCGACAAAGTTCGTGAGAAACTTAGAAGCCAAAATCCGGGGGGAAAAATCCCTTATCATACCCTTAGTTATGGACAGCTCATAGCTATCATTCAAAGAGTTGCTCTCAAAATCTGTCAGGACGATAAAATCCAACAGCAACTCACTAAGGAGAAGTCTCAGAATCGCAGGGATTTGGGTACTTTCTGCGAACAATTTGGTATTCAAGGTTGTCCCAAGAAACCTAAACCCAGAAAGCAAGATTCTCCTCCCAAACAGCAATGGAGAAAGAGATCTAGCAGGAATGATCATAGGAAACCCAAGCCTAGATCCAAACCCCAATCTTCGCAAATTCCAAAAAACCCTCCTGAGACTAGACCCTCTCAAGGAAAAGATGTTACCTGCTACAACTGCGGCAAGCCGGGCCATATTAGCAGGTATTGCAGACTCAAAAAGAGAATCTCTGAGCTTCATCTTGAACCTGAGATCGAAGACAAGATCAACAATCTTCTCATTCAAACTTCTGATGAAGAAGAATCTAATCCTTCGGATTATGAGGTCTCTGAAGACCTAAATCAATTTCAAAATGATGATTCTCAATCATCATCCTCCGTCAATACCTTGTCTATCAACACTTTGACCAATGAACAAGATCTACTCTTCAGGGCCATTAATTCTATCCCTGATCCTGAGGAAAAGAAAATCTATTTGGAACGCCTCAGGTCTACTCTTGAAGATAGGCCTCCCAAAAGTCCTATAACCACTAATAAATTCAATCTTAGAGATACTTTCAAGCGTCTTGAGAAATCTACGGTCGAGCCCGTCACTATTCAAGACCTCCAATCTGAAGTCAATTCCCTTAAGACTGAGGTTAAAAGCCTCAAACAAATCCAAAGCAGTCAGCAGCTTATTTTGGAGAAACTGACTAGAAATTATGAGGAAGATGATTCTTCTGTACCTGATTCCAATCGAGCTCCTAACGACAACTGCGAGGACTTTCTGGAAAATATTAACCAGGTCACCATTCAGAAATTCTTCATCCATGTCAAAATCCTCATAGGTGATTTTATTCTCGAAATCCCTGCCCTCTTTGACACAGGAGCAGATTCCAGTTGTATTTCGGAGGGACTCATTCCCACCAGATATTTTGAGAAAACAACTGAGAAGCTCAGCGCTGCCGAAGGATCTAGACTAAAAATCAAGTATAAAATCCCCTCAGCTATCATAAAAAATGGTAGTCTTGAAATCGAAACTCCATTTCTGTTAGTCAGAAATTTGAGTCAAAAAATCATTATAGGGACCCCTTTCATTAAGAAGCTCTTCCCCTATAATACTGACGTAGATGGCATTACTGTCCAGCACCTTGGACAACCGATTTTATTCAAATTCTCTGAACCGCCCATAGAAAAGACTTTGAATGTCATATCCTACAAGGAGAAGCAGGTTAACTTCCTCAAGGAAGAAATCTCTTACAAAACCATTGAGGTTCAATTGCAACAACCTTCTGTCAAATCAAGGATTGAGAATATTTTGGAAGGTATTCAATCTAACATCTGTTCTGATCTACCCAACACCTTTTGGGAAAGGAAGAGCCATATGGTGGAACTTCCTTATGAAAAAGATTTTTCAGACAAACAGATTCCAACCAAGGCTAGGCCTATTCAAATGAATGAAGAACTTCTTCATTTCTGCCAAAAGGAGATTAATGATCTTCTTGAAAAGAAGCTTATTCGCAGGAGTAAGAGCTCTTGGTCCTGTGCAGCCTTCTGTGTCAACAAGCAAGCTGAGATAGAACGTGGAACCCCTAGGGTTGTCATCAACTACAAACCTCTCAATCAAGCTCTTTGTTGGATTAGATATCCTATTCCCAACAAGAAAGATCTCCTGGCTAGGCTTCATGACGCCAAGATCTTTTCAAAATTCGACATGAAGTCTGGATTTTGGCAAATCCAATTACAAGAAAAGGATAGGTATAAAACTGCTTTTACTGTTCCTTTTGGGCAGTATGAGTGGAACGTTATGCCTTTTGGGCTAAAGAACGCCCCATCTGAATTCCAAAGGATAATGAACGAAATCTTCAATCCTTATTCCAAATTCACTATTGTCTACATTGACGATGTTCTAATCTTTTCCCAAACTTTAGATCAACATTTCAAACATCTTAATACGTTCATTTCTGTTATCAAAAGGAATGGCTTGGCTGTATCCAAGACAAAGGTCAATTTGTTCCAAACCAAAATCAGATTCCTTGGTCACAACATCCACCAAGGAACCATCATTCCTATCAATAGAGCCATCGAGTTCACTGACAAATTCCCTGATCAAATCATTGACAAAACCCAACTACAAAGATTCCTGGGTTGTCTCAATTATGTTGCGGACTTCTGTCCTCAACTCAGTACCATAATCAAACCCCGTCATGATAGACTCAAGAAGGATCCTCCACCTTGGTCCGATATTCATACCAATGTGGTCAAACAAATCAAACTTCGTGTCAAGAATCTCCCTTGTCTTTATCTCCCTAATCCTCAAGCTTTCAAAATTATTGAAACTGATGCCTCTGATATTGGCTTTGGTGGTATTTTGAAACAAAAGGTTTTTGACAAGGAACAAATTATTGCTTTTACTTCAAAACATTGGAATCCTGCTCAGCAGAATTATTCTACTGTCAAAAAAGAAGTTTTAGCAATCGTTTTATCTATTTCAAAATTTCAATCTGATTTGATTAATCAAAAATTCTTAGTCCGTGTGGACTGCAAATCTGCGAAAGAAATCTTACAAAAAGATGTCAAAAACTTAGCTTCAAAACATATCTTTGCCAGATGGCAAGCTATTTTAAGTGTTTTTGACTTTGATATTGAATATATAAAAGGATCTACCAATTCTCTCCCTGATTTTCTTACTCGTGAATATTTGCAGGGAAGAACCTAACATGGCCTCCAGAGGCCCCTCCTCCTCCTCCTCACGAGGAAGAGGCAAAAGCAGAGAAAGGAATAAAGGTATTGTAATCTCTGACCCTTTAATCTTATCTGAGCCCACTGCTCACCAATCTGGACCCACTGTCCAAAAAATTGAGCCCACTGCTCAGACCCAATCTTCCCAACCAAAACAAACTAAAGCAGATTATGCTTTATCCATCCCAACACTTCTTGCCTTCAAACAAGCAGGCTTAGATGAAATACCTCAAGGCCTCACCAAACTTCCAAATAAATCTTGGGCCAGCATCGCCGACAAAGATGATGACCAAGAAATTCAATGCCTCCAAGCTTTTATTGATAGAACCAGAAGCTTAGCAACTTATGATGGGAAAAAACCTGTTGTTGTTGCCCAACCTAGCCCAGTTGCCCGACCTAGCCCAAATTCAGGTTACTTGGCTAAAGCAGATATGAAATTCCAAACCTTCATCGAACCAGAATGGTGGGACAATTCTGGAGGAGTTAACCTGGCCAATAAAATTGGTACCAAGCTCTTCCCAAGTCATCTTGATCCCACTCACCCAATCAAAAACCAAAGAGTCTATGAGTTTATTTTGGTTGACACAAACAGTGTGGAAATCAAACATTTTAGGGATAAAAATGATAATTCCCTAATTACCCATTCTACACTACAAATCCTCCGTGTCCTTCGTCCTAATGACTTTGGACCAAATCCAAACAGTTACAAAAAGTTCTCCCAGAATTTCGACCCAGTTGGTTTTAATTATTGGGACTATATCAGGGCCTGGGATAATATAATCCTTGGTCTGCAAAACAAAAGTTTCAAACATTCTTGGCTCATTTATTTTAAATGGACCAACAAATATTCTTTTCCAAATTGGTTTCATTCATGGTGGAGCTTCTTTGGACCTACAGCTGAAATTTTCCCCTCTGAAGTTCTTGAGGGATACAATCACTTCATTAAACACTGGAACAAAGAGTTGAACAATTATCCAGATTGTTTAAACTTTTTTACAATCTTTTCCCTCTCTTGGGTGTTCTCTTGGCGTTATGGTCTTAAGACCAAAACCCAACCAATCCTTTACAAACAGGCTCTCATCAAATGGTGGAAAATCTTTGATGCGACAAAAGCCCACAAAGAAAATGTGAGCCAATGGTTCAAAACCAATCAGAAATATCTCAAGCATGCAAGTCCACAGACTAGTCTCTTGCTAAACCAAAAGGCCCACATCACAGCGGCCCTTGCAGGAGCTTCAACAGAAGAAGACTTGCTGAGAAACCTTCAATCTGCTCTTCAATTATTTAAGGAGCCAATCGAGCAGGCCTCATCCTGAAAGGCCCCTCTACTCAAAATCACCGACCAGTCGTCCTCATTTGGGTCAGACTTTGCCCATGAATCTACAGAATCAGATGATGAAGACTTCTGCTAAAGTTGTTTTGTCGTCTTGCAATCATTCAATTTTGTAATAATTCTATCTATTATTGTAATCCACTGTAGCAACAGTAGAACTTTTTACTGTAGCAAATAGTGCCCGTCAAATAGTACCGTCTACCGGAACTATTCAACCGGAACTATTCAAACAGTGTTCAATCTTTTCTTTAAATAGGCTCATTCTGAACCTTGTTAATCATAGTTTGGTAGAGCTTAGATAGAGAGTTTAGAGAGAGAAACACTGAGAGAATTCCTTCTGTAAGTTCTCCTTCAGTTTTCCTTTCTTTCAATCTTTTCAGTTTTTAAGTTTCAGTTTTTCAGTTTTTAAGTTTCAGTTTTTCAGTTTTTAAGTTTCAGTTTTGTAATCTATGTTTATGTAATATATATCTTGTTCAAGTTTTATTTTTCTGTTTATGGAAGGCTGAGCCTCCTGTTTTAATTCCTGTTTTTAATTTCTGCAATTTAATTTTCTGCAAAAAGCCCCTCCGTGGTGGCGTCCTACTTCTCTTAATCCTCTTCTCATCCCCCTCCTTCTGCTTCCGACCCCCTCTTGGTATCAGAGCCTGATGGGGAAGTAGGAACATGCTAAATATGTTAGATATAAGTTATTTCTCTGTTCTGTTCTTATATAATTAAGCACTATGGTCGGGATCTGGACTGGTAGTACACTTTGAACTAAACTAAAATGAAAGCTCTTTTGAAAACCTTCTAGGATTATTACTATTCAGACTTATGATCATCTCTGTAGCGGAGGCGTTGAAGGCAGTAAGTTATTTCTCTGTGGTGGAACTTCCTTATGAAAAAGATTTTTCAGACAAACAGATTCCAACCAAGGCTAGGCCTATTCAAATGAATGAAGAACTTCTTCATTTCTGCCAAAAGGAAATCAATGATCTCCTTGAAAAGAAACTTATTCGCAGGAGTAAGAGCCCTTGGTCCTGTGCAGCCTTCTATGTCAACAAACAAGCTGAGATAGAACGGGGAACCCCTAGGCTGGTTATTAACTACAAACCTCTCAATCAAGCCCTTTGTTGGATTAGATATCCTATCCCCAACAAGAAAGATCTCTTAGCCAGACTGCATGATGCTAAGGTCTTTTCAAAATTCGACATGAAATCTGGATTCTGGCAAATCCAATTGCAAGAGAAGGATAGGTATAAAACTGCTTTTACTGTTCCTTTTGGGCAGTATGAGTGGAACGTTATGCCTTTTGGGCTAAAGAACGCCCCATCTGAATTCCAAAGGATTATGAACGAAATCTACAATCCTTATTCCAAATTCACTATTGTCTACATTGACGATGTTCTAATCTTTTCCCAAACTTTAGATCAACATTTCAAACATCTCAATACGTTCATCTCTGTAATCAAAAGGAATGGCTTGGTTGTATCCAAGACAAAGGTCAGTTTGTTCCAAACCAAAATCAGATTCCTTGGTCACAACATCCACCAAGGAACCATCATTCCTATCAATAGAGCCATCGAGTTCACGGATAAATTCCCGGATCAAATCATTGATAAAACCCAACTACAAAGATTCCTGGGTTGTCTCAATAATGTTGCGGACTTCTGTCCTTAACTCAGTACCATAATCAAACCCCTTCATGATAGACTCAAGAAGGATCCTCCACCTTGGTCCGATATTCATACCAATGTGGTCAAACAAATCAAACTTCGTGTCAAGAATCTCCCTTGTCTTTATCTCCCTAATCCTCAAGCTTTCAAAATTATTGAAACTGATGCCTCTGATATTGGCTTTGGTGGTATTTTGAAACAAAAGGTTTTCGACAAGGAACAAATTATTGCTTTTACTTCAAAACATTGGAATCCTGCTCAACAGAATTATTCTACTGTCAAAAAAGAAGTTTTAGCAATCGTTTTATCTATTTCAAAATTTCAATCTGATTTGATTAATCAAAAATTCTTAGTCCGTGTAGACTGCAAATCTGCGAAAGAAATCTTACAAAAGGATGTCAAAAACTTAGCTTCAAAACATATCTTTGCCAGATGGCAAGCTATTTTAAGCGTTTTTGACTTCGATATTGAATATATAAAAGGATCTAACAATTCTCTCCCTGATTTTCTTACTCGTGAATATTTGCAGGGAAGAACCTAACATGGCCTCCAGAGGCCCCTCCTCCTCCTCCTCCTCACGAGGAAGAGGCAAAAGTAAAGGTATTGTAATCTCTGACCCTTTAATCTTATCTGAGCCCACTGCTCACCAATCTGGACCCACTGTCCAAAAAATTGAGCCCACTGCTCAGACCCAATCTTCCCAACCAAAACAAACTAAAGCAGATTATGCTTTATCCATCCCAACACTCCTTGCCTTCAAACAAGCAGGCTTAGATGAAATACCTCAAGGCCTCACCAAACTTCCAAATAAATCTTGGGCCAGCATCGCCGATAAAGATGATGACCAAGAAATTCAATCCCTCCAAGCTTTTATTGATAGAACCAGAAACTTAGCAACTTATGATGGGAAAAAACCTGTTATTGTTGCCCAACTAGCCCAGTTGCCCGACCTAACCCAAATTCAGGTTACTTGGCTAAAGAAGATATGAAATTCCAAACCTTCATCGAACCAGAATGGTGGGACAATTCTGGAGGAGTTAACCTGGCCAATAAAATTGGTACCAAGCTCTTCCCAAGTCATCTTGATCCCACTCACCCAATCAAAAACCAAAGATTCTATGAGTTTATTTTGGTTGACACAAACAGTGTGGAAATCAAACATTTTAGGGATAAAAATGATAATTCCCTAATTACCCATTCTACACTACAAATCCTCCGTGTCCTTCGTCCCAATGACTTTGGACCAAATCCAAACAGTTACAAAAAGTTCTCCCAGAATTTCGACCCAGTTGGTTTTAATTATTGGGACTATATCAGGGCTTGGGATAATATAATCCTTGGTCTGCAAAACAAAAGTTTCAAACATTCTTGGCTCATTTATTTTAAATGGACCAACAAATATTCTTTTCCAAATTGGTTTCATTCATGGTGGAGCTTTTTTGGACCTACAGCTGAAATTTTCCCCTCTGAAGTTCTTGAGGGATACAATCACTTCATTAAACACTGGAACAAAGAGTTTGGTAAGAGCTTAGACAGAGAGTTTAGAGAGATAAACACTAGAGAGATAACCTCTTGTAAGTTCTCCTTCAGTTTTTCTTTCTTCAATCTTTCAATTCTGTAAAAGTTTTCCCTCAGTTTTTAATATATCTATGTAATATTTTGTTTTATATTTCCGTTCATGGAAGGCTGAGCCTCCTGTTTTAATTCCTGTCTTTATTTCTGCAATTTAATTTCCTGCAAGAAGCCCCTCCGTGGTGGCGTCCTACTTCTCTTTTTAATCCTCTTCTTCTCATCCCCCTCCTTCTGCTTCCGACCCCCTCTTGGTATCAGAGCCTGATGGGGAAGTAGGAACATGCTAAATATGTTAGATATAAGTTATTTCTCTGTTCTGTTCTTATATAATTAAGCACTATGGTCGGGATCTGGACTGGTAGTACACTTTGAACTAAATATGTTTGATCATTAGATTGAATATCAGAATCAGACTCAACCTTACCATCTTCAATATTGTTTAAAGAAGTAGAGGTATTACGAGTAGAAGTTCGGCGGATTAAAGTCTCTTTAGGAGGAGCAGGAGCCGAAACAGTAGGATCGGAAATAGTTTCAGAAGTTGGTTCCGGGGTTGGTGTTGGCGTTTCCGGGACAACTTGTTTGAGAAGCTGAAGTTGCTCAACCACCTTTTGGAGGAGCTCATTGTCAGATTCCTTTTTAGCCCGAAGAGTTTGAGCCGAGTGTCTGGAACGGCTACTGATTTGAAAAGGTTTGAAAAGAGGTTTCTCAAGTTGACATCCTTTAGGGATATCAGGATTAGAAGAGGAAGGTTCAATCTTGACCTTTTCTTTTCCTTTCCTGGAAGAGGAATCCTGCACTTGGGATTCTCCAAGAATTTGAAGATACTTATTGGTATAATTGGATTGTTCCATGAGGTTTTTGATGTCTTTACCAGTGACATCACCTTCTTCTTTCCTAGTCTTGAAGGGAGAAGCTAGGACAGGTGTAGATTGAGCTCCTTTAAGAAGGAAAGGAGTTTTAGGTGGCAGGTTAGAAAGGGTTTCTTTTCCATCCTTATGCTGCCATTTAACCATGTCAATTTGGAAGGGGTAAGATTTCCAATTCTTGTTGGCATAATCTTGAAACCATTCAAAAAAGAAGATGTTTTGCTGGGTTTTCTCAAGGAACCCATAGAATTTTTCTTGGATCTTCTTTCTCTTTTCACCCTGATACTTTGCAAAGAACCATTTTCTTTGCTGAGTCCATCGGTCAGAGTAGAAATCTGTCTTGATACTTCCTTTGTCGATGACAAATTCAGTAGTGATTGCTCCAATGAAATCAGAAGTTTCTCCAGGGGTTTCTAGAGAAGAATACGTTGGAGATAAGGTGGATTGATGATCTTCATCACCCTTGTCATAGGTAGTCTTGACAGGAGTGGTATTGACATATCCAGCCAAATGGATAGTAGATCCGTCATGAGAGAGGGAAGGTCGAGCGCTAGACTCGGGTTGGTTCCTTCTAGTCATAGAAAAAGATCTTCTGGACATGGCAGATTGGAAATCAGAGGTCCTAATAGATCTAGGGATAGAGAAAGAATTTCTCCTATCAAAGATGAGATCTACTTGGCTAGAATGGTGTTGGACGATTTCACGAAACTCAGGAGTTTCAACAGGTTGGGCTGGAGTTGCCTTTTCCAAAGACCATTTCTCTGGAAGGGTAATATCACTCCATTGGATGGTTTTGGGAACAATAACATTTGCCTTATCATAATCTGTAAGGAAAAGAGTTGTTTCTCCAGATTTTTCACAATTGGTTCGCAAGAAATAAGATTTGATGGAGTTCATTACCTTGTATTGAACCCTGTAGATTAAGGAGATGGGAATGGAATCCTCCTTCATATCAAGGCCGTGAAGCTTGAAATTTAGGAAGAGGACATCAAGGATGTTTTTATCTTCCAGACTAACAGTTAGATCTGGGAAGCAATTGAAAAAGATTGGTCCATTACTCAGGCTGGTTTCAACCGTTCCTAAGAGGGAGTCATGGAATTGATTATGTCTAACATCCCTAAGACAAAGGAGTACAGCGATGTCAAGAGATTTCCTGGTTAGGGGTTTAAGACCAACTTGAACACTACCTATATGAAGATAGTTGAAGTTCTTGCTGATATGTTCTTTGATGCTTTTCTCGGAAAGCAGATGGATTTCTTCATCATCAGATATGAGCTTGTAGGTTTGCTCAACGGTTTTGATAATGAAATCTGATCGTTTGAAAAAGGATCCGTTTGGTTTGTAGATCTCAGCATGAGAAATTTTTGGAATTTCCCAGTTGTCAAGATCTTGATTGATATCTTCAAAATGAATTTCTTCTTTGAAGACAGATTTGGATAATTGATTGGATTGATGAGGATGATCTATAGAAGAAGAAGAGGGTTGGGAAGATCTGAAAGAAAGCTTAGAAGAGAAAGAGCGAAGCATCAAGAAAGATAGATCTTCCTCACCCGTAAGTATCATCGCCATCACCTGGTTCTATAGAAACAGATAAATAAATTAGAAATATAAGTTATGTTCTGTATTGTTCTTAATAGTTGAGCAGTATAAATCTGGATCAGACTTAAGCCACCACAAAAAGAAACTAAACAAGGACATTAAAAATATTCAGAATTAAAAAACATGTCTGTAGTATGGCCAATATAGACTTACTGCCACACAGGGACTTACTGCCTTCAACGCCTCCGCTACAGAGATGATCATAAGTCTGAATAGTAATAATCCTAGAAGGTTTTCAAAAGAGCTTTCATTTTAGTTTAGTTCAAAGTGTACTACCAGTCCAGATCCCGACCATAGTGCTTAATTATATAAGAACAGAACAGAGAAATAACTTATATCTAACATATTTAGCATGTTCCTACTTCCCCATCAGACTCTGATACAAAGAGGGGGTCGGAAGCAGAAGGAGGGGGATGAGAAGAAGAGGATTAAAAAGAGAAGTAGGACGCCACCACGGAGGGGCTTCTTGCAGGAAATTAAATTGCAGAAATAAAGACAGGAATTAAAACAGGAGGCTCAGCCTTCCATGAACGGAAATATAAAACAAAATATTACATAGATAGATTAAAAACTGAGGGAAAACTTTTACAGAATTGAAAGATTGAAGAAAGAAAAACTGAAGGAGAACTTACAAGAGGTTCTCTCTCTAGTGTTTATCTCTCTAAACTCTCTGTCTAAGCTCTTACCAAACTCTTTGTTCCAGTGTTTAATGAAGTGATTGTATCCCTCAAGAACTTCAGAGGGGAAAATTTCAGCTGTAGGTCCAAAAAAGCTCCACCATGAATGAAACCAATTTGGAAAAGAATATTTGTTGGTCCATTTAAAATAAATGAGCCAAGAATGTTTGAAACTTTTGTTTTGCAGACCAAGGATTATATTATCCCAAGCCCTGATATAGTCCCAATAATTAAAACCAACTGGGTCGAAATTCTGGGAGAACTTTTTGTAACTGTTTGGATTTGGTCCAAAGTCATTGGGACGAAGGACACGGAGGATTTGTAGTGTAGAATGGGTAATTAGGGAATTATCATTTTTATCCCTAAAATGTTTGATTTCCACACTGTTTGTGTCAACCAAAATAAACTCATAGAATCTTTGGTTTTTGATTGGGTGAGTGGGATCAAGATGACTTGGGAAGAGCTTGGTACCAATTTTATTGGCCAGGTTAACTCCTCCAGAATTGTCCCACCATTCTGGTTCGATGAAGGTTTGGAATTTCATATCTGCTTTAGCCAAGTAACCTGAATTTGGGTTAGGTCGGGCAACTGGGCTAGGTTGGGCAACAATAACAGGTTTTTTCCCATCATAAGTTGCTAAGCTTCTGGTTCTATCAATAAAAGCTTGGAGGGATTGAATTTCTTGGTCATCATCTTTGTCGGCGATGCTGGCCCAAGATTTATTTGGAAGTTTGGTGAGGCCTTGAGGTATTTCATCTAAGCCTGCTTGTTTGAAGGCAAGGAGTGTTGGGATGGATAAAGCATAATCTGCTTTAGTTTGTTTTGGTTGGGAAGATTGGGTCTGAGCAGTGGGCTCAATTTTTTGGACAGTGGGTCCAGATTGGTGAGCAGTGGGCTCAGATAAGATTAAAGGGTCAGAGATTACAATACCTTTACTTTTGCCTCTTCCTCGTGAGGAGGAGGAGGAGGAGGGGCCTCTGGAGGCCATGTTAGGTTCTTCCCTGCAAATATTCACGAGTAAGAAAATCAGGGAGAGAATTGTTAGATCCTTTTATATATTCAATATCGAAGTCAAAAACGCTTAAAATAGCTTGCCATCTGGCAAAGATATGTTTTGAAGCTAAGTTTTTGACATCTTTTTGTAAGATTTCTCTCGCAGATTTGCAGTCTACACGGACTAAGAATTTTTGATTAATCAAATCAGATTGAAATTTTGAAATAGATAAAACGATTGCTAAAACTTCTTTTTTGACAGTAGAATAATTCTGTTGAGCAGGATTCCAATGTTTTGAAGTAAAAGCAATAATTTGTTCCTTGTCAAAAACCTTTTGTTTCAAAATACCACCAAAGCCAATATCAGAGGCATCAGTTTCAATAATTTTGAAAGCTTGAGGATTAGGGAGATAAAGACAAGGGAGATTCTTGACACGAAGTTTGATTTGTTTGACCACATTGGTATGAATATCGGACCAAGGTGGAGGATCCTTCTTGAGTCTATCATGAAGGGGTTGTAAGATCAAGTTTTGATCTAGTAGTACAACTCTATGTTTTGATGATTACAAGTTTACCTTTTGATATGAACAATTGTGGTACTCTAACGTGTTTTTCTGAGTGTGCTATTTACAGGCTCTGACCTCAACTCAATCTCACACAAATCAGAAGCACTGTGTATAAAGAGTGACCCAAGCAACGCTTTCGCATTCACCATGTTCAGTATGAACAGTGGAAAAGCTTCAGAAGTTCTGAAGCTATACAAACTCTGATGTGGACTCAGTCACTAGAAGCTCTGAAGATCCAGAAAGTCTGATAACCAAGAAACACTGAAGGCTCAGATATTCTGATGGTGTAGAAGACTCTGAAGATCCAGAAGCTGATTAGTGAAACTCTGATGTCCAGAAGCAAGATACTCTGAAGACCATGTTCTTCCCTCTGAGTTCAGAATCAGAAGAAACAAGGTCAGAGGATCTGGGCTTTCCCTCTGACTCTGATCAACCGGCTTCACAAGTTCCAATATGAAGCATTCCCCTGATCAGAAGTCTCCTAGGTTTAAAGGTCGCGTCGCTATCCCAGTACAAAAGCAACTGTACCTTCCTGACGACCTACCTAACGTTCTCAGCCACAGCAGAAGCTGGATTTTCCAGAACTGCCCTCCAACGGTAGCATTTCCCATGCATCGCTCAACCCTAATCCTTGGAGTATATAAAGAGGCTGAAGACTGAAAGAAACGGCTAGAAGAAGCATTCACATACGCAAGACATATTCAAAATCTTCTAAGTTTTCTTTCATCTGAAATTCATTGAGTTTACTATTAGCTTTTTAGAAGCAAATCTCTTGTAAACAATTCTTTGATAAACAGTTTGTTTAGTTCCTTTAGGAGATCAAGGTTGATCGGATCCTAGAGAAGACTAAGAGAGTGAATCTTAGTGTGAGCGAAGTCAGTGTAATTGTTAGTCACTTGTAGGTTTCAAGTGCAGTTGTAACTCTTACCTGATTAGTGGATTGCCTTCATTCTAAGAAGGAAGAAATCACCTTAACGGGTGGACTGGAGTAGCTTGAGTGATTTATCAAGTGAACCAGGATAAAATCCTTGTGTGTTTTTCTATCTCTTATCTTTAGCACTTAAGTTCTCGAAAGATTTGTCAAAATCTTTAAGGTGGAAGTTTTATACTGAAAACGTTATTCAAACCCCCCCCTTTCTACCGTTTTTCATACCTTCAATTGGTATCAGAGCGCAAGTTCTGATTACCACACCTAACAGTGTTCAGTGATCCGGGCCGGTGTGAAAAACAATGGCTGCCACCACCAGTGAAACTCAAAGAGATGGTTACAATGCAAAGCCTCCTATGTTCGACGGTCAAAGGTTCGAATATTGGAAAGATAGACTGGAAAGTTTCTTTCTGGGTTTCGATGCAGATCTCTGGGATATTATTGTGGATGGCTACGAGCGTCCAGTTGATGCAGATGGCAAGAAGATCCCAAGGTCAGAGATGACTGCAGATCAAAAGAAGCTGTACTCACAACATCACAAAGCAAGAGCAATTCTTCTAAGTGCTATTTCCTATGAAGAGTACCAGAAGATTACAGATCGTGAGTTTGCAAAAGGCATTTTCGAATCTCTGAAGATGTCTCATGAAGGAAACAAGAAAGTCAAAGAATCAAAGGCATTGTCTTTGATCCAAAAGTATGAATCCTTCATCATGGAGCCAAATGAGTCCATTGAAGAAATGTTCTCCAGATTTCAGTTGCTTGTAGCTGGCATACGACCTCTCAACAAGAGCTACACAACAAAAGATCATGTCATAAGGGTCATCAGGTGTCTTCCTGAAAGTTGGATGCCTTTGGTGACTTCAATAGAGCTCACGAGAGACGTTGAGAATATGAGTTTAGAAGAACTCATCAGCATTTTGAAATGCCATGAGCTGAAGCGCTCAGAGATGCAAGATCTAAGGAAAAAGTCCATAGCCTTGAAATCTAAATCTGAAAAGGCTAAGGTTGAGAAGTCAAAAGCTCTTCAAGCTGAAGAAGAGGAATCTGAAGAAGCATCAGAAGATTCTGATGAAGATGAGCTGACTCTGATCTCCAAGAGACTCAATCGCATCTGGAAGCACAGGCAGAGCAAATACAAAGGCTCTGGAAAGGCAAGAGGAAAGTCTGAATCCTCAGGTCAGAAGAAGTCCTCACTTAAGGAAGTCACATGCTTTGAGTGCAAAGAGTCAGGGCACTACAAAAGTGACTGTCCAAGATTGAAGAAGGACAAGAAGCCAAAGAAGCACTTCAAGACAAAGAAGAGTCTGATGGTGACATTTGATGAATTAGAGTCAGAGGATGTTGACTCTGATGGTGAAGTCCAAGGACTCATGGCTATTGTCAACGACAAGGAAGCAGAGTCAAAGGGAGCTGTTGACTCTGACTCTGAATCAGAAGGAGATCCTAACTCAGACGATGAAAATGAGGTATTCGCTTCTTTCTCTACCTCTGAACTGAAACATGCTTTGTCTGATATTATGGATAAGTATAACTCCTTATTGTCTAAGCATAAGAAGCTGAAAAAGAACTTATCTGCTGTTTCCAAGACTCCTTCTGAACATGAGAAAATTATTTCTGATTTGAAAAATGATAATCATGCATTGATCAATTCTAACTCTGTGCTTAAGAACCAGATTGCTAAGTTAGAAGAAATTGTTGCCTGTGATGCCTCTGATTGTAGAAATGAATCTAAGTATGAAAAGTCTTTTCAAAGATTCCTAGCTAAAAGCGTGGATAGAAGCTTAATGGCTTCAATGATCTATGGCGTAAGCAGAAATGGAATGCATGGCATTGGCTATTCTAAACCAATTAGAAATGAGCCCTCTGTGTCTAAAGCTAAATCCTTGTATGAATGCTTTGTTCCCTCTGGTACCATATTGCCTGATCCTGTACCTGCTAAAGTTGCTAAAAACCCTCTTAAAAAGGGATCTTTCTCTATGACTAAATATCATGCAAATATTCCTTTAAAATATCATGTTGAGACACCCAAGGTGATCAGAACCTCTGGGGTAACTAACAAGAGAGGACCCAGAAAGTGGGTACCTAAGGACAAGATTATCTATGTTGCAGATATCCTTGATAGCTCCACTGAAACACCAATCATGGTATCTGGACAGTGGATGCTCGCGTCACATGACGGGAGAAAGGCGTATGTTCCGAGAGCTGAAACTTAAGCCTGGAGGCGAAGTTGGCTTTGGAGGAAATGAAAAGGGTAAAATTGTTGGTACTGGTACTATTTGTGTAGATAGTAGTCCATGCATTGATAATGTGTTATTGGTAGACGGCTTAACACATAACTTATTGTCTATAAGTCAATTAGCTGACAAGGGTTATGATGTTATATTCAATCAAAAGTCCTGCCGGGCTGTAAGTCAAATCGATGGCTCTGTTCTGTTTAACAGCAAGAGGAAGAACAACATCTATAAGATCAGATTATCTGAGTTGGAGGCTCAGAATGTGAAGTGCCTTCTGTCCGTTAATGAAGAGCAGTGGGTATGGCATAGACGGTTAGGGCATGCCAGTATGAGAAAGATTTCTCAGCTGAGCAAGCTAAACCTTGTCAGGGGCTTACCCAATCTGAAGTTCGCTTCAGACGCTCTTTGTGAAGCATGTCAGAAAGGCAAATTCACAAAAGTCCCTTTCAAGGCAAAGAATGTTGTCTCAACCTCAAGGCCGTTGGAACTTCTGCATATCGACCTTTTTGAACCAGTGAAAACTGAGTCTATAGGTGGCAAGAGATATGGGATGGTTATCGTTGATGACTATAGCCGCTGGACATGGGTAAAGTTTCTAACCCGCAAGGATGAGTCTCATGCTGTGTTCTCTACCTTCATTGCTCAAGTGCAAAACGAGAAGGCTTGTAGGATTGTGCGTGTCAGAAGTGACCATGGTGGAGAGTTTGAGAATGACAAGTTTGAGAGTCTGTTTGATTCCTATGGAATTGCACATGATTTCTCTTCAGGAGATGGCTAGAACCATGCTCCAAGAAACTGGCATGGCTAAGCACTTTTGGGCAGAGGCAGTAAATACAGCATGTTACATTCAGAACAGAATCTCTGTGAGACCAATTCTGAATAAGACTCCTTATGAATTGTGGAAGAACATAAAACCCAACATTTCTTATTTTCATCCTTTTGGCTGTGTTTGTTATGTTCTCAATACTAAGGATAGATTGCATAAATTTGATGCTAAGTCTTCTAAGTGTCTATTACTCGGTTACTCTGAGAGATCTAAAGGTTTTAGATTTTATAATACTGATGCTAAGACTATTGAAGAATCTATTCATGTTAGATTTGATGATAAGCTTGACTCTGACCAGTCAAAGCTAGTTGAAAAGTTTGTAGATTTAAGCATTAATGTTTCTGACAAAGGCAAAGCTCCAGAGGAAGTTGAGCCAGAGGAAGATGAACCAGAGGAAGAAGCTGGTCCCTCTAACTCACAAACTCTGAAGAAGAGTAGAATCACTGCAGCTCACCCTAAGGAATTGATTCTGGGCAACAAAGACGAACCAGTCAGAACCAGATCTGCCTTCAGACCCTCTGAAGAGACCTTGCTCAGTCTGAAAGGATTGGTGTCCTTAATTGAACCCAAGTCCATAGATGAAGCTCTTCAGAACAAGGATTGGATTCTGGCCATGGAAGAAGAATTGAATCAATTCTCCAAGAACGATGTTTGGAGCTTAGTGAAGAAGCCTGAGAGTGTCCATGTTATTGGAACGAAATGGGTATTCAGAAACAAGCTAAATGAGAAAGGAGATGTAGTCAGAAACAAGGCAAGGCTAGTTGCTCAAGGCTACAGCCAGCAGGAAGGAATAGACTACACTGAAACATTTGCTCCAGTAGCAAGACTGGAGGCAATCAGACTGTTGATCTCTTTCTCAGTAAATCACAACATAGTTCTACATTAGATGGACGTGAAGAGTGCCTTCCTAAATGGTTATATTTCAGAGGAAGTCTATGTTCATCAACCCCCAGGTTTTGAAGATGAGAAGAAACCAGACCATGTGTTCAAATTGAAGAAATCACTCTACGGTCTGAAGCAAGCTCCCAGAGCATGGTATGAGAGACTTAGCTCATTCCTTCTGGAGAATGAGTTTGTAATGGGTAAAGTAGATACAACTCTTTTTTGCAAGACTTATAAAGATGATATCTTAATTGTGCAAATTTATGTTGATGATATTATATTTGGTTCTGCTAATCAATCTCTATGCAAAGAATTTTCTGAGATGATGCAGGCTGAATTTGAGATGAGTATGATGGGAGAATTAAAGTACTTTCTAGGAATACAAGTTGATCAAACACCAGAAGGAACATATATCCATCAGAGCAAGTACACTAAAGAACTTCTGAAGAAGTTCAATATGCTGGAATCTACAGTGGCCAAGACTCCAATGCATCCTACATGCATTCTGGAGAAAGAAGATAAAAGTGGTAAAGTATGTCAGAAGCTCTATCGTGGCATGATAGGTTCACTTCTATACTTAACTGCATCTAGGCCAGACATACTATTTAGTGTTCATTTATGTGCTCGTTTCCAATCAGATCCAAGGGAAACCCACTTAACTGCTGTTAAGAGGATCCTAAGGTATCTGAAAGGCACCACTAACCTTGGCTTGATGTATAAGAAAACATCAGAGTATAAGCTTTCAGGTTATTGTGATGCTGATTATGCTGGAGATAGAACAGAGAGAAAAAGTACTTCTGGAAATTGTCAATTTCTGGGAAGCAATCTAGTCTCATGGGCAAGCAAGAGGCAATCAGCCATTGCACTATCAACTGTAGAGGCAGAATATATCTCAGCAGCAATATGCAGCACTCAGATGCTCTGGATGAAACATCAGCTGGAGGATTATCAGATCCTTGAGAGCAATATCCCAATCTATTGTGATAACACTGCTGCAATCTCATTGAGTAAGAATCCTATCTTGCATTCAAGGGCAAAGAACATTGAGGTAAAGTATCACTTTATTAGAGATTATATACAGAAGGGCGTACTTCTTCTGAAGTTTGTTGATACTGACCATCAATGGGCAGATATCTTTACAAAGCCCTTAGCAGAGGATAGATTTAATTTTATTCTGAAAAATCTGAACATGGACTTTTGTCCAGAGTGAAGATGGATCAGAACCTCTGACTATGATACTTCTTGATCAAAAGATGTCTAGTCCAGAAGGTAACTCAATCAGAGTGTGTGTACCCACTGGTACTGACTCTGAAGCTGAGACAACAACACGTGTGTCAGTATTTCTGATGCATAGTTCCTTGTGCCCGTGTGACAGTCTGTTATGATTGCGTGTAGATATGCTTCTCTCCTGTGTGTGATTTGTGTATTTACTGTTACTATCTATCTTTAATTTTCAACCGTTGATCTTAAAGTTCTTTTTGAATCAACAACGGTTATTTGTTAAAACCCACTATACACACACGATCTCGTTCACTTCCGGTTTTTACTCTCGCTCTCTCTGCTTTTCAAAACCGCTTATTCTCGATTTCTCTCTCGATCTCTCTTCATCTTTCAACCTTCATCTTCTACCTCAAACCTTCAACCGCTTCAACAATGGTGAGTCAAACCAGAAGATCTACTGCAGATGCACCCCAGTTCTCTCACATGGTAGTTGGTCTAGCAACGGGTCAAAGGGGCCCTGAGAATCCGACACCAGATCAAGGTCAAGCTCAAGAGCAGATTCTTCCGATTGCAGAACGGGGCTGTGCCGTTCATTGCGTTTTTGCTCCTGAGGAACTTCAAGTCCTGGCAGAATGGAGATTCGACCTCGACAACCTGGCTACAAATGGGTATGATCTTCGTCTTGAAGTCCAAGTTCAAGGTTGGGGAAATTACTTCAACAGACTTCGAGGACCGGTGTATGAGAAACTGGTAAAGGAATTCTGGAAGCACGCCGACTGCGATGATACTCAGGTGGTATCTCATAGCCAGAGTGACACGATCATCAGCACATTCAAGTAAGTCTGCACTTGCTTCTGATGATGATTTGAATTTATTTGATGCACTCCCCATTTCTGCCATGCTCAAACACTCTTCAAATCCCCTCACTCCTATTCCTGAATCCCAACCAGCTGCACAACCCACCTCTCCACCACATTCCCCAAGATCTTCATTTTTTCAACCTTCTCCTACTGAAGCACCTCTCTGGAATTTGCTTCAGAACCAACCCTCTAGGTCAGAAGAACCTACCTCTCCCATTACCATTCCATACAACCCCCCACTTGAACAACCAGAGCCTACCCACACACAACCTGGACCCAGAACCTCTGATCACTCTGTCCCAAGAGCATCAGAACGTCTGGCTCCCAGAACTACTGATACAGACTCTTCCACAGCCTATACACCTGTATCCTTCCCAACTAATGTTGCTGATTCTTCTCCCTCCAATAACTCTGAATCCATTAGAAACTTCATGGAGGTCAGAAAAGAAAAGGTGTCTACCTTAGAAGAGTATTACCTCACTTGTCCAAGCCCTAGGAGATATCCTGGCCCTAGACCTGAACGTCTAGTTGACCCAGATGAACCTATCTTGGCCAATCCTTTACAAGAGGCAGACCCTTTGGCTCAACAAGCTCACCCTGCCCCTGACCAACAAGAGCCTATTCAACCAGAACCTGAACCCGAACAATCAGTGTCTAACCAATCCTCGGTTAGATCACCCCATCCTCTGGTTGAAACTTCAGAACCTCACCTTGGAACCTCTGAACAAATGATTAACATTGGTTCTCCACAAGGTGCCTCTGAAGCTCACAGCAGCAATCACCCAGCCTCTCCTGAAACCAACCTCTCCATAATTCCTTATACTCCCCTCCGACCCACATCTCTCTCTGAGTGCATCAATATTTTCTATCATGAAGCCTCCTTGAGGCTACGCAATGTGCACGGTCAGACTGACCTCAGTGAGAATGCTGAACGTGTGGCTGATGAGTGGAACAATCAGGGCACTTGGCTAGTGGCTCAAGTTCCAATTATGATGCAGCTCCTGCATGCAGAGGGAAGTCAGAGGATTGAGGCTGCCAAGCAAAGGTTTGCTAGAAGGGTGGCTCTTCATGAACAAGAACAGAGAAATAAGCTTCTTGAAGCTATTGAAGAAGCCAAGAGAAAGAAAGCTCAAGCAGAAGAAGCTGCACGTCAAGCAGCAGCTCAAGCTGAACAAGCCAGACTAGAGGCAGAACGACTTGAAGCTGAGGCTGATGCTCTTAGATGCCAAGCACTTGCACCAGTAGTGTTTACTCCTGCTGCTTCTGCTTCCATTCCAGACCCTCAAGCTGCTCAGAATGTTCCTTCCGGTTCTACTCAGTCAAGCTCATCCAGACTCGACATCATGGAACAGCGTCTTGACATTCATGAATCCATGCTAATTGAGATGAAGCACATGATGATGGAACTTCTGCGACGAACTGATAAACCTTAGTTTTAGGATCTCCTCGTTTTTCTTTCTTTAACGTTATTTTATTTTTGTTAAACTCTGTTTCTTTTTATTTATTTATTCTACTTTGTTCGTTTGTGATTATATATGCATATCTATATATATTTGTGTCACATATGTTTGCAAAAATCTTTTTATTTCTCATATCTTTATGTTTACATCATACATTCTTTCCCTAAGGTCTAGAATGGAGGATCCCTCCTCATTCTTCTGCACTCCTAGCGCTGCTCTGACCTATCCTTCTCCAGACGCTCCAGTGCATGCTGGATGTTGCTGAGCCTGTCCTTTAGCTCATCCCTCTCCAGAATCTCTTCTGCAGTCTTGAGCTTCTCTTCCAAACTCTCTTTTTCTTCCAGCAGCTTGAGTTCAAGCCGGCTGAGTTCTTGCACCTCCTCAACGAAGGCAAGAAATTCCCTCAGGTCTCTCTTCAACTCTGGACGCAGGTCCTCCTCCAGCAGAGTCCGTGTTAGCTCCGAGATGGTCGTTGTACCCTCTGGATGCCTGATGTTAAGGAACAAGTCCTCCTCAAAGGCCTTCTTCCTCAGCTCTTCTAGTGCTACAATGTATGCTGCCATTTTTTTTCTTTACTGAAAATTGTTCGAGGTGTGAAGCTTACCTTTCTCTCCAACGCTTTATATAGGCTTCACTTTCTCTCTGAAAGTTAATGCTCCTACGGTTTCTCGAGGTTAAGTTCTTGGTAACTGACCCTTCTCTTTACTCCCTTGACCGGTGGTAAACGTTCCTCTCTTGCATTAACTCTTCTATTTATTTCGCCTAACTCTGATTCTTGCATCGTTTTCATTTTCTTTAAACTTAGACCTTCTCTAAGGGGGAGTACCTTGTACTTCAAGCTAAGTTTTTCACACCCCAAGCTTTTTGCTTATGACAAAAAGGGGGAGTAAACCCAGTTTTTGATGTGTAAGATGTGTTAGTGTGATTTATTTTTTCTTTTGGAGAATTTAAGAGTTCCACCTTCATGACCATAGATGTGTCACTGGGCAAATACAAGGAATACATTTCACTTCTTCTGAAGTGATTCTAAGTTGACTCTGATACCCAAGACTCTGATACCTTGTCCATGACTCTGATTACTTATGCGCTCTGATTACTCGATTTTTGTCTATGTCATAAGTTTTTCACTCTGAACTCTTATATCATTTAGCTCAGAATCTAGACTTTACTAACGTTTTCATCAAGTATTAGATTCAGGGGGAGCTAAGCTCAGAATCAAGCAGTGACTTGAATTCAGAAGGAGCAAGATAAACTATTCACATCAGGATAAGTCTTATTCTATATCTCTAAACTCTGAGTGAATTCAGTTTAATGTTTAAGAATTGTTCATCAAAAATCTTAGTTTTGTCATCATCAAAAAGGGGGAGATTGTAAGATCAAGTTTTGATCTAGTAGTACAACTCTATGTTTTGATGATTACAAGTTTACCTTTTGATATGAACAATTGTGGTACTCTAACGTGTTTTTCTGAGTGTGCTATTTACAGGCTCTGACCTCAACTCAATCTCACACAAATCAGAAGCACTGTGTATAAAGAGTGACCCAAGCAACGCTTTCGCATTCACCATGTTCAGTATGAACAGTGGAAAAGCTTCAGAAGTTCTGAAGCTATACAAACTCTGATGTGGACTCAGTCACTAGAAGCTCTGAAGATCCAGAAAGTCTGATAACCAAGAAACACTGAAGGCTCAGATATTCTGATGGTGTAGAAGACTCTGAAGATCCAGAAGCTGATTAGTGAAACTCTGATGTCCAGAAGCAAGATACTCTGAAGACCATGTTCTTCCCTCTGAGTTCAGAATCAGAAGAAACAAGGTCAGAGGATCTGGGCTTTCCCTCTGACTCTGATCAACCGGCTTCACAAGTTCCAATATGAAGCATTCCCCTGATCAGAAGTCTCCTAGGTTTAAAGGTTGCGTCGCTATCCAAGTACAAAAGGAACTGTACCTTCCTGACGACCTACCTAACGTTCTCAGCCACAGCAGAAGCTGGATTTTCCAGAACTGCCCTCCAACGGTAGCATTTCCCATGCATCGCTCAACCCTAATCCTTGGAGTATATAAAGAGGCTGAAGACTGAAAGAAACGGCTAGAAGAAGCATTCACATACGCAAGACATATTCAAAATCTTCTAAGTTTTCTTTCATCTGAAATTCATTGAGTTTACTATTAGCTTTTTAGAAGCAAATCTCTTGTAAACAATTCTTTGATAAACAGTTTGTTTAGTTCCTTTAGGAGATCAAGGTTGATCGGATCCTAGAGAAGATTAAGAGAGTGAATCTTAGTGTGAGCTAAGTCAGTGTAATTGTTAGTCACTTGTAGGTTTCAAGTGCAGTTGTAACTCTTACCTGATTAGTGGATTGCCTTCATTCTAAGAAGGAAGAAATCACCTTAACGGGTGGACTGGAGTAGCTTGAGTGATTTATCAAGTGAACCAGGATAAAATCCTTGTGTGCTTTTCTATCTCTTATCTTTAGCACTTAAGTTCTCGAAAGATTTGTCAAAATCTTTAAGGTGGAAGTTTTATACTGAAAACGTTATTCAAACCCCCCCCCTTTCTACCGTTTTTCATACCTTCAGGGGTTTGATTATGGTACTGAGTTGAGGACAGAAGTCCGCAAGAATATTGAGACAACCCAGGAATCTTTGTAGTTGGGTTTTGTCAATGATTTGATCAGGGAATTTATCCGTGAACTCGATGGCTCTATTGATAGGAATGATGGTTCCTTGGTGGATGTTGTGAACAAGGAATCTGATTTTGGTTTGGAACAAACTGACCTTTGTCTTGGATACAGCCAAGCCATTCCTTTTGATTACAGAGATGAACGTATTGAGATGTTTGAAATGTTGATCTAAAGTTTGGGAAAAGATTAGAACATCGTCAATGTAGACAATAGTGAATTTGGAATAAGGATTGAAGATTTCGTTCATAATCCTTTGGAATTCAGATGGGGCGTTCTTTAGCCCAAAAGGCATAACGTTCCACTCATACTGCCCAAAAGGAACAGTAAAAGCAGTTTTATACCTATCCTTCTCTTGCAATTGGATTTGCCAGAATCCAGATTTCATGTCGAATTTTGAAAAGACCTTAGCATCATGCAGTCTGGCTAAGAGATCTTTCTTGTTGGGGATAGGATATCTAATCCAACAAAGGGCTTGATTGAGAGGTTTGTAGTTAATAACCAGCCTAGGGGTTCCCCGTTCTATCTCAGCTTGTTTGTTGACATAGAAGGCTGCACAGGACCAAGGGCTCTTACTCCTGCGAATAAGTTTCTTTTCAAGGAGATCATTGATTTCCTTTTGGCAGAAATGAAGAAGTTCTTCATTCATTTGAATAGGCCTAGCCTTGGTTGGAATCTGTTTGTCTGAAAAATCTTTTTCATAAGGAAGTTCCACCACAGAGAAATAACTTACTGCCTTCAACGCCTCCGCTACAGAGATGATCATAAGTCTGAATAGTAATAATCCTAGAAGGTTTTCAAAAGAGCTTTCATTTTAGTTTAGTTCAAAGTGTACTACCAGTCCAGATCCTGACCATAGTACTTAATTATATAAGAACAGAACAGAGAAATAACTTATATCTAACATATTTAGCATGTTCCTACTTCCCCATCAGGCTCTGATACTAAGAGGGGGTCGGAAGCAGAAGGAGGGGGATGAGAAGAGGATTAAGAGAAGTAGGACGCCACCACGGAGGGGCTTTTTGCAGAAAATTAAATTGCAGAAATTTAAAACAGGAATTAAAACAGGAGGCTCAGCCTTCCATAAACATAAAAATAAAACTTGAACAAGATATATATTACATAAACATAGATTACAAAACTGAAACTTAAAAACTGAAAAACTGAAACTTAAAAACTGAAAAACTGAAACTTAAAAACTGAAAAGATTGAAAGAAAGGAAAACTGAAGGAGAACTTACAGAAGGAATTCTCTCAGTGTTTCTCTCTCTAAACTCTCTATCTAAGCTCTACCAAACTCTGATTAACAAGGTTCAGAATGAGCCTATTTAAAGAAAAGATTGGACACTATTTGAATAGTTCCGGTTGAATAGTTCCGGTAGACGGTACTATTTGACGGGCACTATTTGCTACAGTAAAAAGTTCTACTGTTGCTACAGTGGATTACAATAATAGATAGAATTATTACAAAATTGAATGATTGCAAGACGACAAAACAACTTTAGCAGAAGTCTTCATCATCTGATTCTGTAGATTCATGGGCAAAGTCTGACCCAAATGAGGACGACTGGTCGGTGATTTTGAGTTGAGGGGCCTTTGAGGATGAGGCCTGCTCGATTGGCTCCTTAAATAATTGAAGAGCAGATTGAAGGTTTCTCAGCAAGTCTTCTTCTGTTGAAGCTCCTGCAAGGGCCGCTGTGATGTGGGCCTTTTGGTTTAGCAAGAGACTAGTCTGTGGACTTGCATTCTTGAGATATTTCTGATTGGTTTTGAACCATTGGCTCACATTTTCTTTGTGGGCTTTTGTCGCATCAAAGATTTTCCACCATTTGATGAGAGCCTGTTTGTAAAGGATTGGTTGGGTTTTGGTCTTAAGACCATAACGCCAAGAGAACACCCAAGAGAGGGAAAAGATTGTAAAAAAGTTTAAACAATCTGGATAATTGTTCAACTCTTTGTTCCAGTGTTTAATGAAGTGATTGTATCCCTCAAGAACTTCAGAGGGGAAAATTTCAGCTGTAGGTCCAAAGAAGCTCCACCATGAATGAAACCAATTTGGAAAAGAATATTTGTTGGTCCATTTAAAATAAATGAGCCAAGAATGTTTGAAACTTTTGTTTTGCAGACCAAGGATTATATTATCCCAGGCCCTGATATAGTCCCAATAATTAAAACCAACTGGGTCGAAATTCTGGGAGAACTTTTTGTAACTGTTTGGATTTGGTCCAAAGTCATTGGGACGAAGGACACGGAGGATTTGTAGTGTAGAATGGGTAATTAGGGAATTATCATTTTTATCCCTAAAATGTTTGATTTCCACACTGTTTGTGTCAACCAAAATAAACTCATAGAATCTTTGGGTTTTGATTGGGTGAGTGGGATCAAGATGACTTGGGAAGAGCTTGGAACCAATTTTATTGGCCAGGTTAACTCCTCCAGAATTGTCCCACCATTCTGGTTCGATGAAGGTTTGGAATTTCATATCTGCTTTAGCCAAGTAACCTGAATTTGGGCTAGGTCGGGCAACTGGGCTAGGTTGGGCAACAACAACATTTTTTTTCCCATCATAAGTTGCTAAGCTTCTGGTTCTATCAATAAAAGCTTGGAGGGATTGAATTTCTTGGTCATCATCTTTGTCGGCGATGCTGGCCCAAGATTTTTTTGGAAGTTTGGTGAGGCCTTGAGGTATTTCATCTAAGCCTGCTTGTTTGAAGGCAAGAAGTGCTGGAATGGATAAAGCATAATCTGCTTTAGTTTGTTTTGGTTGGGAAGATTGGGTCTGAGCAGTGGGCTCAATTTTTTGGACAGTGGGTCCAGATTGGTGAGCAGTGGGCTCAGATAAGATTAAAGGGTCAGAGATTACAATACCTTTATTCCTTTCTCTGCTTTTGCCTCTTCCTCGTAAGGAGGAGGAGGAGGGGCCTCTGGAGGCCATGTTAGGTTCTTCCCTGCAAATATTCACGAGTAAGAAAATCAGGGAGAGAATTGGTAGATCCTTTTATATATTCAATATCAAAGTCAAAAACACTTAAAATAGCTTGCCATCTGGCAAAGATATGTTTTGAAGCTAAGTTTTTGACATCTTTTTGTAAGATTTCTTTCGCAGATTTGCAGTCCACACGGACTAAGAATTTTTGATTAATCAAATCAGATTGAAATTTTGAAATAGATAAAACGATTGCTAAAACTTCTTTTTTGACAGTAGAATAATTCTGCTGAGCAGGATTCCAATGTTTTGAAGTAAAAGCAATAATTTGTTCCTTGTCAAAAACCTTTTGTTTCAAAATACCACCAAAGCCAATATCAGAGGCATCAGTTTCAATAATTTTGAAAGCTTGAGGATTAGGGAGATAAAGACAAGTGAGATTCTTGACACGAAGTTTGATTTTTTTGACCACATTGGTATGAATATCGGACCAAGGTGGAGGATCCTTCTTGAGTCTATCATGAAGGGGTTTGATTATGGTACTGAGTTGAGGACAGAAGTCCGCAACATAATTGAGACAACCCAGGAATCTTTGTAGTTGGGTTTTGTCAATGATTTGGTCAGGGAATTTGTCAGTGAACTCGATGGCTCTATTGATAGGAATGATGGTTCCTTGGTGGATGTTGTGACCAAGGAATCTGATTTTGGTTTGGAACAAACTGACCTTTGCCTTGGATACAGCCAAGCCATTCCTTTTGATAACAGAAATGAACGTATTAAGATGTTTGAAATGTTGATCTAAAGTTTGGGAAAAGATTAGAACATCGTCAATGTAGACAATAGTGAATTTGGAATAAGGATTGAAGATTTCGTTCATAATCCTTTGGAATTCAGATGGGGCGTTCTTTAGCCCAAAAGGCATAACGTTCCACTCATACTGCCCAAAAGGAACAGTAAAAGCAGTTTTATACCTATCCTTTTCTTGTAATTGGATTTGCCAAAATCCAGACTTCATGTCGAATTTTGAGAAGTCTTGGCGTCATGAAGCCTAGCCAGGAGATCTTTCTTGTTGGGAATAGGATATCTAATCCAACAAAGAGCTTGATTGAGAGGTTTGTAGTTGATGACCAGCCTAGGGGTTCCACGTTCTATCTCAGCTTGCTTGTTGACATAGAAGGCTGCACAGGACCAAGGGCTCTTACTCCTGCGAATAAGCTTCTTTTCAAGAAGATCATTAATCTCCTTTTGGCAAAAATGAAGAAGTTCTTCATTCATTTGAATAGGCCTAGCCTTGGTTGGAATCTGTTTGTCTGAAAAATCTTTTTCATAAGGAAGTTCCACCATATGGCTCTTCCTTTCCCAAAAGGCGTTGGGTAGATCAGAACAGATGTTAGATTGAATACCTTCTAAAATATTCTCAATCCTTGATTTGACAGAAGGTTGTTGCAATTGAACCTCAATGGTTTTGTAAGAGATTTCTTCCTTGAGGAAGTTAATCTGCTTCTCCTTGTAGGATATGACATTCAAAGTCTTTTCTATGGGGGGTTCAGAGAATTTGAATAAAATCGGTTGTCCAAGGTGCTGGACAGTAATGCCATCTACGTCAGTATTATAGGGGAAGAGCTTCTTAATGAAAGGGGTCCCTATAATGATTTTTTGACTCAAATTTCTGACTAACAGAAATGGAGTTTCGATTTCAAGACTACCATTTTTGATGATAGCTGAGGGGATTTTATACTTGATTTTTAGTCTAGATCCTTCGGCAGCGCTGAGCTTCTCAGTTGTTTTCTCAAAATATCTGGTGGGAATGAGTCCCTCCGAAATACAACTGGAATCTGCCCCTGTGTCAAAGAGGGCAGGGATTTCGAGAATAAAATCACCTATGAGGATTTTGACATGGATGAAGAATTTCTGAATGGTGACCTGGTTAATATTTTCCAGAAAGTCCTCGCAGTTGTCGTTAGGAGCTGGATTGGAATCAGGTACAGAAGAATCATCTTCCTCATAATTTCTAGTTAGTTTCTCCAAAATAAGCTGTTGACTGCTTTGGATTTGTTTGAGGCTTTTAACCTCAGTCTTAAGGGAATTGACTTCAGATTGGAGGTCTTGAATAGTGACGGGCTTGACCGTAGATTTCTCAAGACGCTTGAAAGTATCTCTAAGATTGAATTTATTAGTGGTTATAGGACTTTTGGGAGGCCTATCTTCAAGAGTAGACCTGAGGCGTTCCAAATAGATTTTCTTTTCCTCAGGATCAGGGATAGAATTAATGGCCCTGAAGAGTAGATCTTGTTCATTGGTCAAAGTGTTGATAGACAAGGTATTGACGGAGGATGATGATTGAGAATCATCATTCTGAATTTGATTTAGGTCTTCAGAGACCTCATAATCCGAAGGATTAGATTCTTCTTCATCAGAAGTTTGAATGAGAAGATTGTTGATCTTGTCTTCGATCTCAGGTTCAAGATGAAGCTCAGAGATTCTCTTTTTGAGTCTGCAATACCTGCTAATATGGCCCGGCTTGCCGCAGTTGTAGCAGGTAACATCTTTTCCTTGAGAGGGTCTAGTCTCAGGAGGGTTTTTTGGAATTTGCGAAGATTGGGGTTTGGATCTAGGCTTGGGTTTCCTATGATCATTCCTGCTAGATCTCTTTCTCCATTGCTGTTTGGGAGGAGAATCTTGCTTTCTGGGTTTAGGTTTCTTGGGATAACCTTGAATACCAAATTGTTCGCAGAAAGTACCCAAATCCCTGCGATTCTGAGACTTCTCCTTAGTGAGTTGCTGTTGGATTTTGTCGTCCTGACAGATTTTGAGAGCAACTCTTTGAATGATAGCTATGAGCTGTCCATAACTAAGGGTATGATAAGGGATTTCTCCCCCCGGATTTTGGCTTCTAAGTTTCTCACGAACTTTGTCGCCAAAAGATTTAGGAAGACCGGCCAGGAATTTCTCTTTCCAGAAAGCTTGTTGGCTGTCTTCTCGGGTGTAAACCCTGGTCAAGAAGGTATCCTTATACCATCTAAAATCACCCAAAGATTTACACTTCAAATTGGACAAAAGATCACCAGATCTATCCTTGATGAGGGAAGGATCTCCAACAAAGTGTTGGGCTATGGTAAAGATTAAGGAGTTGACAGCATCAGGAATGAATTTTCCATCTTCGATGATAGGATTACCTTCTTCATCAGTCTTGATAGCAGTCAAGATCTGATTCTTCTCGTCTTCAGTGAGATAATTATCCCACCATCCTTTGAGCTGGCCACAGAAACCAGCAACCAAGACTTCGACAATAAGAGATTCAGGGCAACTATTGGCGGTAACATAGGCTGTGGCTACCATAGTCATATTTTGGAGGATTTTGGTGATACCATACTCATTTTCACCATCAATATTCCATTCATAGACATTGTTGGCGCTGAAGCTTTTGAAGTTTGAGGATTCTTCTAAAAGAAGATCAGGAGCAGTAGCTCTAGGATAATAGAGTTTGGTCTCTTTTCTCCACTGATTCCTAGAATTGTGAATGACAGTGTTGATAGGAACACTTTTGACAGTTTGATCATCAGATTGAATATCAGAATCAGACTCAACCTTACCATCTTCAATATTGTTTAAAGAAGTAGAGGTATTACGAGTAGAAGTTCGGCGGATTAAAGTCTCTTTAGGAGGAGCAGGAGCCGAAACAGTAGGATCGGAAATAGTTTCAGAAGTTGGTTCCGGGGTTGGTGTTGGCGTTTCCGGGACAACTTGTTTGAGAAGCTGAAGTTGCTCAACCACCTTTTGGAGGAGCTCATTGTCAGATTCCTTTTTAGCCCGAAGAGTTTGAGCCGAGTGTCTGGAACGGCTACTGATTTGAAAAGGTTTGAAAAGAGGTTTCTCAAGTTGACATCCTTTAGGGATATCAGGATTAGAAGAGGAAGGTTCAATCTTGACCTTTTCTTTTCCTTTCCTGGAAGAGGAATCCTGCACTTGGGATTCTCCAAGAATTTGAAGATACTTATTGGTATAATTGGATTGTTCCATGAGGTCTTTGATGTCTTTACCAGTGACATCACCTTCTTCTTTCCTAGTCTTGAAGGGAGAAGCTAGGACAGGTGTAGATTGAGCTCCTTTAAGAAGGAAAGGAGTTTTAGGTGGCAGGTTAGAAAGGGTTTCTTTTCCATCCTTATGCTGCCATTTAACCATGTCAATTTGGAAGGGGTAAGATTTCCAATTCTTGTTGGCATAATCTTGAAACCATTCAAAAAAGAAGATGTTTTGCTGGGTTTTCTCAAGGAACCCATAGAATTTTTCTTGGATCTTCTTTCTCTTTTCACCCTGATACTTTGCAAAGAACCATTTTCTTTGCTGAGTCCATCGGTCAGAGTAGAAATCTGCCTTGATACTTCCTTTGTCGATGACGAATTCAGTAGTGATTGCTCCAATGAAATCAGAAGTTTCTCCAGGGGTTTCTAGAGAAGAATACGTTGGAGATAAGGTGGATTGATGATCTTCATCACCCTTGTCATAGGTAGTCTTGACAGGAGTGGTATTGACATATCCAGCCAAATGGATAGTAGATCCGTCATGAGAGAGGGAAGGTCGAGCGCTAGACTCGGGTTGGTTCCTTCTAGTCATAGAAAAAGATCTTCTGGACATGGCAGATTGGAAATCAGAGGTCCTAATAGATCTAGGGATAGAGAAAGAATTTCTCCTATCAAAGATGAGATCTACTTGGCCAGAATGGTGTTGGACGATTTCACGAAACTCAGGAGTTTCGACAGGTTGGGCTGGAGTAGTGTAAGACCCGGATTTTCGGAACAAGTTAATTTCCGACTCACGCGTGGAATCAGTGTAAGTGTGACAGGAGTTTGATATTTGAGAAAGATTAATGAAGAAGAAAGTTCAGGAATTGCTCGAGGAATGTGGCGTTGTTTCTTTCGGAGCTAGTGCGAGTCGTCTGCACACCTGCCTTATGGCGAGCATGTCCAGAATAGGCTAATTTCGCTTTTAAAGCAATGTTTAGGCGATATTTCGAATTCTTGGAAAATTTAAAGATTCTCTTTATTTTTCCTTCGACCAGCATTTCATTTCGGAACTCTGGACTGTACGCACGATTGTATTTACTTTTCGGATGTCCGCCGACGCTAATTTCTTTGCTTCGAAACCTTAGTTTTGAGCGAAGGATGAAGACTTTTTCTATTCGGGACTTCTAACGAAGATTCCGTCCGCGTTGCCAGACTTGTTTCGACATTTACAATCTTTCTTCTGTTGGAAGTTTTGTCGTCTGAGCATCACAGCAAAAAGTAGTTTTTCGGGACAGACTAACTTACACCGCTTTTGGCGTTTTGGATATCGTTTTTCCCAAATCTTAGATATTTGTTTTGAGTTCTGGAATTCTGACGCCAGAATCTCTCTTAGAATTCCACGGTGATCGTGCTGCAAAAATCGGAATCGCGAAATTTTCATTTTCCCGCGATTTCGCCTGCCTATAAATAGCTCAAAAAGCAAAAATTCCTTCATTTTCTTCCTTTTGTGGCTGAATTTCGCGGAGAGCAAGGGGGGAGGAGATTTTCGCGAAAACTTGACCAATCTTCGTGCAGTTCGTCCCTACTTCTAGGTATCGAGGTAACTAACACGATACCTACCTTGTGAATTGATTTGATCGAAGAAAAAGAGTCGAAGCCCTTTTTCCTTTGAGGTCGTGGGTTATTACCTTTAGGGGGGAGTTTTTCGTTTTCGAAAACTTGTCCTTTCGTACCCGATTGTCGTATTCTGAAGCTTTAATGCCTTGTCTATCGTTTATGTATTGTTTTGCGATCGAACTAATCGATTTTGTTTGGTTTCTGCTTTGTTTTCCTCCGAGGTTCAGTTGAAGGAACTTTGGAATACTCAGAGCAATTGTTTGAGGAGAACTTTGTTTGCGAAGCTGGAACAGCTCGAGGTTAGGGCAACTTGCTATATTTAGCTATGATTGCATGATAGGCGTCGATAAATTCGACTTATGCTTTATCTGATGTTGTTTATGATGATGATTTATTGTTATGATTGTTTTCCTAACTTATGATATTGATGATGTGTTGAATTGAGCGTTTCGACGCAACTTCGGAGTGGAGGTTCATTGATCTGGTGATCTTTGACATTTCGGGTTGGATGAACAACCCTAGGCAAGTCCGAATGTGGGGTTTGAGACTTAGCCATTTGTTGGGATTCGTTGGAATTCCTAGACTTTCCCCGGGAAATGTATTTTGGGTGGTTGATTTTTGGAAACTTAGAATGATAGAGCTTTCGAAAAATAAAGACTTGGGAAACTTAGACTTTGAGAAATAAACTCATAATTTGACTAATTTGAATTGAAATCATTTTTATTAACGTTTAAGCATAGGAGAACTGAAGGGGAAAAATATTTACGAAAGGCGGGGAAAAGTCGACTTATGTTGTGGGTTAGGAGAGTTTGGAATTGGGAAAGCCATCAAGGTGGGCTATGGTGATGATTGAAAGTCACCGAGTACTCTAGTACTCCTGGTAGTGTTGTTCGAGTCGTGTTGTATTGACCGGCACAGACTCTGGGTTTTGTTTGGGCTGTGTTGTATTGACCGACACTAGACCCTCGTGTATTCTTGTTGGTGGAGTTGTGTTGTATTGACCGACACTAACTCTTGGGTTGTTTTGAGTTTGGGTCGGAGCAGTTTTTGACCATCGAGATTTGATGAGTCAGATGACTCAAGAAGTCATCAAGGGTGATCGCACTCCTTTCATAAATAATTGTCTTTTGTCGCCGAATCGACATATACCTTCGGGTACAGTATATCTATATACCTTCGGGTACAGTATATACCTTCGGGTACAGTATATCTATATACCTTCGGGTACAGTATATACCTTCGGGTACAGTATATCTATATACCTTCGGGTACAGTATATACCTTCGGGTACAGTATATCTATATACCTTCGGGTACAGTATATACCTTCGGGTACAATATATCTATATACCTTCGGGTACAGTATATACCTTCGGGTACAGTATATCTATATACCTTCGGGTACAGTATATACCTTCGGGTACAGCATGCCTTCGGGTAACTCGGGCATTCGTTGGAGGGAAAAGTCGACCCGCAGGGTTAGGACTGATCCGACTATGTCAAGGTTGTAAGTGACACCCGAGGGTTATGGTCGGCACAATGCTAGTGCTAGGACCGACTCGATCGTGCCCAGCCTATTTCTTCCGGAACCTTCTTAATTGACGTTGCATTGACATATCATGCACTCTAACTATATCTGTTGAGATATTGATGATTTGATGTTGATAAACATCGTTATGTGTTTTGATGATTGAATTGTATTAGGGAGTTGATACAATACATAACTTATATGTATATATACAACATATATATATACCCCCTCTATCGCATGTTGATTGTATATCTATTGTATTCTGTAAGTTGACCCTAGCACCTTGGCTTTGTTTGTATGTTTGTGTTTGGGCGGTCGGCCTGCTGCCAGGCGTCTGTCAGCCGGTTCGTGATGATTCGTTGTGCGGGAAAGACCCGGAGCGAAATGTCTATTACTGAAGCTTTCGACGAGGACCCGGACTTCATGGCTGATCGAGGGAGAGTCGATGATAGTAGTGTGGGATATGGGTGGTTAGAGTCTTTTGAGTTGGTTGTCACTGTCATAGCTCTGATTCGTCTTACTTTTGGGACCGGGTAGGTTCCCGATATATGGCTTTTGTGTGGTTCTCTTGCTGAGGATCACAGAGAGTCTGTCGGACTATAGGGGTCTTGGGTTGAGGCCATTTTGAGGCCGACTTTCTCTTGGATAGTGGTATATTTGATGCTTTTGCGTACAGTTTTGGTTTGTATATATTCGCCTACGAGCATGTTACCTTGGAGTCACTGCGTGTGCGCGTGACGGGATAGTGCAGCAGAGGCTGTACCTTTGTATATGTTGTTTATCGGTTAGTTTAGTTGTTGGGCTTTGTTTTTATTTCTTTATTGCTTTTATTAAAAGGAAACAATCAAAAAAAAAATTACCTGTTTTCCGCGTAAAGTTTATTTTTGGTTATTAAAGTGACACCTGGAAATCGGGGTGTTACATTGTGGTATCAGAGCTTAGTCGAGTCTTTTCGGAGTCTTTGGGGAATAGGTCTTCTGTGCTAGGTTGTGTGACTCTACAAAGAGTGAAAATTGATTGTCTGCAGAGCGATTTTCGCTCTAATTGCTTGCGTTACTACTCAATCGGATTGAGTGGTTTGTCTAGTGCTACCGTATGGTTAGTACTAATCGGACGTTCGATGGGATATAGGATGGTGGATCTTAACCGGATGGCGGAGGCTACACGTGAGCATCATCAACGACTGATGGCGACAGCAATGTATCAACAAAGAGGAATGAACCGAACTGGAGCTGGGGGACCAGTGAGGTCAGGTTCCCAAGGCTACAACGGAAGGAAGAGCTACCATAAGTGGGGACCATATCAGCGTTCCGAGGGAAGAAATCTTATCTCAAGAGAGTACAAACCGACGACTGCTGATACTGGGGGGGAAGCCAGTTGGTGACAAAGGAGTGACATGTTTTCGTTGCAGAAAGTTTGGGCATTTTGCTAACAAATGCTCAGTGATTGGACGGAGATGCTTCAAGTGTAACCGAGAGGGGCATCTAGCTGTGAACTGCAAGACCAAAGAAAGTCTATGCTTCAATTGCAACCAACCGGGACATTTCTCCCAAGATTGCAAGGCACTCAGGGGCGAATCATCAGGGAATGTTGGGAAAGGAAAACAACTTGCTCCAGAGGAAAGGATTCATGCCAAGGAGGGCAAGAGCTGAGGAGTTGAACGAGGAAGAACGTGGGAACGATGTAGGACCTTATTCGAGGTTGCTCGTGATTTAACTATAGAAGTTACACGAGGTTGGGAATAGCACACTAAGTCTAGAAAGTAGTCTTCCACCGATGCGTTTATGAGGAAGCTAGTAGTTGAAGAACGAATCTTAGGGAGATTCCGTATGGGTAGTATACGTGTTATGTTGAGGGTGTGTAGTTCCGTAGCGGGATCCTTAAAGGATTTAGTATCAGGATATTTGTGACTACTGGAGGATAGGAACTCATTGACTGTTCCAGTGGGTTTTTCTAAATTTCCACCTTCGATGTATTAGGCCTGATCAACCTAATATTGAGGGGGTGATATTCGGAATCACAGCTGGTTATGGACTTTGATAGAAGGATGTGTAAGATGAATTTGAATTGATTGAGGATTAGTCGGATTTGGGAAGAAAGTTCGTGTTAAGCACTTGATTGTGAAAGATTAAGATTTAAATCTTTGGAATTCGATGAGTGTCGTATAGACATTGATTGGTTAGTTCGTGTGATTACTCCAAGTAGAGGTAGACTAAGTCAAGAGGTTTAATGCCGGAAAAGTATTAAGTAGTTTCTCGGAAGTTATGAAGTCATAGGTTATGTGATTACTGAGTGGAATTGTTAGAGACTAAATAAGTTGAATGTAATCAGGTTTTAGATGATAGCTTGATGGTAGCGAGATTGAGAAGAATTAACTCTGAACTAGATTGTTATAGTCGAGTTCGAGGAATAAGTTTTGCTAAGCGTTGGATTAATATGTGGAGACATTATAGTCTTAAGAGATGAATTTTCGCTTGAAAAAGTGTTGAATTAATGATTAAGTTGGAGAAAGAAAGTTTTAGCATAAGTTGAATACTTGAGGTTGTTGATATGGATTCCAAAGAAATATGCTAAGATTACTAAGTGAGATTTACTAAGTTGGATTGAAATCTTAGGGTTAAGATTGAATCTTGAAAGTCGAGAATCGCGTACGAATAGGAGATCTTATGGTTGTAGGTGTGACAATAGGAGTTGAATCTTAGAAGATTGAAGACCTGAAGGTGAGCTTCGGGTTAAGACCATTGAGGTATAATATAAGAGAGATCTTGAAGTAAAGGAATTCTGGGTTGTGTGGAGTGTTAAGGTTGGTGATCGATTGATGTTGATTATGAGGTTGCGGACATAATGACCATGTGACAAGATTTGAATGATGTTAGCATAATAAGTTGTGAATGTGAAAGCATGACGCCACTGGTCAGGTCGTTTGGGTAAGTGAAGGAGTTATAGTTTTTAAGAAACGGATATTCATTTAAGAAGTATTTAAGGATTAAAGGTCACTAGAGGACCAAACTTGGTGAAGGTTTAGGTTTTAAATCTATGAATGTCTGTCTAAGGTGTGTAAGACTCGAAGGTTGTCAGAATTTGATTGAGAGATTAAGAAGTTGATTGACGAGATGGTGATTGAGTCACAAAAAGGAAGGTGTTAGTATTAAGATGAATACCTGAGGTTGTTATATTTTGACGAGTTTCGTAGAGTATAAGAGTCAATGGGACTTTGTTATGGATTTTGATGATGCATATTACGGGTAACAAGTGAATTTTACTAAAGTTGAATGAGAATCCTAGGGCTAAGGTTGACCTAGTGAGCTGAGATTCATGTACACATAAGAGATTTAGTGGTGTTAGCGGCTACGATAACAGTTAAATCTCAGAATGTTGAAGGATCGGATGATAAAATGGCTAGTTAAGTCCCTTGAGGTATAGTTATGATTTAATCTTCTAGAGGATAAGTCTCGATTTGTGCGAAGTGTTAGGGATTTCAGTAAGTGTAAATAGGTTTGAGTGAGGGAAGTTTTGAGGAAGAAGACGATAATAATGGATTGTTAGGTATTAAGAGGAGGATTATCTTATAAGTTGTTGATAAATTGATGTTGAAGGGGATAAGATTAGTGAAGGACAAGAAATAAGGACATAAGTCGAGCTTTAATTCGAATAGTGACTAAGTAGAAGTGTGATTTCTTGGTGTGTGTAAAGATAGTTACGAAGTTAGAGGTGTTTTAATGGACTAGCGGTTTCCAAGGGGGAGGATTCGTCTAGGAGTTATCGAACGAACAAGTGGAGTTTTGGACTGTAGATGAAGATCACGAGGACAAGTTGAGTATCTACTTTGAGATGACAGAGAGGCACCGAGTTTAAGAAGGATTTCGGATGACCGACAGTAAAAAAAAAAAACAAGTGGCTAAGATTGAGCGACTGCACGGAGTGCCAACCGGTATCATTTCAAGCAGAGATCCGACGCAAGTGATCGAGCCAGACGATAAGAAGTTGAATGATGGTTTGTCTTTTGAGACACCGACAGTTAGCAGTGGGGATAGAAGAGTGAAACAGTTAAGGGGAAAACAACTTGCTTAAGTAAAGGTTATGAGGAACAATGACACGGGCAATGCTACATGGGAATTGGAAGACCAGATCAAGGAACTGTATTCCGGAATTTTCTCAGAACTCTGAGTTTCGAGGACGAAACTTTCTTTTTGGAGGGGAGTATTGTAAGACCCGGATTTTCGGAACAAGTTAATTTCCGACTCACGCGTGGAATCAGTGTAAGTGTGACAGGAGTTTGATATTTGAGAAAGATTAATGAAGAAGAAAGTTCAGGAATTGCTCGAGGAATGTGGCGTTGTTTCTTTCGGAGCTAGTGCGAGTCGTCTGCACACCTGCCTTATGGCGAGCATGTCCAGAATAGGCTAATTTCGCTTTTAAAGCAATGTTTAGGCGATATTTTCGAATTCTTGGAAAATTTAAAGATTCTCTTTATTTTCCTTCGACCAGCATTTCATTTCGGAACTCTGGACTGTACGCACGATAGTATTTTACTTTTCGGATGTCCGCCGACGCTAATTTCTTTGCTTCGAAACCTTAGTTTTGAGGAAGGATGAAGACTTTTTCTATTCGGGACTTCTAACGAAGATTTCGTCCGCGTTGCCAGACTTGTTTCAACATTTCCAATCTTTCTTCTGTTGGAAGTTTTGTCGTCTGAGCATCACAGCAAAAAGTGTTTTTCGGGACAGACTAACTTACACCGCTTTTGGCGTTTTGGATATCGTTTTTCCCAAATCTTAGATATTTGTTTTGAGTTCTGGAATTCTGACGCCAGAATCTCTTTAGAATTCCACGGTGATCGTGCTGCAAAATCGGAATCGCGAAATTTTCATTTTCCCGCGATTTCGCCTGCCTATAAATAGCTCAAAAGCAAAAATTCCTTCATTTTCTTCCTTTTGTGGCTGAATTTCGTGGAGAGCAAGGGGGAGGAGATTTTCGCGAAAACTTGACCAATCTTCGTGCAGTTCGTCCCTACTTCTAGGTATCGAGGTAACTAACACGATACCTACTCTGATTGTTGTTTCTGTTGCGTTTCTGAAGTCGTTTCTGTGCTCACAGTTTTGAGCTTTTTCTAAAATGGTCCGATTTCTTCGATTTCTTGGTTGGGTTATGTTCCTTACGTTCCCTGAGTCTAAAACCTCTGTCAGTAAACGCTGATTGTGATCCAGTTGTCCAGGATCTTAAAAACTGTTTCAAACCCTTTTTGTCTCACATTTCGAAACTTTATTGTCGAAAAGACTTAATTGACTTCGTGCCTTTAGGATTTGTTGTCACGGATGTCATGAGGATCATTGCTGTCAAATTTGTTTTCAGAACTGATAACTTTGAAGTTTTGAGCCTTTATTTTGGACCAAAATGCCCCTGGATAGTCGTATTTCGGCCCCGATTGTCCGAAAATTGTTCTGACAGTTTCTTTGCCTTAGTTTTACCCTAAAACTACCTTGTGAATTGATT